>NW_008353921.1:1650237-1790347 GCF_000622305.1 Nannospalax galili
GTTGGGTGTGGTAGTGCCCTCCAGTAAAGCCAGAAGTAGTGAATGGAGGCAGGGAGCTCCCCAGAGGTTCACTGACCAGCCAGACAATCCAAAGTGGCAAGTGCCAGGTCAGTGAGAGATCCTGTCTCAAAACCAAAAAGGACAGATAAACAAAGAAAACCTGGCAGAGGTTGTCCTCTGGCTTCTCCATGTAAGTCACACAGGTGCACCTGAACACTTACACACACACCTACACACACCTGAACTTGCACACACATACAAGAAATTTTGTCACAGTGACTAAAAGTCTGACACAAAGGTCAGAGTGCAGAGCAAAGTTTTCCATAAGAAGGCACATTGCAAAAAGGACCATCACAGTGTCCCACAGAAAACAAGAATCTGAATAGCACCAGCCTCTCCGTTTGCCTCACCTGATCTCAGCTCTAAAATGATGGCTTGACCTCAGCCAGCTCTCTTTAGTCCTAGATTTTGACTCAGTCTACCTTAGAGGTCTGTTAGCAAGGCACTTACCAGAAACAGATCTCCCCAGCTTCCTGCTGCCAGGCCTAAAGGTCGGAGCCTCTCCTCTGCCTCCCATGGTAGCATGTTCCTAGCGTCTTTGCATCTCCCAGTCACCCACATCCCAGGAGACAGGCTCCCCAAACAACACAACCAGCTGCTTTGCCTGGCCTGTGCACTTCAGCTATACTTCAGTTTCTTGCAAAGCTGACCCTTCTTAGCAGCTGATCCTCAAGACTTCTTATATGCTTGACAATGCAAAGCTAAACAGAACGTGAAAAGAAGATTATGTCATTAGAGGGAGTTGAGGCCCTAGCTGAGATCTGGGGCTGGTTTTGAGGGTTGTGAGACAGAAATTGAATAAAACACAAGAGTGAAGTTGTGGAACACAGCAGTCCCAGGTTTGATTCCCCGGTCAGCCACGTACTTCCTGACACTGATTTCCACACCTTTTGGCACATTTCTCACCCATAAAGCTGAGACAATAAAGCTTCCTTTGTATCTAAAACAATCAGCAAATAATTAGATGACAACAGCTAATGTTTATGGGGTACTTGCTCCATCTGTGGCACGATGCCAAGCAATTTATGCTCCTTATTTCACTTAATCCTCAGAAATTAAGAATTAACTATTATCGTCTGTGTATTAAAACATAAAGAAATCTTAGTGCAGTAAACCCAGGCAATTTGTCCAGTGTAAGTTAGTAAGAATATGAGACTTGAGATTTGAACCCAGGTACATTAAAGCCAGACTGAACAGAGCTCTGCAGTTTCCCTTAGGGCAGACACTTTTTTAAAAAAAAAAAAAATACCAAAGGGTAGTTTATTGAACTAATTTTAACTTTTTTAAAATTTTATTTGATTTTTGTGTGTGTGTATTTCATACAGAACATCCCAAACAATCTTATTCATCTTTATACCCACATCCCAAATGGCACCCTCCCATAGCCCTCCTCTGCCCCCAGAGTCCATATACTCTGTCAACTCTGTTGCTGTCCACTGTGTTGTCAGTGCCCTCAGCCATTACCCAGTACTAGTCCATCCACGGAATCTATTCAGCCTATCCAGAGTGCCTTGTTTTAGGAAGATCAGCTGTTCCTCATCTAGCAGCAATCAGTTGCCAATATTCCTTTAGATAAGATTGGGGCCTGCTGTTCATTTTCCCAGTTCTTTGCTGGGTGGACAGACACTTCTTGATGTGGATGAGAACCAGCCCTCTTTCTTTCCCTCCCTATACCCTTGTCATGATGGGAGAACAAGAGCCACTGCAAGGATAGCGCTTCCCAGAATTGTACAAGGGTAGAGATAAAACCAGAATTCACTTCCTATTCTTATTTTTGTGCTGACAGGGTGGGTCCCACAGGCAAAGAACCCTGAGAAGCCCATGTGAGTAGGCCCAGCACCCTCCTGCCTCATCACCCCTAACCTTTGAGGTGAGGCACCCCACCTTATGCTGATAGGTGCACACAGGCTGATGCAGGTGTCTGGCCCCTTCCACCCTCCACTGAGCCTGGAAAGCTTGCTTTCATAAATATGTGCTTCATAACATTTATCATTGTTAGTCTACATTAATAAATAATGCCTAGAGACCATATCTGGACTGGATCCTCGGAGTCTACCATAAAGCCTAATATTTTTACAACATATCAATCAATGGTGTGAAATGCTAGAATATGCCACAAGGCTCCCCATTTCATCCCCACCTTCACATTTGACACAGAGAAATAGTTCCTTCTCACATCTGCCTCAGGGGTGTCACCTTGAAGAACCAAATCCAGGTCAGAACACAATAGTCACTGTCTAGCTGGGTATATACCCGAGGCTGTTTCTCCCCAAAATGGCTCAAGTGTCTTGTAAGAAAAAAAATCACTTTCTGAAAGCTTTTGGAACAATACGCAAATTGACAAACTTTCCCTCTTCTTTACAACTGAGTAAATGCACCACATTTTCTTTATCTGTTCTCTGTTGGTGGGCATCTAGGCTCGTTCCAGATCTTGGCCTCTGTGAATGGTTCAGAAATGAGCAGGGATGTTCAGGGACCTCTGTTGTAGACTGACGTGGACTCCCTCAGGTAAATACCCAGACATGGATCAGCTTCGTCATATGGTAGTTCCACCTTTAATTGAGGAACTGCCATAGAATTTCCATAGTAGCCAAGCCCATTTATGTCCTGGCCAGGAGTGCATTAGAGTCCCTTTACCTCCTCATCCTTAACAGCACTTTTTGTTGCAATATACCTTTTCATACTGACCCTTTGTTGATAAATATGCAAATTCTCCCAGATAATCCTCAATGGCTAAAAGGTGGGACAAAGGAGACCTGGAAGGATTAATAGAGAATCCTGGTGGTTCCCATCCAGGTAATTGTCCGAGACAGGGCAGCTCCCATGTTACTGGAGAATGAGGCATTCTCTCCTTTCTTGAGACAGGAGACCAAACTTGATGCAGGATATCACCAGAAAAGCTAAGCAGAGTGCTTGGAAGGATTCTAATTCCAGTTTTGTCACAGGTAAGCTGTATGAAATCAACAGCTATCTTATGATACCAACAAGCTACGTTGTATCACAAAGCCTCAGTCTATCACATGTTCATCCCCTATGAAGTCATTAAGTGACTATTTGGGTGCCAGGCTTGGCACTTTGGGTGCCAAGTCTGGTAAGATAGAGGGGTGAAAGACTGGAGAGATGGCTCAGCTGTTAAGAGCACTTCTTGCTCTTGCAGAGGACCTGGGTTTAGTTCCCAGAATCCATATGGCAGCTTACAGATGTCTGTAATTGCAGTTCCAGGGGAACTGATACCCTTTTCTGTTCTATGCAGGAATCAGATATGCACATGCTACATATACAAACAAGCAGGCAAACACATATACACATAAAAATTAAAATAATAGGCAAGGCACATGTCTTTAATCTCAGCATGTGGGAGGTAGAGGCACTCAGATCTCTGTGAGGTTGAGTGCAGCCTGATCTACATAGCAAGTTCCAGGCCAGCTGGGACTAAAGGGAGACCCTATGTGAGGAAAAAAAGAGTAGGATGCAGATAATAAGCCTTCAGCAACAACTACTCCAATAAATATGTAACTGCAAAATGTGGAATGTGCCATGTAGGGAAATGACAGTAAGGTCACCTGACAGAGGTAGCCCAAGGAGGTGCCATTTGAGTTGAGAATTAGACAATGAGATAGAAGTTAGTTTGCCACAGGCTAGGCAGAAGGAAGAGAAAGAATATTCCCAACTGAGCGCATGTGCAAAAATTCTGGGGCAGAACAGAACAGGCCACACATTAACAGCACTGAAAGTCGGCCCTGTAGCCTCAGGATGAGTGTGACGACTTGAAGACAGAGGGCAGTCAAGCCCTTAATAACCAGAACTCAGTAGCAGGTTGAATATTCTGGATTCTAAGGGAAATGAGAAACCGTGAAGATTTTTCGGCACCTATAAGGATGGCATAGCCTTCCTTCTCATCTCCTGTCCCGCTACTAGCTGGGGTCTAAACATAAAGTAGGCATCCCATCCAACATCAGGTTAGGCACCTGCTTCTTGAGAAATAACATCACAGCTCAGATACTCTGTCACCAGAAACCTCTTTATGAAGGAATCAAAATCCTTTTGAAATCCATGTGTTTAGACTTAGCTGTGCCACTTTTGAGTTAAGCATACCGGCACAAGTTATTCAACTTCAATGAAAGTGTAAAACACAGATTACAGTCCATGCCCTCATTCCAAATCACAAACCCTTAGGACAAGAGACACTTCAGAATGCAGAACAGTTCACAGAAAGATAACAAGGCATCTCGACCATCTCTAGTGGGATTTGGGACAATATTTTGAGAAATAATGTGAAATGCAATGTGAAATAAATAAGGACTATAAATAGTTTACATCAGTTCGGGTTAGATTGGCAGCCAAAGGAATTCAGTGTTGAACTTGAAGAAATTTTTATTTTTCCATAGCTTCTTGGGTTTCTCATCTCTGTGTAATAGGATGTAGGCTTGGATCTGGTTCATGAACTTATAGAAGCGTACAGAGGTAAGGTCCACACAGGTCTCTTGCTGAATGGGTACCACACAACAATTTAATACTTATACATATGGGGAATAGTTCAGTCTATTCCAAGCCAAAATTCAACAATCTCCATAAGCATTTTAATTTAACCCCAAAGCCTCCAACTTCTCTATCATAAGTGGCCAGTGGTCCTCAGCAAGGCCCTGCCCCCTTACTTCCTCATCAGCCCCAAACTATGGCCTCAGCATGTCACAGAGGCCACATCCACTCTAATCATCAGCGTATATTTTTTAATCCCAGCTCAGTTCCACCACTCCAGATTCAGCACAAATCACCATTCTAAAAAGATTTACTGCAAGAGAACTCCTCAGAAAAGTCCCATATTCTCTGACAGCAGCCTAGTATGTTAAAAGACAGAGAGATTTGGATTCATGGTTCTCTCCTTCCTTGTGTTAGAAGTGGTTTGTCAGGAGCTTGCACTGAGAATAACCTCCACATGTGAGAGGTGTGGAAAGGAAAAGAGCCCTGTGTGGCCCCCACAGGGTGCTGAGTAGTTGAGTTCTATCAGCCAGGGTCAGGAAAGCCCCTCTAATTAGGCCTGGCATGACATTGGACAAGCTATTGTTCCTCTTCCTGGATTTCAAAGTCTCCACCTGCCATAGCCATTTCCAGCCCAAAGGAACTTCTAGTTTAAAATCTCTATCACTAAAAGATTCTTCCAAGAGTAATAAACTCTGGTTCCCTAAAGAGATTTGGAAAAGAAATGGCAGCTATGGATATCTTCTGATAGGCAATCCCAGGTAAATAAGCAATCACACGTGGCAATCTCACTTGACACGCTGCCTTTGTGTGTGGGCACATTAGAGGTTGGTATGGCTCCACAGCACCTTAGGGGACTTTGTTCCTCAGAGCCTATGGGCTGGTCACTCCCACCATGGCCTCTTCTGGGCAGCCACCACAAACAGAAGCCTGTTCAAAGAAAACTCAAAGAATTACTTCATTTTAGAAGCAGGAGCTGTAGACTCTGAGGGTAAAGCAGGTAAAATGTGGCAGATGGTAGCATCTCAAGTTGTCATGTTTAAAAAAACTTGGCAAAAGTGACCACGTGGGTGGCCTGAATCCAAAGTTGAGAAATATGGACACTGTAGCAGGTGTAGTGGGTATCAGTCGGGGAGTGGGGAGACAGGATCACATGCTCCCTAAAGCACAGGGAAGAAGGTATGCCTCTGTCAGCAGGTTCTGCTCCTAGGAAGAAAGCGGACATGTGGTGCTTCCGATTTGAGTTAAAGCCATCTCTGCTTAAGGTTGGATGCCACATCCTCTGTGTGTGTGTGTGTGTGTGTGTGTGTGTGTGTGTGTATGTGTCTGTCACTGTGTGTCGATGTCTGTGTCTGTGTGTATGTATGTATGTGTTGTGGGCATGCATGTGTATGTAGGTCCACGTGTGGGGGGGGGAATGCATTTGTATATGTGTACATGCTAGTTTGGAAGTTAGAGGACATCTTTTGGCATTGTTCTTTAGGCATGATTTTGTGGGGGATGAGGGGACAGTGTCTCTCACTGGTCTGTAGTTCTCCAAGTAAGATGAACTGGCTGGCCAGTGAGTCCCAGGAACCATCTCGCTCAGCCTCTGCAGTGCTGGGGTTCGAGTGTGCACCACTGCACCCAGCTTTTCTGCATGGGTTCTAGAAATTAGACTTGGGTACTCATGCTTGCAAAGCAGACACTTTACCAACTGAGCCATCTCCCTAGATCTTGGATGCCACATTCCGCAAAGAATGAAGTGAGTAGTGAAGACTCAGCTGCTTATCGTCCCTTTATAGTGATCTCAAAGGTCGACTCTCATTCCTCAGAGGAACCTTAACAGTCCAGAAAAAGTAATATGAGCATGTCGCAGCAAAATTTTAGGAACACAGCCAAGAAAATGACAAGATCTATCAACTCTATTTGTCCAACCCAAAGAACACAAGGAGGGAAAGGACAGAGCTTCAAAGTAAAACCATCAAGCTAAGTATACATGTTGGAGACATGGCGGCAGATTTCATGCAGATAAGTGTAAAATAGGGGACGGCCTCAGGCTCTAAGTGCCAGCACTCGGCCCTGCAATGGGCACATTAATTCACCATCTGACTTCCTTCTGAGCAACTGCTGTAATAACACTAATGACAGAAGAAACAGCAGAAATAGTAATAGAAGTGATAGTATTTACATTTTTCCACTTTTCTGTGATTAAAATAAAATACTCCAGGTCCCTGGGAGGAGTCTGTAAAATTTGGAAGGCCATGGAAAGGGAAATGAACGCTCAAATGAACTCTCTCCAGAGATGAGGCTGGTGCCAAAGTTGCTCCCTCCAGAACACCTACTCTGCCACTTGAATGAAGAAGGCTCTTCCGCAAGAGTCCTCTACCCAGCCTAGAGGCTTTCCAGGTGTAGACAATGTCCCCAGAATCTGTGATTTCTGAAATGCCAATGATTCAGTCTTTTCTTGGGGTCCAGAAAGTATCTCGTAGAAAAGCAACTCAGTTACCTGTAGTGGCAGAAGGGGCCCATCTGGGCCTCCTGGAGGCCAATCAGATGGATGGTTCCCATGGCTCCCTCAGGGAGCAATGGGCCTGTATGGCCTATGTACCCTATACAGGTCAACACTTCCTTCAGCATCCCCTTTCCACCCAAATTGCATTGTCTTTCATATGTCCAGTGTATCCAGAGACCTCTTAATACTCAGGCATTCACTCATTCATTCATTCATTCATTCATTAGTGCAAGACCCTATTGTGAGTCCATGCTTGAATATAAAAGTTCTAGAGAGAAGGTATCCTGTGCTTTTGGGGAAAACTCTGAACCCTGGGCCAGCTTGGAAATCTGATTCCTACTACCCAGTTCTTCTCTGTCTTCATTCCCCAGAACTTTGGGTTGTCTCTGATTTCCTGACCTTTCTGGGATAACGCAACTGGCATGAGTCGTGAGATTGCTAGGTTCAAGGGTAGAGTTCCTGAGGGTCTGCAGAGGAGAATGAGCATTCTGTAAGCCCAGGGCTGGGGCAAGGTGGCTGAGGAAGCTAACACCTCCTCACCATCATTCTTGCCACCAGCCAGCCTCCATGTGTCACTTGTAACTTTGGATGCCTGCTCTCTGGTTGCCTGCTCATTTCTCCTGCTTTGATAAGGTCACCCACCGTGCTTTATAATGCAAAAATAATATTCCTGCTGCCAATGCAAATTATGTCTGAACCATCCACCTTTCCCTGCCTCATGCAGAAAGCAGCTCCACAGGGGAGAGGCAGGCCAGGCTGCACTTACAAGGCTTATTAAGACACCTAATGAAACACCTTGTGGTGACCGCCCCCTCTGAGGAAAGCTCAGCAAAACCCATCATAGAAGCAGATGTCAGGCTGGGGCAAATGCTTCCACAGCACAAAAGCCCTGGGGGGGATCCAGGTGTTCCCCAAGTGTACTGTGCTAGGGTCCCTCCCCCTTCCAAATCAAAACTTCACAGTAACAGCTTTACCTAGCTCACCCAGCCTCTAGGGGGTACAGGAAAGCATCACCCTGGTTTAACATGAAGCTGATGATAGAAGCCAGCAAAACAGGCATTTATTGAGCCTCAAACATTATAGGGGATTGAGTTTTCCCTTAACCAAAGGAGTTAAAAGTTGGAGTATTTAGGAAACAACCTCTGTAGAGATCTTTTGCATGTTCCTCAGAAGTCTGGGCCCCCCGTTTGGCTGCATATGAAGTGGTAAGCTCTGGAGACCCTAATAAGGACAGACACGGGTCTGGGGACAGGTTCCAAGATGGCTACACATCTGCATTCTTCCTTTTCTATATTCCAAACCTCCTCGCTCACCTCCAGACTTAAGCCTGTTTGGACAGGAGGCTATGGAACCAGGTAGCTTAGTATAGTGATCAAGAATATAGACAGAGGTGAACTTTGTCTATACTCTGTGCAAATGTGACTGAAGAAGACAGCTGGTCTGCACCATGCTTGAGTTTTTCTTCATTTTAAAAATGGAGGGTGGTAGTCGCCTTTAATCTCAGCACTTGGGAGGCAGAGGCAGAGGCAGGCGGATCTTTGTGAGTTCGAGGCTAACCTGGTCTACATAGTGAGTCCCAGGACAGCTGGAGCTACAAGGAGACCCTGTCTCAAAAAGACAATAAATAAAATAAAATAAAATAAAATAAAATAAAATAAAATAAAATAAAAGAGGGTTGTGATAAAATAACCTCAATCCCCATTTTTTAATGAAGATCAAATTAGAGCCTGCCTAGGTATTAGTCAGGATCACAATAAGCATATTCAAGTGAGGGGAACCCAAGCAGAGTTAATAAACAGCTGATTTACAAAGATATAGATTCAACAGGAGTGAGGACAATGGATGCTAGGTACACTTAGCCTCCAAGGTCAGTTGTAGTAGACAGAGCATCAACATTGGGATGACAATGATTTGGGCCTCAGCTCCATTATATGCTTACTATATAACCAGGGGTGAGTAAATTAGACCCTGAACCTATTTTTCTCATCTGGTATTTCAGAATAATCTATAACTCACAGGATCACTTTGAGAAATCTTATCAGATTCCAGTTTAGAGAGTTTAGAGAGGACAGTGATAAGAAGACCCCCTTGAGAGAATCATTGACCTAAGGCAAGAAGAGGGGTCTATAACCACTTACAACACACTCTCCACCCTCTTTCCAATTCCCAGTCCCACAAAGTCATGGGTAAATTGTAAGGTCAGTCTTCCTAGGGAGGTGGACAGAGAAGAGCAAAGAAGGAACTCAGAGGCTCACAGGGTTGACAACAGCATAGAATATACGGTGTTCAAGAAATAAGCAGGCACGCTGACATGTTGTTCTAGCCATGACCTTGGATACATGGTTCTGACCCTGGTCATCAGAAAGCCAAATGAGATTTTGAAGACAGATGTCACAGTCCAGATGTCCAGACCTTTTGTGCACCTGCCACGTTCACTTTGAGAATAATTATAGTTTTTGTATTCTAGGTAATTTATTTTTTAACGTTTTGTTGAATGTTTGCTAAATTCATACAATATGTGGCATTTGGGGGCACAAATTTGAATTAAGGATAATTATGTTTTTCAGAGACAACAACTTCAGACAGATGTTTCTGTCCTCAGAATGGAAAAGAGAGGCCTTCTAACAGTCAAAAATGGTCCTCGCCTTGTCCTGGGTCAGTGGGATTTGTTTCCTGAAAGAACTATAGTTCTTTCATTAACATCGTTCTACTTCCTCTTTTGTCACAACAAAATATCACCCTGATAAAATGTTCCCTCTTATTCTAGTTCTGAATTCAGAGTTCCACACAAAATGGAACTCCTTGGAGTGACAATCTAGGACAGTCATATGTTCTAAAAACACATGCTTTGGGTGATTTCATCATTGTGTAAACATTACAACATCTCAAACTAAGATACCTACAACATCACTAGGTTATATAATCTCATGAGACCACCATCAAGCTTGTGGCCTGTCACTGGCCGAAACATCATTGTGCAACACATAAAGATAAATCAAACGAATTAACACATTTACAGAGAGTTGGGCATATTTGCTTCTGGGGAAATCTACGCAAGTAAGATTATCTTCAGGTGCTTCATCCCAAAAACTCCTTACATGTGCCCTAAGGTCAGCCAAACCAGAAGAGGTTCATTCAGCAAGGTAGACTGGAGCAGTGGGCGCAGCATCAACACTGAGCCATAATACTCTCTGACTCAATCTCCATTATTAATACACAACTTTGGGCAAGTAACTTAAACACTCTGGACCCTGTTTTCCTTATCTGAATTTGGGAGGAGATAATTCCTAACTCATGGGGTCACTCAGGATGCTGATGTGTGCGGGTCCTCTAACACAGTAGAGCCTCAATAAATGACAGCTGTTAACCTGGACAGGGAGATCCAGGTGCCCAGGTGCTTCAGTGACTGTTTCTCACAGAGGCAGAGCAGGCCAATCCGACATTTTCTGCCTCCTACAATTTTGGCCATGCCATTTTATCCAATTTCTTTTGAGGTCTAGTTCCATCCATTGCAAAATGGGAGAAAACAGGTTTTATGATAGATGTAACTCATGGTTTTAACCTTCTCTGTGACTGTACTTCTTGGTCCTATGTTATGAAGGATCTGTCTATTACCTAAGCTGAATTTTGTGAAATAAGCAGGACTGGTTCCTCTACTGTCTCCTAATCAAAGAGCTGCCCCCTTCTGGCTTCTGAGTAGCATCAGATCACAGCCTCTGAACAGGAACTTGAGATCATTTTAAGCCCATGTAGCTCAGACACATTATTATACATGCATTCTGAAAACCTAAAAGTAGTTCAAGGTTGATCTTTATCTCCAGATTCCCAGGTTCTGACATTAGAAATCAAAGTACTGGACTAAGTGATTCCTAAGAAGTCGCCAATTCCAAGATCCTAACTGGAATAATTAAGGGAAGATCAGATCCAATCTGAAAAGCATTTGTATGTTTCATTTCCATTAATTAATTAATTTATAAATAGGATCTTATGTACCCCAGGCTGACCTCAGGCTCACTATGTAGCCAAGGATAACCCTCGACTTCTCATCTTCACTCCTTCACCTTCTGACTGCTAGGGTTATAGGTATGTGCCACCATGCCTGGTCTGTTACCCTCTCAAATCAAAGGTTTCGTGCATATTAGGCAAGAACTGTATACTGTATCAATTGAGCTACATACCCAGGCCTGGGAAGGCTTTTAAAAAAAGACATGAGATAATCTATGCCTCATTTAGGAAGTGCTGAACCCACCAAGAATGGAGGAATTGGGCTTCCAGTAACGACTCAAGTCTGTTAACCAGTGCTGTGGTTCCAGCCTTTCTGCCTCCCACAGCAGCAGAAGTCAGATCCATTTTGTTCACTGCTATATACCCACTGTCCTGTGGTTTTACCCCCAATGGCATCCACCTACATAGATTCATTCTTTCATAAAGTGAGAGGTCAGTTAAAGCCATGCCACAGTCCCTGGTCTGGTTTTAACTCTCCAAGAAACATGGGAGATGCTGTGAGTCCTATGGGCTTATCGGCAAAGTTGGTCCAAGAGCTGCGCTTGGAGCATTTCCTCCAGAGCCTGCAGTGATTGGGGATTGGCTATCTGGAAGGGCAGTTCTGTAGCCCTTCTGCCTCCTCATTCCATCCTTTCATCTTACTGAAACCTCACAGATGGGAAAATAACTGATTACCTAGGGTTCATTCCACACAAGTGTGCTCCTCTTTGGTCCTCATTAGAGCCTGTGGTAGCGGGCTCATTGCTGAGTCACATGTGCAAGGCACTGTTTCCCTGCCACTTCCTTAGATCTCAGCTTAATTACAGCTGCTCGCTCCTGTCCGCCGTTCTCCGCTATTTCAAACATCCATGTTACCCATCTTCTGATGTTCTTTTCCACTCATTAGAGTGGAACATTCCATTCTTGTTTCACAAGTCTCTCCCCCTGTACAGTTCAAGAAGCACTTGAGTTTCTGTCTGTGCATTTCCTTGCATAACAAATAACATTCTGTCCACTTCTTGATTTACTCTTTTCCACAGAAAGTATCTAAAGATGCATAGAGTCATAATGCTCCCCATCGCTGATAAAGATTGCTGTTACCAATATTGATTCCTATTATTTTTACTTAATTGCATTAATTCTAATCTTGCTCAATGCAGTTCCTCCTTTTCTAATCTAATTCTCCATGATTCATTACAGGAATCCATCACCACAATACTCCCTGTCTGCCTGGAGAATCCCTTTCACTTGCAAAAGTATCCCCGTTGAGACAAAAATATCGACTATCACCCCAGTCACAGAGAACAAGAGGTTTTCTGTTTCTTTGCTGTCCCTTCAGCTCAAATTCCAGCCGTGGATGTAGCAAAGCTGGGATCAGCAGTATTTTTTCTGTGACGAGGTAAAGAGGACAATCTGTGGCTTTGCCACATTCAGTTGCTATTGTAACTACTTTGTTTTGCCCTTGTGCAAAAGCAGCCACATCAGTATAAAAATGAGGAGGTGTGACTCTGTTTCCACACACTTTCTCTACAAAATCAAATAGCTAGATTCATAATACAGGCCATGTTTTTCCAACTTGTTATAGAAGAAAACGATATTTAATTTTTATTTGTATTATCTAATTATGAGATTGACAACTTCCCTCACTTTGTGAAAACCACAAGTTACAGTTGAAACAAGCCCCAAAGGCTCTTGTTTTGAATAGCTGGACCCAGTCTGTGGCACTATTTTACCAGCAATGGAACCTTTAGGAGGTGGGGCCTGATTAGCAGCAGTAGGTCACTAGGGTTGGACTTTAGAGAGTTGTAAGCACTGGTGGTGTCAACCTGTTCCTTGCATCCTTTGTCTGCCAAGTGAACAATGGTCACCACACTCTTCTATTGCCAAGGACCGAGTCCCTCTGCTGTGCTCTCCCCATCAGAACAGGTTACTACCCTCTGAAACCATAAACCAAAATAAATCTTTCTTCTTTCAAGCTGTTTCTGTCAAGCATTTTGATCACAGTGATTAAAAAAAGTAATGAATCACAGTGGGAGGGAGAAAGCAGAGTGAGAACACGGGGACACCACAAGTTTGAAGGTGGATTGCTAAACTGCAGAAACTAATCACTCAAGTGAACAGAACATGTTAGAAATTGGCATTTCCAATCTATGGCTTGAAAGACACCTGGACCTGATATAAAAACTAAAACTTGAGCTTAGATTGAGTCTACAGAAGACTTTAAGGCAACTACCTAGAGATCATCATTCTAGTCTGCCCAGTTAGACAAAAGAACATTTAGGGATCTGTCTTCTTAAGGAAGGTCTGAAACCAGCAAAGCAAAGGAAGTAAAACTCTGTGTGGGAGGGGAATGAAGTGATATAAAAGGGGAGAGGAGAGTAATAGAGTAGGAAGGCTAATTGGGGTGGGAATGGAGGAAAGGTAGGGTATAAGGAAGGGTAACTAACAATAAAGGCCTTTGGAAAAAGTCATATGCAATCCTACCACCATAGATGTTTCTTAACATATATACATATACATTATAAAAGGAGATTAAAAGGAGTTACCTTATAATATGGGGACATTTTCCCTACTAAACACCATAAGCTAGCAAAGTAAAAGCCCCAGTGTCAGGGATGGACCCTCTCTTTCAAAGTCGTCAACCAGAAGTCCCATAGACCCTCAAACAATACTGGCCATTGCACCTGCTCTTGATTACCCACAAGAAACTCAGGATAAGACCCTGTTGCTGAAGATACTGTATATTGAACTGTAGAAGAAAAAAAAAAAAACAAAAACAAGGAGAAATCAACCTGATAGTGACTTCAAAACTTCATCTCTATTGGCTAGCTTTCATAGTGCTGGAAGGTGTTATGCATGCTACTGGAAGAAAAAATAAACTATCATTAACCTTACCAAACTGTGAATCCTGAGTGCTTCAACAACAACTGACTTGGCAAGATTTGCCCACCAGTGCAATAGTGGAATGAATATTATGGGAGTGACCAACCACTTTCTAAATAGATTTAAGGTCTGCTTCATAGAATGGAGCCCATACCTGACACTGATGTTAGGCCTAGGAACATATAGCTAGCCAGGCCACAGGCTGCAGGGGAGAGCCCAATACTATTATTCTGCTAAATAGATAGAATATTAAAATGCCTCCTAATGACGCATTGCTATACCCATAGATTAACGGATCTCTCAACTCTCACCAGAAAAGCTTACTTATGCAGCTTATGGTGATTATCACAGAAACTCACAACTGGGAGTGCATCTGTGGCTCCCACTGGCCTCGGTGGCTCTTCAGGTTCCCTGCCTGCAGCTTGAGTGGCCATCATACCCACAGCACATCAGTCACCAACTCTTGTGAAGTCAAGTCCCAGCAGAACAAGGTGACTTACATCTTGGGTGGGAAGCAAATCCAATACCAGCCAGTGGATATCTCCCAAGGCAACACATTGTGAGATGAGATGCGAGGTTGTAATAAAGGGCAGCTATATATGACTCTATAGGCACACATACACACACACACACACACACAGTATATAAAATTAGGTGAAGTAAAGGGGATACAGATTAGTAAAGGGGTTACAGATAGGACAGAGGATCTAAATAAAAATATATATATTGTATGAAATTTGGTAAAATTCAATAAAAAACAAGGAAAAAGCACTATAGAAGCCAAATGATGAGAGAGTTTCAAGGAGAAGAGAGCAGTGGACTAGACTAGATCCAATGCTGTGAAGACAGAGCAACAAGATGAGTGCTACCATGTTCAGCAACAGGAGGTCACCATGACCTTGGCTATATCAGTTCTGATGGCTTGCTGGCAACAGAGTTAGAATGACTGCAATGACAAGGCATCATGTCAGGAAATAAGAGAGACGGGGCAACAAGAGTGAGTCGTCAGGTTAGGAGCTTTTCTGGAAAGCAGATAACTGGGTCTCTTACTTTCATGATATTTTAGACATTCATTTGCACATATAAAATCAAGCATCGTGGGGCTGGAGAGATGGCTTAGTGGTTAAGAACACTGGTTGTTCTTGCAGAAGACCCAGGTTCGAATCCCGGCACCCACATGGCAGCTAACAACTGTCTGTAACTCCAATTCCAGGGGATCTGACAGCCTCTTCTGTCCTCCACGGGCATTGCATGACACAGGTGCACTTACCTACATGCGGCCAATACACTCATACGCATTAAAATAAAAATAATAAATAAAATATTTTTTTAAAAAAATCAAGCATCATTACCATTTTCAAACCTTTCATTTTCTTTGAAATGTCTTTCCCACATCAATATCATATAAAATGCAACTACATTGTGTTTTCTCTTCTGTTTTCTAACATACTCTAATATCATACAATAATGACCTACCTTGCCCCCTAAGTTAGCAATTTTACTGACTGTTGATAATCAGTTCTTTCTCCACTGATCTAAAAAAAAATCTGTGATTACCAAATAATAAATATTTACATATAGTCACATCCTTCTTACCACTTTATTTTCTACCTTGTTCCAATCACATTTCACCAGTCACACAAAATAACATGCTTATGGAGTTATAGTATTTTAGAACTCTTTTTAAGTTTTTATTATGAAAATCATCTACTTATTTTTAAATAATTAGATTTTACTCTCCCGAGGGGCATACGCTTTTACTATACACATCTAGAATAATATTTGTCAACTTAAAAATACACAAATAGGTAATACGTTTGAGGGAGAACTGGCATACTGATGGGACTGTTTCCATTCAGAAACGTGGTGTTTTTCCAGGCATCTGGTCTTCTTTTGTGTGCCCGCATTTTACAGTTTTCATCCAGGCCCTGCATTTTTTATTATCTTCCTTTTGAACCCTTAAAAATACTCTGACATATTATGATTGGGATTTTCTTTGTTCTATATATTACATCTCAAAAACTGCACATATGAAAAAAGCTAAAATTTTTTTTGAATTTATTTTTTATCTGGCCTCTGAAACCCCTTCCCTAATGCCAATGGGTTTTTCTTTGATGCCCTTCCATACATTTTTTTAGAATTTAATCACTTTTTTCTCATTTCTCTGTCCTTTGATTTTTTTTTTTTTTTTGAGTCAGGCATTTTTTTTCATCCTTAGGAGGATTTTGCTCCATTGACTCATTCTAGAATGTGTTCTTCACATGGGATGCTATCCTTATGATCTCCATGACTTGGTCACATGTCTTTAGGTATCTAGAGTCTTCTAGTTCATGAGGTTGTACAGAAGGGGCACTAGCACTAGCTCACCAGTGCTCAGGTGGTAAACAGACTGGGTCTGTTTCCAGAGCTACAGAAACCTACTGAGAAATCTCAGCTTCTCCATGGAGTGGATACCATCCAATTTGCATGCCCAAAGAATATGTTAAATGAAGGTTCTTCTCAGGTTGCTTGGGAAGCCAAAAGAGTAGTGAAGCTGTGCAGCAAAGATGTCCAAGTCAAAGCATCAAGAGGTGGGATGCAGACAGCCAAAGGTTGCATGGCAAAACACCTAGAGACAACAGTGATGTGCTCCAGATGACTGCAAAGGAAGGTGATTCTTGAGCATTTCTCAAGATGAATACAACAACAGAAATGGCCTTAGTTCATGGGGCTTGTCTCTGGGTCCTCTGGTCTAGGCAAGGAGCTACAGGTGTGGGGAGATAGCTCAGTTGGTAAAGCAGGAAGACTGAGTTCAATCCCCAACAACCACATAAAAAGCCCGGCATGGGGGGCTAGAGAGATGGCTCAGCAGTTAAGAGCACTGACTGCTCTTGCAGAGGACCCAGGTTTGATTCCCAGCACCCACATGGCGGCTACAAACTGTCCTTAACTCCAGTTCCAGGGAAATCCAAAGCCCTCTTCTGACCTCCGCATCATTGCATGACACAGGTGTACTCACATACATGTAGGTGATAAACTAATACACGTAAAATAAAAATAATAAATAAAATATTTTGAAAAAAGCCCAGCATGGTGGCAAATGCCTGTAATCCTAGCACTGGGGAGACTGAGACAGGAAGATCCCTGGAGTTCATTGGCCAGCTAGCCTAGCCTAAAAATGGTGAGTCCTTGGGCCCAGTGAGGGACCTCTTTTCAGTTAAAAGGTGGGGGCTGGAGAGAATGCTCACTGGTTAAGATCACTGGCTGTTCTTGCAGATAACCTGGATCTGGTTCCTATATTGCTAACTGGCTGTTCTTGCAGATAACCTGGATCTGGTTCCTACATTGCTAACAACCATCCCTAACTCTAGTTCCAGGGGATCCAGCACCCTTTTCTGGCCTCTGCAGGTATATCATGACACAGGTACACTTACATTCAGGTAAAAGTCTCATACACATAAAATAAAATAAATCCAAAAAAAGATCAATTATAAGGTGGATAGCTCCTGAGAAACAACACTGAGGTTTAGCTCTGGTTTCTACATGGCACCTGCAAATACAAGTATGTGTACATTCATGCAAATATACACATACGTACCTACATACAAACCATTAAATTTAAATTCTTAAATGTTTGAGCCTACAGTCTGAAAGGCATACCACTAGGTGCTGAGGATGCAGACAGAAAAAGGACAGTCTCTCCCTGAGGCACTGACCCTCTTCACACATGGCTTAAGGCAGCTGACTTAGCAAGCTTGAAGAACTCGCTGAAGAAATAAACTAGTGAGACACAAGCTGGGTTTAACATAGGGTTTCCTAATCCCACTGCACCTGATACCTCTCAGAACTCTCCCCAGGAAGGTTCCCTAGGCACACAATGACAGAACAGATACAGCGATCCATCCTAACCCCATCACCTGCCATGTGTCTTACACTCATTTTAGCATGGTGCCCAGAAGCCCTACAATAGACTATCCAGGTAATCCTACTTCCTGCCCTTCCTTATAACCCACCGGACAGAAAGTTACAAGATGTCTTGCTGCCTAGGACACAGCAGGGTAGGTAAAGCAATCACTGGGAAAAAGTTCCTGAACTCTATAAGCATTACTCATTAACATAAACCTTGGAGAGGTCTGATAAAGTTCAGCCTTTATCTCCATGCCTGCTTGCTCCCTCCCTGCTCAGAGCAGCAGCTGGGCAAGGGTTCACCTTCTTTGCAAGGAAGCAAATTAAATTAAATTAGATCCATGATGCCAGGACCAACAACAGCAGCAGTACCATCAATAAAATTAAGATCTTCAGGCAAAAACAAGAAAATAGTCTCCTAAAAACTCGATTCCATTGCCCAGTTAAACTCTGCGCACAACTGAGTCCCTCTGTAGCCACCTGACATGAAGATGTGGAGTAAAGGGTGGGGGAGGAGAAAGGCTGCAGTATCTTTCTGCAGCCTGGAACTGGGTCTTTTGTTTGTTGTTGCTCTATTCTTACAAAAGTACGTATCCAATAATGCATTTGACATATAAATAGGCCATTTCAGTGACTGCGGTCACCGAAAACCTTTTCCAATAAAAGCATGTCACGCTGGCTGTGCAAGAGTGTATTTATAATAACACAGTAAGGTAGGCTGGAAAAAATGCCAAGTCTTCCAGAAAATATGGCGGGTGGAGTGCCGTTTCACAGAACTACCGTCTCCAAAGTTGAAGGAAATAAACCAAAAGAAGTGAAAAGGGCCAAGAAACTATGATCAATCCTGAAGCTCAGGAAGCACCCAACTTCATGCTAAAGATCTCTAATGTGATCTAGGCCACAAAGATGAATACCTGTGCATTCTCTCCTTCCAAAAGGAACAGCACTGTGGAAACTGGAAAGACCATGGGATAAAGAGAGATGCTCCTAATTTGATGGATGGGAACAAATGGGAAGGAAAAGTGTCAAACCCTCGAGCTGTGAAAGTCCCATCTGGAGCTTGTTTCCCCCAATATGGCCAGACATCCTTTCCTAAATCCCTCCCTAGAACCTCTTATTATACAGAAACTAAGTATTCCATAGGAAACATCAGATGGTCTAAAAAAGGATGATGAGTGGGTCTAGGAAACAAAACCAAAGGCTCTTGAAATAGAAGGACTACAGGCTGAAGAGCTGGCTCAGCAGTTAAGAACACTGGCTGCTCCTGCAGAGGACCCAAGTTCAAGTCCCAGCATCTGATCCTTAACTCTAGTTCCAAGGGATCTGATGCCCTCTTCTGGCCTCTACGACTTCTGCTGAAATTAGGGAGCAAACAGAAGCTTTAGATGATGCTCCCAATCCCTTGAGGGTTTTCGCACTGACAAATCTGTATAGCTGATCCTAGTACCAACTCTTAGGCATATTTATACACTGAGATGAAACGCAAAGCTCTCAAAGCCATTTGCAAATCCTCACCAATTGCTCCCTCCTGAGGAAGGAGGCACACAGTGCCCAAATAAACGGATAAACTTAGCAAAAGAAAATTCAGCAGAGGGACTGGAGAGATGGCTCAGATGTTAGAAACACTTTCTATTCTTTCAGAGGACCTGAGTTCAGTTCCCAGCACCTACGTCCAGCAGGGAACTGTGTAACTCCAGCTTCAGAGGATTTGACACCGTCTTCTGGCCTCTGCAGGCACCCACACACATGACATGCACACACTTACACATTCACATAAATAATAATAAATCTTAACAAAAGAGGAAATTCTGAATAACCAATTTTGATCAAACAACATTATCATGTGACTGCCCTTAGACACAGTGGTCAAGCAAAGGGGGGAAATTAAGGCATATCATGTTAATTAAATGAACATTGGGTGCTTTCAAAGTAAGTAAGGCATGCAAAGATTTTATTTCAATTCATTATAGAAGAAGAGATGCTCCAAGAAATAGAAATAGACAACTGCTTTGTAATAGCAGAAAGAAGAAAAAGAACATGAACCACAGGGAAAAAACAAAGAAAGGATGAGACCACGTAACAGCTGTTTCAATACTGAGATTTCATTAGCTTCTGGATGACCTCCCAGGCCTACATGTGGAAAAAGGAGAGTCCTTTCATTGATATCAAATCTGCAACCCTGAGCATGTGCTGGCAAGGTGTGTGAAAATCTGACACACCATTAAGTCTGAAAGAGCCCTCATTTAGTCGCCACTGGTAACTAATATTGAAATCAAGGTCACATATATTTATATATGTATGTGCATATGAATGGAGCGGGAGGAGAAAAGAGCAGGAGAATGGAAGCAAACAGCGGCTGGTGCAGTGGGACCAGCGATGACTCTGTCAAAAGTCCCACTACGAACCAACTCTGAGTGCCTCCTTCCCTTCTTTGCGGTATATGCCTACGAGTAGATTATGGGCTCATTTAGTGACTCCGTGTTTGACTTTCTGGAGGGACTGTCAACTGTTCCACAATGACTACACCATTTTGGCATCCACACCAGCAATGCACAAAGTTCTACTCTCTTCTCTAGCGCTTACTGTGTTGTGTGACTTTGATGACTCACTGTATTTCTCAGAGCCTCAGTTTCTCCATCTCTAAAGAAGAGGGGTTAGAGACAACTCTGCTATTTCTACTTATGGTGTTTTGTGGTTACACATTTCTTTCATTCCATGTAAATCCTGACCTTCCACCACCCACATCTGTTTCCATGAGTTCTCTGAAGTGCTGTAATGAATAAGTCCTGGCTCTGCTCCTTCTTAGAGCTGGAATTAGCTTAATGCACGTCTGCAACTTATATTAATGCTCCTCCTTTTCCATCCATATCTCTCTGAGTACATTTTTCCCCTTGTCTATTCTTTTCACCTTTTTGCGAGCATCATCTTGTTCTGTCTGTTGGCTGTCAGCTTTTCTCTCCAAGCTTTCACAGAGTTGCCAGATTCTTGGCTATTTCTCCACCCTCAGCTCATAACTATTTTTCCCGCGAGCTCAGCAACTGCTAAGTGGTCTTTGTGAAATCCTATTAGGATAATCTCCCTGTTCATGTCTCCTCTCAGTTGGGCTGCCTCTGGAAACCTCAGCTGTCTTCCTCCCCTGCCTGTGCATCATAGCTTGGCTCCTGAGCCATCCAGTATTGTACTTACTCACAAATGTGCTTACAAGTAGAGCCCTGCAGCCCACAAGTGACAGTTAAACTCACTGGAAATTCAACTGAGGTGTCATTGTGGGAAGTGTTTCCTCTTTACTTGGGCCCCCTACTTCCTGTATAACTCCAAAGATGAGGAACTTGATCCACATTGTACCTTCCCCCTCGTGTGTGTGTGTGTGTGTGTGTGTGTGTGTGTGTAATATCTTGCTCACAAATGTATTCCCAGTGTCATCTGATGAATTATACCATATTATGGGTCTTCTGTATATATCTCTATCTCTGCTGAATCAATGATGGAGTGTGTGAATGTGTTATTCTTCAACAGAGCTGATCATGGGTCTGCCAACCTGCTTATCTATTAGAACTAAAGCTCCTAAAGTGTAGGTTGGAAGTTATTTGCCATAGTAAAATGTTAAGGAAGACTTTATTCAAGGAGAGATTTACAGGCAGAAACTAGAGTGAGTAGATGGAGAAATACTAAGAGAAGCAGGACCAAGAGTTTCTTAATGAACTAACTTTGTGGGATTGTTGCTAAATGTCAACTGTGGAGACCAGATATCAATCACTATGTTCAAATTATTTACCCTCCCCAAATTCTTATGTTGAAATCCTAATCCCCAGGGTGATAGCATTAAGAGATAAGACCATATAAAAACCTAGTACTATAGAAACTTCTTAAAATATATTTATATATGGGACTTGAGAGATGGTTCAGTGGTTAAGAGCACTGGCTGGTCTTGCAGAGGACCCAGATTCAATTCCCGGCACCCACATGGCAGTTAACAACTGTACGTAACTCCAGTTCCTGGGGAATCTAACACCCTCTTCTGACCTCCACCAGCATTGCATGACATGGGTACACTTACAGACATGCAGGCAATACACTAATGCATATGAAAGAAAAATAAATTAAATATATATATATATATATAGAGAGAGAGAGAGAGTTTAAATGTAGTTTAAACTACATGCAGTGGGGCATCATGATTCTAGCAGACAGCACAGGCTAGTAAATAAACAGCCCAATGCCAGGAATAGACTCCCTCTTTGGAGTCGTTGACAGGTGGGGGTGGGGTCCATAGATTTTCAAACAATTCTAGCTATTATCATTGCTCTTGTTTACCCTCCATAACTTGAGACCAGAACCCTCTTGCTGAAGTCAATGTATAGCTGAGTCATAGAAAAAAAAAAAAAAAAACATGGTGAAATCAAGCTGGTACTGACCCTGAAGCTTCCCTTCATCCCTACTGGCTAGTTTACATAGTGCTAGAAGGTGATATACATACTATCAGAATCAACTCTGCCCAGCTGTGAACCACACTAGAGTAACAACTGACCTGGCAGGATATGCCTATTGGTGCAATAGTGGCATGAATGTCATGGAAATAACCAGTCATTTACGGATTGGATTTAAGGCCTGCCACAAGATGGAGCCCATGCCTGGTACTACTGTAAGAGCCAATAACCTGTAGCTAGACAAGATACAGGCCATAGGGAAGAAACTAGTACTTTTAATACACTAAATTGACATAGCATTAAACCAACTCTTAATGGCTCATTTTTATATGTATAGATTAGAGCACTTTTCAGTTCTCACCAAACCATATTCTCACAGCAGATGGCAATTAACAAAGAGACCCACAACTTAACCAACATGCAGAAAATAAGAGACTATGGAGTGCCTGGCCCAAAATCAGATACCTATATTACATCATTTCCTCCCAAGGTTCAGGGATCATTGTGGAAGAGAGAACAGGAAGATTTTAAGAGCCAGAGGTAGTGAATGAATATAAGGAAATCATGTTTTCTGTGAAGAACAAAGCAGTTATACATATGAGCCCACAGCATTTATGACAGCATGCACAAGACCTGTGCAA
The DNA here is from genome assembly GCF_000622305.1 of Nannospalax galili. Taxonomy (NCBI): domain Eukaryota; kingdom Metazoa; phylum Chordata; class Mammalia; order Rodentia; family Spalacidae; genus Nannospalax; species Nannospalax galili. The sequence continues at coordinate 1,673,091 of NW_008353921.1, forward strand.
GTCCAAGACAGACAAACCCAACAAGGATGAGGGGGCAGGGGCATGAAGTCCCAGGCCTAGCTGAAAAACTTTAACAACTGACATCTACTGGAAGAAGGAAAGTCACTTTTCTTTAAAGGTAAGATGCTGGGCAGGTTGATCGGGTTCCAGGGTATAGACATTTTAGAGGCAAGAGATCTTAGAAAAAGAGCATTTTAGAGGCAAGAGATCTTAAAAAAATAATAGAGAACATGAAGTGATGGGGGATAGGGAGATAGGAGTGGATCTGAGAGAAGTTGGGGGAGGGGTTCTGAACATGATCAAATGTATCCTATTAAATTCTCAAATAGTCAACAAAATGTTACTTTAAAATGTAGAAAGAAAAATGAGATCATAGGGAGGTAATTAGATCTTGAGGGCAGAATTCTCATGAGTGACATTAGTGCCCTTATAAAAGAGAGCCCAGAGGGCTACTTTGCCCTTCTGCCATATGAAGATACGGCTAGAAGGCTCCATTTGTGAAGAAGAGGGCTTTCAACACATACACAGAGCCTCCTGGAGCTTTCATCTTGGGTTTCTCAGTCTGAAAAAATGACAGAAATAAACACCTGTTTTTAAAAGTCATCTTTATGATATTCTCTTATAACAGCCTATGATGGTTTGGCACAAACTAAATCATTTGGGAAGAATCTCAATGAGGGATGTCTAGATCAGTGGCCCACAGGCACATCTGTAGGGGACTGCCTTGATTATGTTAATTGAAGTGAGAAAAATCTGCCTACTGTGGGTAACACCATTCCCTGAGTTTGGGTCCTGGGCTGGATTTAAAAGGAAACAGTGAGCTGAGCACAAGCACACATGTGTTTATTGCTCTCTGCCCTGATTATAGGTGTGGAATAACCAACTCCCACAAGTGTCTGCCATCCTGGCTTCCCTGCTATGAACTGTACCCTGGAGCTGTGAGCTAAAATAAATTCTTTCTTCCCAAAGTTGATTTTGTCAGGAAATTTTCTCATAGCAAGAGGAAACAAAATTAAAACACAGCCCAAGTGGACTGAACATCTATCAAGGAATCTCAGAAAACTAACAGAAGAGTTCTTGTGAAAACTAGGCTAGGCAGACCAAAGACAAGGCCTAGTGGAGGAGACTCACCAGAGCCTTTTTTGACTACAAAAATGTAGTCAGAGAGCCTTTTTCAACCAACACATGGCCCAAGTCTTGTCCCCTATGCTGCTGGCAATAATTAAACATATGTCACACCAAACTGAACATCCACCCTTAGAGAAGAAGCCTTGCCTAACTTGAGCAGAGGTCCAGACTCTCTCCTTTGGTCCTCCTAGAACTGAAATGAAGGGAGGAGATGCTCCAATCGGGTTTATGAGGCTCACAGTACAGAAGGAAAGGGAAAGATATGAGATCCCAAATTAACCAAGACTATACATAGTTCTCAAAGGATTTCACAGACCAGTCATCCTAAGTGAGTCTCACAGTCACCCTGGGAAGCAAGCAGACACTGGGAAGTCAAGACATTTATCTCTCATTATTTTCTTACAATACAGCTACAAGACTAAATTTTTGGATCAGAGGTTTACATAGTTTATATTTCTGCCACATATTAAACTGTTCTTTCTAAATACTGTGCCAATTTGTACTCATACTGATTGTATTTCTCATAAGTCCCACCAACACTGAATTTGTCTAATGGATCATTCGTCTTCCTTTTATTGATTTGTAAAAGTTCTTTCCACATTCATGGCATCAATCGTTTGCTTTATATATATTTTTAAGCATCAAATCTCATTTGGATGAAGTTCTTTTTTCATCTTGTTTACAGTTTTTAGGGACAAATACATAAACATTTGTCTTTATTGCTTTTGTTTTTTCTCAGAAAACACATCTTATTCATTACATGTCATAGAGAGTTTTACATTTTATTTACATTTATTTTCATCTGGGATATATTCTGGTAGAAAATATTAAATGAAGATATAACATATTCCATGCCTTTTTTAAAATCTTTTTTTTTTTTTTTTTTTTTTTTTTTTTTTACTCTTTTTCTTCTTAAACTCTTTAAGCTTTGGGCCTGGAGAGATGGCTCAGTGGTTAAGAAGACTGTTGAACTCACAGAGATCCGCCTGCCTCTGCCTCCAGAGTGCTGGGATTAAAGGCATGTGCCACCATGCCCGGTTAGTCCATGCCTTTTTGTGGACGAGTTTTCGCCTTGATTTTTCTCCCTTATTGGAGGTGTTAAGGTTATCTATTAAACACAAGCTCATGTGTGCATACACACGCACATACATACACACACACACACACACTCACATCCATGCACACATATACACACATCTCAGGTATCTATTTGTTTTATTGATACATCTGCCTCTTCTTGAATTGGCATACACTATTTGAAATAGTTTACTTCCAAAATATACTCCTAATCTTGAAATTAGGAATCTCCCTCCTTTGCCGTCTTCCAACATCTGCCTGGCCATCTGTACCCATTTATACTTCCCAATAAATTTAATAATCCTTTTGTGACCTTCCTTATAAATGTCTACTAGGAGGTGTTTTAATTCAATCTAAATCCACAAGCTTTAAAATAGGAATTCTTTATCAAGGAAGGAAATACCTATTTGTTCATCTATCTTTTCCAGGTTTGTTTCCCAGCGTCCTTCTGAAATTCCTGCACATCCCTTCTTGAGCCTCCTCAGCTTTTTGCATCTTCTGAATTTCGGAGGCTTTTGTACAATTAATCTTTTATATTACTTTTCCTAACTGGTTATTACCAGGTTTAGGAAATTGTTGATTTTTGTATATTTATTCCCTAACTAGTCACCTTATTGGACTCTTTTATTGGGTTGTAATGGGTTTTCACTTATTTCTCTTGAGTTTTCAGTGGATAATAATATCCTCTGCAAATAATAACTTTATATGTCTCCCATAATTATACTTCTTATTCAATGACTAGAAATCCCTGGCTGAAGGTCGAATGATTTCCATGATCATAAGCATCTTTATTTTTTTACGATATGGGTTGTTGGTTTTGAATAGACACATTCTACCACATTAAGGAAACTGTTTTCTGGGTCTTTTCAGGATGCTAATTATCCTCTGTTCCCTACCAGTACACCAGCATGCTCCCTCAACAATCCAGAGGCAGTCTCTGCCCTGCTCTGTAATTTGAGAGGACCACCTATTTGGCCTTCCTCTTCAGGCATCTTGCATTACTGCCCTGACTAAGTATGGCCAATGGCAGCATTGGCAGAAGATGCCAGTGTACCTGTGTCAGGAAGGCCTTATTCCAGGCTCTTTTCCCTCAGACCTCAGTACAGTAATGGCTCTGCACTTACTCAGCCTCAGGAGCTCCTTGTTAATTCTCACAGTCCTGATTCTACACTACTTCATTTACATCATTCATCAATCACAAGCTTCTCGTTCAGACTTTCCTTAATTGATTGATAGATTAGAAACTGCTGTTGAATCTTTTCAAATATCAATAATCTAAAAATAACCAACATATTTTCTTCTTTGAATATGAATGTAACATTTAATTATTTATGCTTTCATTTAAGAAAACGACTTGAGTACCCACTATGTGTCAACTGGTACAGTAAACACAGAGATTACATTGCAAGCAATAACGTGGGAGATTGCTCAGTTGGCAAAGGGCTTATGGTAAAAACCTAAGGATCTCAATTCGATCCTCAGGACCCCGGTAGAAAAGCTGAGCATATACTTGTAAACCCAGTGCCAGAAAGGTGAAAGCAAGTGGATCTCTGGGGGTTCACTGGCCAGTCAGTCTTGCCAAACCCATGAGCCCCGGTCCCAGTAGCTCAGTCTCAAAAATATCAAGATGGACAGCAACTGAGGAATGACACCCAAAGTTGGCCTCTGGTCTTTACACACATGGCACACACACATGAACATGCACACACACACACACACACACACACACACACACACACCAAACCAAAAACAAAAGCAAAAAAAAAATATGTGCAACTGAAAACAACACAAAGGAGATGGATGGATGGATGGATGGATGGATGGATGGATGGATGGATGGACAGACAGACAGGTAGGTAGGTAGGTAGATACATAGACAGACAGACAGATGATAGAAAAAACATGATATTATAATAGGGAATAGGAGTGTTTTGAAAGAGAAAATCAAAGCAAACATGCACTAAAAGGATGGCAGAGAACACTTCTCACAGAAGGTGAGGTTTAAGTTGAGAGACAGCTGTGGAAGAGCCTTTCGCAAGTGCCAAGGCCCTGAGGCAGGAAATAGTTGGTGTGATGTGGCTGAAGGTCAGGCAAGGGCCACTGAAAGGGGGTGTGGTGGAGGGTAAGTAGAAGGCAGGGGTTAGATCAATACTTCTCAATAGAAACCAGTGTAAGCCATGCTTTCCCTGATAAAAATTTTAAAGGGAAAGCATGGCTTATCAGCCGTATTAAAGAAGGTAAAAAGTAGTGAGTAAAAATAAGTTTACTCCATTTTACTATATACCCATCGGTATCTGGGCCCCCATAAAGAGAGAAAATCCTCTAGTGCTCCAGTCCCTTAGAGAACATAACATGCTGTTGGCATGTAACCGATAAACCTTCTTACGTATTTAACTCTATTTTTGTACTGTCTTTGACATCTGATGCGTACTTTACACTTCAAGCCCATCTCATTTGAACTGGGTACATTTTGAGTTCTCAACAGCTGGTAATCCACTGTTGTGATAACCAAGGCTAAATGTTGTCCCTCAGACTTCAGTGGCAAGGCCTCACATGACTGGAAGGGAAGGGTGCATGAGATCCATTTTTAGATTCCAGCACTATGTCTGGCATACAGTAGGTACTCAATGTATGCATACCACGCAGAATAAACTACAGAATCGATGCCAGAGTCCTGCAGCAGAGACAGTACCAAAATCACCCCAGTATACCTGCTTTAAGAAACTAAGTCAATTCTGGATCCTTGACCAAGATAGGAAGTCAAGGTTCACCTCATACCATGGGGATTGTTCTGGGCCATCGCTCCCATGGCTGGGTGTTTGGCACAGCTGCTCCCTTGATTCAGAAAGATTACATCACACCATATGCCAGGGATTGGGAGGGAGGGAGCCCATTAGCATTCATTGTGCACAGCTTTTCATTTGGAAAAGCACCTCGAATGTGCCGATCCACATCGCTTTGCTTCATTTTTCAACATTCATGGGTGTAATTGCATTTATTTTTCTCGTCAAGACTGCAAAACAAATGATAATTTACTATATTACAGCCCATATCGACTGGGTTTGCAGCCACAACAGCTCTAATCTGCCCTCCTGGGGGCTGGGTGGGTAAGCAGGGGGTGGTCTTTTCAGCTGAGAACACTATAATTCTTTGACACAGGAAGTTTGGGACCAGCTGCTCTTCTAGGTAGAGGCAGCAGTGGCAACAAGAAACATCGAGAGACACTGAATCCTCCAAGCTGCTCACCATCGACATCTTGACTGCTTCCTATAGTAGCAGAGTGAGGCAGGCAGGTACTCCCATTGTAATGCCATAGAAGAGACTGAGGTGCACCGAGGTTATACATAACAAGTTCATGAACCCATAACTGGAGTTCAAACCCAAATGCATGTGACAGGAAATCCAGAGCTTTGCCCATGATGCTGCATGGCAGGACTTGGCCTCTGACAAAGCATGAGGTCTTAGAGGCTTATTGCTGCAGAAGTTGCCATGATCCAAACTTATCCAGCAAATCCCTGTGCCCACGCCATCTGGGACCATTCAGGAAACCTATTTCCTATAATCTTTGCTGCAGAATTCTAGCTTTCTAACGAAACCTAGGGCAGGTGTGCACTCCCCTTTGGGGGCTTTATAGCTCCAGCTGTGTTTAAGAATTTAGAAATGAGGATGGAAAGCCTGGTGTTTGAAAATTACTCTCTAGAGATATTTTCTTCCTCTTAAAAATAGAAGCCAAGTCCCTGGTGCTATCCAGACACCAGGTCGCAACTGCTCATGAATTCATGAGTAGTTTTGCAATGCTCAGCAAAATTCAGCTCTAAAAGATGACCGACCTTTTCAGTTTGTTGCTTGTATGTTGCGACAAGGTCTGACTCTGTAGCTCAAGCTGGCCTTGAACTTGTGATCTTCCTGCTTCAGCTTCTGGAACGTTAGAAATTTGATGGCATGAGCTACCACGCCTGGGTAAGCTTACTGGTCTTTTAAATTCATTTCCTTGGTAAGAATATAGTAGTAGGTTTATCAGGGGTTCAACGGTAGGAAGACCCTCATCTGTTTTCCAGCGTCTTTAAAAGAAAGTATATTCCACATCTTTTTCTAATTCCCTAACTCCAATTATAACCCACAGGGTTTGGGTACAGCTGGTGCCCTGATGGGTCTCAGTAAACGGAACAGGTCATTGATGCCTATGATCACAGGCACAGATAATTGTCAACATATAACTCAACACTTTCCCATGATACCAGGAAGTCAAGCCATACCACCCTCAGCTTTTTCTGGGGCTGGCAAGAGGAGCTAGGGAATCATAGAGTCAAGAAGCAGGTGGTGATCTGTGTTCAGGAAATCCATTCAGCCACCTGGCCAGGCACTCCAGTTACAAGGAACCCTTCCCCCTATTTCTATTCCCTCTCTACAGAACAAGTAATCCTCAATCAAGTCCTCAACATGACATTGGCAAGGAAGACCATGTGGGTTTATGGCCATGTCTAGCCATCCTGAAGTCTACCACTGAATGTCAGTAAAGAAGGGGATAAAGGATTTCCTATAGCCTTTTAGTATAAGGAACCTATGAACTTCAAAGTGTGTGACATCCCACAGTCACCATCCAGCACATTTTCAGGAGAGACAGAGACAGAGACAGAGAGACAAGAGACGGAGATGGAATAAATATGAATATGAGTATGCACAGACCCACAGACTTACTTTAGAGCACAAGTGGGCAAAGAAGACCAAGGAAAAGACCAGCTCTGAGACATGCTAGCACTCGGAACTGAGAAATCTACCATGGGCCCATGCATCCAGTATTTTTCTCTGAGTTGTCCCTTACATAGGTGAATCCCACTGCTCCTGATTATATAATTTTCCTCTTACAAGGTAGAGAAAACTCTAAGGCAACAAAGCTGCCAAGCCTTACCCAACGTCCTCTAGGCAGGTCTGGCTATAGTACACTTGAACCTTATATGGGAAGACACTTCTGATAATCTCCTGAAGGTCAACTATACAAAGAATTCAGGTCAAACATTCGTGAGTTTTTATTTTAATCAGAGGGAAGGACATTTTCAATGCAGGCAAATAATCTTTCTGTTACTGTTTTCTTTTTTAATAAAGGTTTTAATTCTTTGAGAATTTCATATAATGTATTTTGGTCCTATTCACCTCTAACTCCTCCCCTAAGTCCTCCCAGTCCTTCTCCACTCCCCTAGCCCCTAACTTCATGTTCTTTAATAATCCATCACCTCCAATTCATGCTGCCCATATTCTTCTTGGTGTGGGGCCATCCATTGGAGTGTGGTCAATCTACCGGGAGCTACACCCCCAAAGAAAACTGACTCCCCTGCTCCCAGAAGCCATCAACTTTCCATAGCTCCTCAGTTAGGGGTTGGGACCCATGAACATTTTCCCCTTCTATGCTAGAATGTTGACTGGTGTGATCTCGTCCAGGTTTTGTGCATGTAACCACAGCTGTTGTAAGTTCATGAGTATAGTAGTCCTGTTGTACCCAGAAGGCACTGCTTTGCTCCAGTCCTTCTCGGCCTCTGGCTCTTACACTCTTTCTGCCTCCTCTTCCTCAGTGGTCCCTGAGCCTTGGGGGGTGGTGTGATAGAGACATCCCATTTGTAGCTGAGCATTCCACTGACACTTATGTTCTGACCAGTTGGAAGTTTCTGTCTCCCAGAAGCTTCCGCTACTATTTCCGGTATTGCAAAGTCTAAGAACTTCACATAAAGTTTAAAAATTGGGCTTGTAAAACTGACATTTTGTTAGAAATAGTTAAATTCAAGCACTTTATTCAGCACTCGTACTAAATGTAGTTTTCCTTTTAATTATCACTACCATTCCCCAAAAAGGAACTGGGATTTATTTTCTAAAGGCTAGGACTACGCTCAGGGTGACTCCCCAGCCTCACCTATTCCAGGGCACATCCCCCTCCATGTACCCATGACAACCTCCTTGTTCCGATTTAGTGAAGATACCAGATAGACTTAGGAACTGGCTCTGGTTCATTCAGCAGGTCAGCAACACAGCAGGGCCAGGACCCAGTCCATCTCTGAATAAACAGTTCTACACAATTAACTATACTCAGCTGTTATACAACAAGTCTATAGAATTTTTCATTTTGCAAAACTAAAACTCTGTACACATTTGCTGTGTTTTGAAGGCATGTTTTCCTCAAAACTGATATACTGGAACTTAAATATTAAACTGTGAACATCAAGAGGTGAGGCCTTTATGAGGTGAATAAGTCACTATGACTCAGTCCTCACTCACGGGATTAGTGATCTTAACAGGGTGGCAGGGAACGAAGCAGGCCCGTTTTTCCATTCGCCATATGAGAATACAGCCTTCAAGGCACCATCTTAGATGCAGTGACTCTCCTGCTCGGACCTCAGCTTTGCACTTCTCAGGCTCCAGAATTATGAAAAATAAACTTCTTTTATTTACAAACTACTTACCTCACAGAATTGTGCTTCTCCAGCATGAACAGACCAGTGACTAACAAGCCCCCATACTGCCTCCTCCCAGTTCCTGACAATCACAAAACTTTTTTCTGTTTTTCATAAGTTTGATTATAGAAAGCTCATTGTTATGATTAACATCTCCCCCATAGGCACATGCCTGAAATGATTGTTCCCCAGCAAGTGTTGTCACTTGGGGAGTCTGTGGAACCTTAGAACATAATGCTTAGCCAGCAGAGGTAGGTTACTAGAGGAGGGCCTTTGAAAGTTACATGCATTTCCACGTCCTGTCTTGAAGTTCCAATTTCTGTCTTGCTATCTGCTTCCTGGCCCACCAGGATGTGAATAGGCTTTATTCACTTGCTCTCACACTATAAATTGTACTACTATCTATTATGCCTTCTCTGTCATGATGAATTGGACCCTCTGAAACTGTGAGTCAAAATAAATCTTGCCTCCCTTCAATTGTTTCGGTTAGGTTTTATCACAGTCACACAAAATTAACTAGTAACAGGAAACTGGTCCAGAGAACCGGGGAGGTTGATGCAACTAAACATAATTATGTGGTTTTTAGGTCTTTAGAACTGATGTGGGGAGGGATTTAGGAAAGTTTAGAGACAAAGACTACCAAAAGCCCTAGAGTACTGTAACTGGGGCTTAATGGGAGTTTCCAGTGGCAGTTCATAAGGTCAGAATACCAGCAGAATTGCAGATAAGAAATTGCTCATGAGGTTTCAGAAGGGAAAAAGAATTCTATTGGAAATTGCACTAAAGTTCATTCCTGTAAAACTCTGGCAAAAAAGTCTACATTTTGCCCATGTTCTGAAAATTTGAGAAAGACTGAATTCAAAACTAATGACCAATTTATTTGATGGAGAAACTTTCAATGCAGCATTGCATTCAGGCTGTGACATAGTTAGCACTGGATGCTTAAAGCCAGGTTTTCAGAGAGAAATGAGATTAAAAAGTGGAGGAAAAAGATGTGAAAACCATGCTGTTTCATCAGAAAATGAGTGATTTTTTTTAATCCAAAGCTGTGGGCAGAGACCAGAGTGTGAAAGAAACTAGTGTCATTAAAAAGAACCAAGCAAGTCACACTGGGATAATAGAAAAAAATGCCTTGAGAGCATTTTAGGAATTAGCAAGACCCCACTCATCACAGATTCCAGAGTGGAAAATTGCAAACTCATTGGAAAATTTCTCCTTGAAAAATGAAAGTGCTCCTGGTATACTCTACTAGCAAGGCTTCCCAGGGAAGTTTTTCAAGGTTCTGTCAACCAGGCATTTAGAAGGCACTGCAGTCATAGTCAAAGGGGATCTGGGCTGCTTCTTGAGTTGACAGTAGAACTTGGTGTTGCTCATGTGATGCTGGTTTTGAGGTCATGCAGAATGCAAGAGTTTCAGGGTCATAAAGGTTTCCATCAAGATTTCTGAGGAAAGCATATGAGGTCAGTCCAAATGTAGCCATGTCTGAGTCCATTCATGGAGCCCCTGAGGTGGCTTTATATGATTCTGTGATAGCAAAGTGTTAAATAAGGTTTTGGAAATTGCCAAGATGTTGGAAATGCCAGGAATGTGGGATGTCTTCCAAGAAGTTATAGGTACCAAGTGGCACCAAACCCAAGAGAGATGCCATGTGAGCTGTAAATCCTAAGGCCATAGGGTCAAGACTACCAAAGTCAGTGGAACTTACAACATGGTACTATGTGCCTTGGATGTCGAACACGGACCTAAGGGACCTAATATGCTCCCTGGTAAGTTTCAGGCTTGTCTTGTCGCACTATTCCTTTTTATGTCCCCATCCCTCCCTTTTGAGATAGGAAATTTTACTTTGTGTCATTGTTTATTGGAAGTATGTAACATTTCTTTTTATTTTACAGAGGTTAACATTTAAGAGGCTAGCCCTGTGTCTTAGAAGAAATTTTGGATAGGGACTTCTCTGAATGGTGTTGCAACTCTTAAACTTCGGGGATTCTTGATGGCATACTGAACGGATTTTGCATTGAGATGACCATGAGTCTTTGGGAACCAGGGTCGGAATGTTATAGTTTGAATCTGAATTATCCCCCACATTTTTCATGATTTGAACATTTGTTCCCAAGATGTTGGCATTATTTTGAGATGTTTGAAAGCCTGGGCAGTATTTTCTTACATGTATACAACATCTTTTCAAAAATTGTCTGGCTAAAAATCAAAGGGAGCCGGGCATGGTGGTGCATGCCTGTAGTCCCAGCACTTGGGAGGCAGAGGCAAGTGGAGCTCTGTGAGTTCAAGGCCAGCCTGGTCTACATAGTGAGTTCCAGGACAGCTGTGGCTACAGGGAGACCCTGCTTCAAAAGGACAAAAAAAATCAAAGGGATACAAAACAAAAAGACATGAATGTGGGAAAGAATCATACATGGAAGAGTGGGGAATAATGGAGGGGGATGGTGAGAATAACCACACTGCACTATATACATGTTGAACTGAAAAAGAACAAATTTAATAAATAACAATTCTCTCATTGAGTAGAGGAAATAGAAAAGAAACCATCATTATCTGTTCACTGGTTGGTGTCCATTCTTTCCTGCCTGCTGTGAGTGATACTGCAATGATCACTAGCATGCAACTCCCTCTTCCAGATCCTTCTTTCAATGCTTCAATTCTTTTCACATATCCAGAATTGGGTTTGCTGGATCATGCTGTAGTTGTTTTAATTTTTTTGTCTTGCATAAAGGCTGTACCATTTTACATTCCCATCTACAGTACACAAAAATTCTAATTTCTCCAAATCCTTGCTATTTACATTTTTTACTTTTGATTTTTTTCATTTTATAAAGGCATCCAAATGAATCTAAGATGATGTCTTACTGTCATCGTAGTTCAAATTTCTCTAATTACTAGTAATATTGAAAATCGTTTCATATATTTGTTCCTAATTGTATGTCTTCCTTCAAGAACTGTCTATTCAAGGCCTTTGCCACTTTTTAAATAAATTTTTTGGGTGCTGTCACTGAGTTGCAAAGAGTACTCATATCCCAGATATTAATCCCTTATCAGATACTTTTGTGATTATTTTCTCCCATTCCATGTGTCTCTTTTTCATCCTGTGGTTAGCTTTAAAATATTTTTTTATTATTTATATTTTCTGTGTGTGAATGTATTGTCTGCATGCATGTAAGTGCTCCTGTGTCATGCAATGCTCACGGAGGTCAGGAGAGGGCGTCGGATCCCCTGAAACTGGAGTTAAACGGTTGTTAAACTGCCATGTGGGTGCTGGAAACTGAACCTGGGTTCTCTACAAGAGCAGTCAGTGCTCTTAACCTCTGAGCCATCTCTCCAGCCCCTGTTGTTTCCTTTAAAGCACACACATTTTCAAATTTGATGAAATCCCACATGCCTACTTCTGCCTTTGTTTAGTATGCTTTGATCTCTTATCAGAAAAGCCACTGGCCAATGTCATGAAGCTTTCTCCTATATTTTCTCCTTGAAATCTCCTAGTTTGTTATCATATGTTTAGGTCTCTAAGGCATTTTTTGGTAATTTTTAATTTTGTATATTTTATGAGGTAAGGGCTCAAATGTATGATGTAAGGATTCAATACTATTTATTGAAGAAACTGTCCTTCCCTGTTCTGTAGCCTTGGCTCTCTTGTGGAAGATCACTTGACCACAAGTGATGGCTTCAAAGGTAGTTTAGCCTTTTTTTTTTTTTTTTTTTTTTTTTTTTTTTTTTTTTGGTCTTTTTGAGACAAGGTCTCCCTGTAGCTCCGGCTGTCCTAGAACTCACTATGTAGAGCAGGCTGGCCTTGAACTCAGAGAGATTCACCTGCCTCTACCTCCCGAGTGCTGGGATTAAAGGCGTGTGCCACCACGCCCGGCTATGTTTTAGCCATTTAAAACCATCTACAGAACCCATTGCTGATAAAAATACCTATGGCAGCTTCTGTTTATCCACTAATTCCAAACTGATAGGTCCAATATGCTTAAGTGTTTTATTGGCTCTGGTTTTAGAAGGCACTTAGTTGTTAGAAGTCTTATGTTAACCTCAGAAACTCTCAATATTATTAAAAGGTGAAGCATATTCTTGCTTGTCCCAAGCTTTTACAAGTTGCTTTACTGGTGACAAATAATGCTTTGAATTCTGAGAAAGTGCAACTTGAATTTCTTAATGAGGAACACAGCATTTAAGAAAGGAAGTAATTTTTAAAAGATACTGGCAGATTTGAGGAAGTTTAAACTACAGTTGTTTCCCACGCAGAAAGTGTGCTTGTGCTAGCACTGAACAATGTCAAAATTGCATGATAAAAGGGAAGAAATAGAAAGTTATTTTAGAAAATGGGGTCACTGTTTTTGAAGCAGGCTCTTTTATGTAGCCCAGGCTGGTCTTGGAGTCACTACATAGGCCAAGTCGACTTCAAACTCTTGATCCTTTAACCTCTACCTCCCAAGTACTAGAATTATAAGTACTTCACCATGACCAGAAAAAAAAAATAGGATAATTTCTATCAATGAGATTAAACTTCTCAGTAATTAGAAGTGCTACAAAAATAAATTCTGAAGATGTCCCCGTCCTTCCTGGGGCACACAGTAGGGACCTGCAGCTCTATGGGTACCTGGAAACAAAGTCCCTTTAAGCTTACCTGGGAGATTTATCTTAACGTGCAAGCCTCAGTTCTCAGGGACAGACTGTCACTCAGGTACCCTGTCTCCACACACTCATGAAGACAAATCCTCCTGTCGAAGAATCAGCAGGACTTCCAGGCTTGACCAAAGGCAACAGATGATGGATGGATAGACTACAGATGGATGGACAGACTAAGGCCATGGAATTTCTCACAGCGCTTTATTTTACACACGAATTACTTAATCCTTGCATTCAAAATTCTTCCTTTCCTTCTTCATGCATCAATTCCAAATCAAAGAATGCTTGTCAAAGCTTTGACACACATTCTAGCAAAAACAGCTAACAGATCCTGAGGGGTGGTCCAACACATTTCTTGGTAAGGAACCTGCAAACCAGATGATGAGTCCACATAACGGAACAGGAATAAACTCTTAGGGCAATGTGCAGAAAGCTAGAGCCTTGGAAGGCATCAATAGGAGCCACTGACCCAGGGCTTTGGTTCAAAACCTATCTACCCCTTGCTCCCTTCTGTGACTAAGGGCAAGCTGTTTAATCTCTCTGGATCTCAATTTCTCCATCTCTGAACTGAGGATCACAAGAGTAACTAATTACAAGGGGTACTATAAATCATGCAGAGGACATGGCATTATTTAAAAAGCCTGGCATATAGTAAGTGCTCAACACACACCAGCTGTTACTATCATCAAAGAGAAACATCCCTTGGGTGGGAGGGCAGTATCAATGAATTTGGACAACTGTCACAAAAGGACAACTCTCACCATGAAGGGGATAAGAGATAGTTTATTCTGGAACCAACTATGAGTAACTATGGCCTGGTTGCCCCAAATTCCATGTTTCAAGGTAATAACAGTTTCATGAAGTTTCTATAGCAGAACAAAGAAAGCCACAAATCAAGATACTTTTCAAATACAATAGTGGAGACATAAGAGAGGCAGGTTATAGCAAAGTGGGGAGAATTCTGCTCTAGGCCTTAGATGCTCTCTGACAGGCTTCTTAGCCCTTGGGTTGGTGAAAGCTGGTGGTCTGCTAAGATAACATATTCTAAAAATTTTATCTGTTAGTCACAGGATGTTAAGTCAGACATAAAGGTGAGCAAGGAATGGCTATTTAAGGGGCTGAAGATAGCCCAAGACAAATTGTAATTACACTCCGGACCTGTGACATCCCAAATCTTCCATAGTCATTGAAATGTTCATCAGTTGATTAGCCTTGCAGAAGGTTTAGTTGAGGATGCAGGTTTTTTCCAGGAACTTTTATTCACACTGTGAGAAAATGTTAGATTGGGATAGACCAGGTGACATGAAGATGGAAGATGGAGACTGATCTCAGGAACAGGTTGCTCTTTATGAAGAAAAGTGAAGTGGTGACAGTTTCTCGATTGGGATTTGAAACTGCACCCTCAGGCACAGCTGGTGGGTTGCTTATAAGGGCTGGGGGATTGGGAACAGGAGAGGTGGGAAGGGCTAGTGCCAATGACACAGTTTGGAGGTTTAGAGTCAATGGAGGCTCTTATTTCTTTTCCCAGGTAACACAGTCTCTGGATTGGGGCTTTTACACAGTTTCTGGGTGGGAAATTAGCTCAGATCTGAAGTTTATCCAGGGTTTACTCAACCCAGTATGGGGCCCTTTGGAAGTTAGCTCAGGGCCCTTTTAAGTCCAGGCATTTTTCCTTCACACACAATTCAGGACAATACAGGTCTATAGAAATTCAATAGGAACCAAGCATGGAATTTTAACTATTCTAGTAGTCATATCAAAAAGACAAAAAAATGAGCATAATCAATTTTAAAAATTAATTTTACAAAACCCTACATATCCAAAGCCACTTTGATGTATAATGAACATAAAAGCCATTAATAAGATGTTTTATGTCCTTTTTTATTATGATGCCTTTGAAACTGCTATGAACCTTAGATGCATGAGGGCTAACCATATTTCAAGGACTCCACAGTCCATGTGGCTGTGGCCCCCACCTTGCATACCACAGATCTAGGATAGGCCCAAATGAGATGGCAATGGATTACTGGCTTTTCCAGGTTGTTGGACTCTATTTTATGGAAATGCCTCATCCACCTTAACTAAATTCAAAAAAGCTACTCTATTTGTACTAAACAATTTTCTTTTCTTACCAAGTCTCTCAAAATGTACAATTATAATTCAAATTACTATAGCATTCAAAAGCTTAAGGAAACCTGTCTCCTCATTAGAAAAGACAATGCATGTATTCATGAAAGAAGTGTTCATTGAAAGGATCCCTGGCCCCTGAGGGTGCAGCCCCATCAAATGAACAGTCTGTGAGAACATCCCCCCGGCACAGGCAGAAGTCACCAGGATGATGGGGATGCTCAGCAACGGCTGCCGTTGTCCTGGGAGCACCCAGATCAAAGCAGGTGGAGACTGAGGACCCTAGCGGGAACTCATCTCTCTTGTCTTATTAAGAGAGCTTCTGGTGTTTGACTGCTACCACGATGCTGACATTGAGCAGAAATTAGGTTCCTCATGTATACATTTCCACCCTGACAGACTTAGTCACCTGCACATACTGACAGGATCAAATCTCCATCATTAAAGTAGACTGATCATTCTTAGGGATGGAAGGATGGTTCAGTTGGTAAAATGCTTGCTGTGCAAGTGAAAGGACCAGAGTTCAGATACCCAGAACCCCAATAAAAATCCAGACATGACAACAGTACTGGGGGACCTAGGGACAGGAAGATCCCTGGGGTTCACTAGCCAGCCAGCCTAGCTAAAATGATGAGCTTCAGGTTCAGGCTCAAAAAATAAAAGTGGAGAGCAATCGATTGAGGAAAGATACCAATTACACGTTTGGCCTCCACATGAACGCTCCCACACTAATAAGTACATATACATACACATACCACACATATGCAAATTTTTTAATGTAAAAAGAAATTCTAAAATTCTTCCCATTTTCAGGCTGGGCATGGCGGTACACACCTTTAATCCCAGCACTTGGGAGCAGAGGAAAGTGGATCTCCATGAGTTCGAGGCCAGCATGGTCTACATAGTGAGTTCCAGGTCAGTTGGGGCTACAGGGTGATCCTGTCTCCAAAAGACCCCTCCAAAAAC
This sequence comes from Nannospalax galili, assembly GCF_000622305.1. Taxonomy (NCBI): domain Eukaryota; kingdom Metazoa; phylum Chordata; class Mammalia; order Rodentia; family Spalacidae; genus Nannospalax; species Nannospalax galili. Next base: position 1,689,464 of record NW_008353921.1, read on the forward strand.
TTTAAGGTGAATAAATGATTTGCTCACATCTCCATTTATATATCTAATAATTAATAAATATCAAAAATCACACTTTAGATTAAGCATAATGGTGCACATCTGTAATCCCAGCATTCAGAAGAAGGCAGAGGCACGACCCTGAGCTCAAGGCCAGCCTGAGCTACATACGAAGAATCCATCTCAAAACAACAACCACAGCAAAAATATGTTTCATAAAGTTACATAGTCACTAAAAATAGTGGTCCAAGATATATGGAACCAGAATGCATAAATTCGAATCTCAGCTCTTCTGTGTGCTTCATATATTTCTATGAATTAGTTCATAATATGGGCCTTAGTCCTCTCATTTGTAAGACTGGAGTAGTAATAACATGAAGCTCATAGTGCTGCTGAGATATTAAATAAGTTAAATGTATGTAAAAGCCTTTGAATATTGTTCAATAAATGTTACAGGTATTTGGGGGAAGAATTGAAAGTTTACTGACCGCTCAGAAAGATTATAATAGTATTTATTCATTCTCTTTATATGTACATAAGCACTAGTCACTGGACTATTTGAAAGATATGTCTACATCACTTTTAATTCCAATCATACTGTTTCAGTAAGCTTTCTGCTGCTGTTGACAAATATCAGACATAAAGCAACTCATGGGGGGGGTTTATTTTCACTCACTGTTTTGGAGGTTTCAACCTATGATCAATTGCTCCCATTACTTCTGGGCCTGTGATGAGTCAGCACATTGGGCAGGGAGCATATGGAGGGGCAAATCTGATCCAAGTAGAAAAAAATATAGAAGAGTGGGGAGGAGGACAAGGAGGAAGATGAGGAGGAGGAAGAGCAGCAGAGACAGATGGTGATTGGGATCCCACCATCCCCTTCATGGGCATGCCTCCAATGTCCTAGGACTGACTCCTTGGACTTACCTTTTAAAGCATCCATCAGGTCCCAATAGCACCATGCCAGGGACCAGGACTTGCACACATGTTTCTTGGGAAAGCTTAAGATCAGCATTATACCATATAACCTCTGAGCATATGATACATTTGTAAACCAGGTATAATGTCACAGAATCCCAAATGTTGAGACAAAAAGCAACCTTGCATGTTGTTAGAACAGATACATTTTCCTATTACCTAGCAGGTGGATATTCTGATCAGCACAAGATCCTTTCTTGCTGTTCAAAGCATTCTGTAGCACACTTGTTTATAACCACATCCAGCACTCGTTATCACTCAGTCACATCCACTGGAACAATTACTAAACCTGCATTCAATTTCCTGGCCATTTTTTCTACCAATTTTATGATCCCTATAAATATCCCAAACTAGCATTGATTGGGGTCATCACAGGCTAATGCAGTTTTCCCAATTAATTCTGTAATCGTAGGTACACAAGAGACCATCTCATATTATGAGATGCTTTGTAAGCATTCTCCCAAGAGCCATCTGAAGACAAAGGCTTTGCCTTGTCTTTGGCCATGTTGGAAATGCTTAGCTTTTATCTCTTCTTTCTCTGCTGCCATTACTTGGGTATGGGTTAAATAAAGAACGCAGAGTCGAGTAAATAAACCCAGTAGAACTCCTGGCCATCTTGGAAGTTGAAAACGGCTTTTATCTCTTCTTTCTCTGCTGTCATTACTTGGGTATGGGTTAAATAAAGTACGCATAGTCGAGTAAATAAACCCAGTAGAACTCCTGGCCATCTTGGAAGTTGAAAACCTAGATCTGAATATGGAGGTGGGAAAAGAGATGGATGGCAGGCTAGTTAAGGATGCCCAGCCCTGTTCATGATTCTCCTCATTTTTAAGACACATATAATAGCTACACCAGAGCACTGTTGTAAAAGATTGAATAGGTTAATTTATTTAATATGCTTAGGATAGTACATGCCACAAAATAAGCACTAAATATCAATTCTCTATGAGTAAGACTGCTACCATAAACACATCCTCTCTCTGCCTCCCCCCTTCTTCTGCCCATTCATCTTCCCGTCCTCTTTTCTCCTCCTCCTTCTTCCTCCCTCTCCTTGTCACTCATGCCAAACTGCTAATAGTGATACTTGAGTGCACAAACATGGAAAGTAGAAAAAATAAACATGTACAAACTGAGCACTTTTAAGAATGAATACATAATATGTTAACATTAAAAAGAGAAGGAAAGGGAGGGTCTCTGTGAGATTGAGGCCAGCCTGGTCTACATAGTGAGGTCAAGGCCAGCCAGGGCTATAAGGAGACCCAGGTGAACATGAGGGGCGAGGGGGGAGGGAGGGAGGGAGGGAAGGAGGGAAGGAAAATAGAATCTAAGAATACATAGTTTTGAACCAATCAATAATTATACCAGGAGCAATTCAGGACACCTAAAGTCCATATATTCGGGTCACTTTAACATTAACACTTTGAAAAGAACAGTGAGTCTGTCTGGGATGCACCATGCTTTTCCAAGAGAGCCTCTCCCATATTCTACTCCTCAAACTTGTGTGTGCCTGGCTACCTTGAAGGAAGTAGAAATCCCCAGAGTTCCTTTAGTTGTCCCAAGGATTCTAGGATTCATTTTAAAGCAAACAAGCCCCAAATGACCTGGCCCTGGGTCAAGTGAACCCTGCTGAGCACAGCTTCATCAAGAAGAGAAGACATTCAAACTGTGAATGCTATAGGGACCCCAGAGCCAATGAAAACACCAGCACAGCAACGGCTCCTGAAATCACTTCCCTTAGACTCCCGACACTAATAACCCACCATCAATGGACTCCACAACTGGACTATATGTGCCCCATTCAGGGCACCAAGGAATACAGCCCAGATCTTGGAGGGACTCTCAGGCCTGGTGGGGAATCAGAGGCAACAGGCAGCAGGATAAACTCAGCAACAGAAGCACAAAGGAGAGATGAGTGCTGTGGAGAATCCAGGCAGGCCTCCTGGAAGAGGTAGGCTCCATGCAAGGGACAAAGAGGAGAAGAGGGTTACAAGCTATGATCTAGCCAAAGGGCTCAGTACACACAACACAGGAGTGATGGTAGACCTGCAGGGTTTGTGGCTAACAAGAAAAATCAACTATCTTTCTCAAAGCTAGGAATGTTCTGGAAGAATTTTGAGAAACTCACCATGAAGAGAAAGCTAAGGGACCAGGCTTTAAAAAAAAAAAATAGAAAGTAAAACAGTTGTGGGTGACCAGGAAGCAGAAGTTCACTACTGTCTTTTGGTTGAAACACTATCAGACACCACCCACCACCGTCCCATGACATTCCAACCCACAAGTCCTGGATGCTGACCCAGCATTCTTATATGAAAAGTCCTGAACAAGGGAGTCCAGCTGGTTGTGTGGAGGTTATATGATGAGTCATCCACAGACTACCAGGAGGCAGTAACATCTGGGATCTTCACATTCCAGAGAACTCTAGATTCCACCAAGTTCATTACAAAGTCACAAAATCAACCAGTAGGACTGTTGACAGAACTCCCAAAACAAATCACAGAGAAGAAGGGGAGGAGGAAGGAGTAGAAAAGGCAGCTGGGCCTGAAGATGCCTGCTGGTGTTATATCATGAAAAACTTAGCCAAGTGGGATGACTTTGTGGGTAAAAGACCTTCCCACGTAAGTCTGATGACCTGAGTCCAGTTCCAGAACTCATAGTGGAAGAAGAGAGCCAACTCCAGAAAACGTTGCTCTGACCTCCACATATATCTCCTAGCGTGTACACACACACACACACACACACACACACACACACACACACACATACACATATACACACACACATACCAACTACCAATACATAAACTTCACTCAGTGTGTATATGTCTGTGTGTGTGTGTGTGTGTGTGTGTGTGTGTATGTTGTGTGTTTGTTTTGTTTATGTACAAATTAAAAAAAATTAAATATTTTATTTATTTTTATTTTTTTATGTGCATGAATGTATTGCCTGCATATGTGTATGTGCACCTGTGTCGTGCAATGCCCAAGGAGGTCAGAAGAAAATGTAGGACTCCCCTGAACTGAAGTTACGGATGGTTGTTAGCTGCCAGTCAGTGCTGGGAATCTAACTGAGGTCCTCTCTAAGAGCAGTCAGTGCTCTTAGCCTCTGAGCCCTCTCTCCAGCCCCCAGTACATGACATTTTTTTTTTTTTTTTTAGAAAGAAAGGAAACTCGATTACCAGGGACTAGAGAGATGGCTCAGTGGATAAAGTACTTGCCATGCAGGTATGAGGAATGCAGTTTAGATCCTCAACCATCACATAAAAAGTCAAACAGGTCTGGCAGCCTCTCTAAACCCAGAGTTCACACTTTCAGGATGGAGAAGGCAGAGTTCCTAGGGCAGGCTGGTCAGCTAGATTAGCCCAACTGAAGAGCTCTGGGTTCGGTGAGAGACTCCTGCCTCAATAAACAAAGTGGAAAGAGACTGATCAAAAAAGTTATCAACCTCTGGCCTCCACATGCATGTGTTTACATATGAATGCACATTTGCACACATGTGTCTACACACATGCACATACCACATACACACACAAAAAGAAAAACTGAATTATTAATTAAATTAATTCATTTGACAAACATTGACAGACAAGGATTAAGTCCCAGCACTGTGGTTACAAATGTAAGTAAATCAAACCTCCCCTGGTCATCTAGTGGTTAGGATTTGGCGCTCTCACAAATATAAGTAAAACGTTGACTTTATGCACACAATAACAAAAGCTAGCTTAGTACACAGAATTTGAACAAACTTGCCATTCATTCAATCAGCACTTCCAATCCCATGATGCTCTGTGTAGCTGATGTCCATCTTGAAGACAATATATTATATTTCAGTTTCAAATATAATTATTTCCAAAGCACATTGTAAAGTCTCCACCAACATTTAAGTCAAGAGCTATTAGGTAACACTCAGGGGACCACTATCAGTTCCTGAGTCGTTTTCTGCTTCAGAATTCACCAAGCATTTTTCCCTACAATGTTGACATGTAGATAGTATTCTTCCTCTAGACCTCAAAAATATTGTGCAACCATTCTGGTTTGGGAGTACATAAAAGAATACAAAAATACATACCTCTGAAAGCAAGTCTGATAATTCCTACTGAGAGTGAACACACAGGTGTATGTACAAAAACACTCCCTACAAAGTGATTTAGGAGTAACTACAAGGAACTTAAGTATGCAATAGACAGGGTGGTTAAATATATCATAAAATAGTCATTGGAATGGAAAACCCTGAAGCTTTTAGAAAACACGATTTGAGGAATATTTAATGACAAGGGGAAATGCTTTTTTTAAAAAAAGCCTTAAAAGAAACTCGTATTTATGTGAGTTTGTATGCACGCATGGCTTCCACTCTGTTCTCTGTAGCTACATCTATTGTGATATTCTCTGCATGAATATGCATTGGTTTTGCCACCATAAATCACACTGCAAATGGAATCATTTTAAAAGATACTTAGTTGATGACAAAAACATATACACAATCTATATTTCATAAGCTAAGACATCAAGCCTGCCTCCTCTGCTGCGGGAAACTCATGTGATCTTGGACTGGTCACTTAATTCTCTGGAACCTAGTATGCTCTAAAATTTAGGAAAAAAAGATGATGATACTTCTGAATTCATGGGATAGTGACATATCAGACTAAATATTGTATGAGGAAACACCTAATTGAATTCTTGGATGGAGTGGACACACAGAAAATGCCAGTTCCTAGTCCTTCCAATACCCCTGTGTAAGTTCTTGTATGGAAAAGTACTCTGGGAAGGTGGCAGGTGCAGGGGTTTTAGTTTTCTTAGGCTACTGTAATAAATTACCACAATCTGGTCATTTAAAACATTTACAGACAAGTATACCATACACCACTCATCAAAGAAGCTTCTTTTTGCAACAGATGGAGGCTATTACAGAGTTCCACAATTGGTCACACACAAAGAATATATGTCTGAGAGATGCTCAGCTCTAAGTGACACATCTACAGTGGAACTTCTATACCTAAGGCTCATGGAACATAGCAGAATTGGGGGAAGACAGAGTACTAATACAGCTCTCAACTTTCACCCGCAAAACTTCCTCATACATCAAAGGACAATGCACACAGAAGGTCACAACTGACAAAGTTTTAGAGAACAAGAGACTTCAGAATGTGTGTCCCTGGATAGGACTCCTATGTTAAATCTCACCCACTCATGGCTCAGGGACCATTGCAGAAAGATTGTAAGAGCCAGGGTTGGTGCATGAACATAAGGTAACAGAGGCTTCCAGGCCACTTGGAACTTGCTCATATGAACTTGCAACAATGGTGACAGCACCCACAAGACCCATGTTGATTCAATCGGACAAAATCCCAGCACAGAACGAGGAAAATGGGCAACAGGCCCCAATCCTAGCCTAAGAACTATAGGCAACTGATTACTGCTGGGCGCAGGAGAGAAGATAGTCTTTAAGAGAGTGACTCTAAATAGGCTGATTAGACTCCAGTGAATGAACTTGCACCAAGGGACATCTGGGTACAAATGCTTGCCTGGATAGGACTTAAAGTATATGACAGAATGCATGAAGTCCAGTGTGGTAGCTGTGGGTCCTGTGGATGGGGAGGGGGTCTAAATTTGATTAAAATTTATTATATGACATGCACAAAAAGTCAATAACAAAGATATATTTTTTGTCTTTTTGAAGCAGGGTCTCCCTGCTGTCCTGGAACTCACTATGTAGACCAGGCTGGCCTTGAACTCACAGAGATCCACCTGCCTCTGCCTCCCAAGTCCTGGGACTACAGGCATGTGCCACCACACCCGGCAATAAAAGTATTTTTAAGAAATAAAAATAAAGCAACAGAAACATATTCTGTCCCAGGTCCAGAGGCCATAAAAGCAAGGTGCTGGCTGAGCCATGCTCCTACCAAAGGCTCCAAGGAAGAAACTCTCCCTGCCCGGTCTATTCTCTGCTGCCTCCAGATCGTCCTTGGCCTTTTTTTTGGTTTGTACATGCATCACTCCAATCTCTGGGCTTTTTTATAGTTTATTTACTTTTACATTTTGTGTATGAGTATACTGCCTGCACGTATGTAAGTACACTCATGTCATGCAATGCCCATGGAGGTAAGAAGAGGGTGTAGGATTCCCCTGGAACTGGAGTTATGGATGGCTCTTAGCCACTATGTGGGTGCTGAGGATCAACCCGGGTCCTCTGCAAGAGCAGTCAGTGCTCCCAACTGCTGAGCCATCTCTCCAGCCCCCAACCTCTGTTTTTTTTCTTCATGTCTACTTGTCTCCTGAGTCTCTATGAGTCCTTGCCCCTACCAGTCATATTAGATTAGGACACAATATAATCAATATGACCTCATCTTAATTAGATTAGGCAAATAAGGACTCCATTTCCAAATAAGGTTGCATTCATAAGTTCCAGGCGTTAGGACTTCAAAATGCCTTCAAAAGGAGAATTCAATCCACTGTAGAAGCCAGTCCTGTATAAACAAATATAGAAAAATGGAGACCTGAGGCCTGAGGGCCCAGAAACATGGAGGCTGTAACCTACTGATGGGAGGCTGATGGGTGGGAGTGGTCTTGTGGCCAAGTGTCCCTATGCCTTTGTTCTTCTAGGAAGGTCCCCCAGCTCCCATTCCCTTCCATTCATTCCAATCAGGCAGCTACCAAGCTTTTTTCTCTGCTCTCTGAATGTGTACGGGACTGAGAGAAACTGCTTAAAGCCAAGGCTTATTCCTTCCTTGAGAGAGTATCTCTTGGGCTATAGAAGGGCTGGGTCAACAAGGCTGAGTTTTTGAGAGCTAAAAAGGAGAGGGAAGTTCCGCATCCTAGGCGGGCACAAGGAAGGGTTTACTGAGCCACCTTGCTTTTCAGAAGCACCCATGGAGGGAAACGCCCCACCAGGAATGTTGAGCAGGCTCCAGGGCTGCCTAGATATGAACAAAGGTGCCCAGAAAGAGGCAGCAAGATCATAAGGTGATCGAGAGCACACAGCAGCAGGCTTCTCCAGGAAATCAAAATAATCTGCTGAAGTCTCAGGGCACTGCCAGAACCCTAGACAAGAGCGCGTCCCCGCAGTGACTAAAACTGAAGATCTCAGCTCCCCATGGGGCAGGATCAGAGTCAGATTCAGGTGTAGATGAAAAACAGACTGAGCATTTCTTGTATACCCTGAGTTGTGGCCTGAGTTGCCTAAGGGTCAGCCCTACTTCACTCCTGACACTAATGGACTGTCCTAGAGACATGACAAGGAACCTCCCAGGCCTTACCACCTAGAGGATCTAGGCTGTTAAAGGATTCCTGTGGGGCTGGGGAGATCACTCAATCAATAAAGTATCTGTCATGCCCAAATCTGATCGTTATAACCCATGTAAAGAAAATTCAGCAAGTTGGTGTGCAGCTGTAATCCCAGAGCTAGAGACAGGTAGATCCTGGAGTTCCCCAGCTGGCCAGCCTAACTGAATCTGGGAGCTCCAAATCAAATCAAAGTAGAGACACTGTTCGAAGCGCACACACACACACACACACACACACACACACACACACACACACACACACGTAGCTATATATACACACAATAGTGTGCCTGTACACACACACACATATACCTATATATACATCTAATCATGTGCCTACACACACACATACACACATGTACATGAGTACACACATATTTGCATGTGGAATTTGTATTTTTACACCCACGAACCTCAGGAGGTTGTGCTCTGCCAAACCTCGGGATTGCTGCGTGGAAAGCTATGCCACAGATGGGGAGGTCTGAGCCGGGGACCTGCATCAGCTGCGGTTAGTTCTTTGGATAGGACAGAGAGAGCCCCAGAGCAAGGATTTATGGATATAATACCTCTTACCTCTTCCTCTGTGGCAGGCCCATAGACATGGGGCAGGGAAACCAGGTCTCAAGCCTGGATGCTAGCCTGAGGGCTTCTCCATGCAGAGGGATAAGGAACTATGACAGAGGTGGGCAGCATTGGATTCTGGGAGCTAAGCTACAGGAGATGCCAGCTTTCTAGGTAACAGTGCATCCTGGGAATTAAGAGGTTTCTCTGGTCTGTCTGCCCCGTGCCTGATCACGAGCTAGGAGGTTCCCCTTTGCGAAGTAACATTGGGTGTCATGGAGCTTGAGCCACACCCAGAGCAGGCAGACCCAGAGAGCACTGTTACAATATGAGTGTCAGAGGAAGGTGTGGGAAGCACTTTAAGAGAAAAGAAAAGCAGTTTGAAAAAGACAGATCAGGGCTGGAGAGATGGCACTGCAGTTAAGAGCACTGGCTACTCTTCGAGAGGACCTCAGTTTGGTTCCCAGCACTCACATGACAGCTAATCACCATCTGTAACTCCAGTTTCAGGATCTGACGTTCTCTTCTGGTCTCCATGGGAACTGCATGCACATGGTGTACCTACATATATTCAAGCAAAATATACTCATAGACATTAAATTTTAAAAAGAAAAGGAAGAGACACAGAAGACAGATTGCACAGGACCTGACAGGCCTTGCAGTACAAACAATTTTCCTAGGCACCAAGCCACTAAAGACATTAAGTACCAGAATGGCATGATCTGACTGACTGAGACCAAATACAAGTTTGTCACACAGAAGGGATCTGGGGGTCGATAACAGGTGATGAGCCATCTGAATAAATAGATTCAAGCTAGATTTCAGAAAAGAAGGAATTTACTGGATCTACACAAAGAGAGTAAGATTTCAGTCACTGCCCAAGAGAAGAACAAACAGTTTCACCTAATCCAAGTTTGTTTTCATGCTTCTCTGCCTAAGCAGCATGCAGAGCTGTGAGATTCACAGGCACCTCCTGACAGACTCATTTCAGCGATTGTTATCAAATGCCTCTATTTAGAAAATCTCAGAAGACTGTATTAGCACGATCCAATATTTATGGAATGACACTCTGCCATAATGAAGGACTGAGAAAATTAAGATTATAAGCAAGCATCATGTCTTTGGGAGAGGAAGTGGTATGTGGGAGGAGGGAAATGGAAATCTTCCTCAGATTCATTGAATCTTAGTTTTCTCATCTGTAAAATGGGAAGAGTATCGGAAAAGGATTAAAATACGTCATCAGAAGGTTCAAAGGTCTTTAATAATGTGTCATTCATCCATCACTAAGAACCAGTTGGTTAAAGGGACCCATCTATGCATCGATCGAACACGACATACTATAGATGCTCTGTGTGGCATACTGCATCCCATCAGGCACTAAGGATGAAGCTGCAAATGAAACTACTGTGATCCCTAGATATGTGGAACTTCTAATCTGGGGAAAAGTGACACCAGTCAAGACATGTTGGGGACGGAATGTGCCGCATGTCGGGGGGGGGATCTTTACAAAGAGTTGTCCCAGGCTGAATGGCAGAGTGGAGGGAAGGGTTCCACAGAGAGGAACATAGTATATGAGTTCTTGGCATAGGGCAGTCAGAATTTTCTGGCAATTGGTAGGAACCGGTGGGAAGCAAGCCTAGGGGATGTGCAGCCAGGAGAGGGTGGAAGCTGAGCTAGGTCAGCTGTCAGGGCCTTGGGGGAACAGCAGGGCTCTTGGTCTCCTCGGAGTAATGGTCGATCTCAGGGGCTTCAAAGCAAAAGATAGGGAGGGACGAGGGGAGGGCAAGAGAGAAATGGGCATGCCTATATTCTAGTTGACTCTCTGGATTCTGTGTGGATTAAATTCAAAAGATGTCTCAAGAAACCAGTAAGAAAGTACCACAGGTACCCAGGAGAGAAGCAAAGGTGGTGTGCACCAGGCAGTGAGGGTCTAAGCAGACAAACTGGGTAAACCTAAGACCCAGTCAGGAAGGGAAGCAGCAGGAAAAACTGGTATGTAGGAAAGGAGAAGTGTGGCCAGTTGACTTCTGAATCATTCTAGAGGGTAGGTAGACAGAGAAAGGGGAACAGGTGAGTCATTTGCTCAATTTTAGCCGAGTGTGCCTGTAATCCCAAGTACTTTGGAGGAAAAGTCAGGAAGATCTTGAGTTCAAGGCCAGGCTGGATTACACAGTGAGACCTTGTCTCAAAATCAAAACAAAACAAAACATAAGCTCAATTTTGGCGATGTTAGATGTAGAGAGCCAACAGATACTATAGGACTTTGGGTGGGCTAACGATGAGCAGAAAGAGCATGTATGTACACACATACACATGTGGATAGATACACATCCATAACACAAACATGCAGATACACATGGATGCACACATATTCCTACATATAAGTATGCCCACGAGTGCATGCATATGCATATATACATCTATACACACATTCATACACAGATGCATACACACAGGGGCACATGTCCATCCATATAAGCATGTATACACACAGGCATGCATGCATACACACACACACACACACACACACACACACACTATAAGATCCAGATCTGGACAATCTCAAAGATGGCCAACAGAACAGAGTTCATGAAATGCTTAAAGCACAGGTGTTTTGGGTTAATGGGTTCCCAAAGGGATAAATGATGAGGACACTATGGGAATAAAGTCAGAACTATTAAAAATGACAATGAAGCAACAGGTAGAGAGATTTTCCCATGCTGCCTTAATAAGTGCAATATGTGGCAGTTGATGCCTTTGTTCAGGCAAAGTAAGATCCTACCTGATCTGAAATGTCCAGTGTAGTGACTCAGTATGATTAGCATAACAAGCTGCCTCAGATTATCTCCTCTCAGGAGAAATAGATACACTGCATGGCCTTACTAGGACCATAGACATCCACCAGGGGCCGCCTCCTTTGGAGCAAAGCTCCAAGTCAGTGAGGACACTTCCCCACTGGACGCTTCTGACCATCTTCTCAGCCTGATATCCAGAAAACTCCTTCCCCAGAATAGGCCAAGGGGGCACTGGAAGTCACAGATGCTGGAGTTAACAGTGTTCAGATAGTTTCTAAAGCAATGGAGATGGTGAGGCCATCCACAAGGAGTCCACAGGGTACGTTTGATGATCTCCAGTATATAGGACCAGAGAGATGGCTAAGAAGAACAAAGGGAGTCTTAGCTGGAAAACCAAGACAGTGCGTGCTACAGGCTGCCCTTGGTCAGGGAAGCTCCACAGAGAATGTCCTCCCTCCTCCCACAGCCTCTTTTACAATCTTTCTGCCCCCTCTTCTGATTCAATCCCTGAACCTTGGGGTTAAATAAACTTGGTAATCAGGATGTCAGGACACTTACCATACTATTAACAATCTGATAATGGAAATCCCCCGATGTATGCATACAACCTGTGTTTATGTGGCCTACAGGATAGGGTGACCTCAAATCCTTCTGAAATTTTACTACCGTCAGACTCCTAAGCAAAACTCAGTGATATCCTATATAGAAATAAAGCTTAAAATCTGAGAGTGAAAAGGATTTCTAAAGGTCTGTGGATCCTAATAACCTGTGACTCCCATGCCATTCTATGGAATTCACTTAGTCTTGTCTTAACAATTCTAAAGATGGGCAACTCAATCCTTACAGAGTTGCCTATTGCTCTCTCAGACAGTTCATAAGAAGACCCTCCCCCAAAAGTCATTGCAACATCCAGCCATCTCCATCTCAGCCCAGACATGGTGGGTCACATACCTGTGGGCACAGCTGGGTCCAGCATCGGCTTCTCCCATGTGTTAATCTGCTCCCAGGTGAACCCATTGGTCCCAAGAGCCACGCTATATCCACAATTGCTGTAGTGCTCATCAAAGGAACAGCCACCTGTAGACAAAAGACAAGTAAGTACATTCCTGCGTGTGAAGCTTGGTTTGTCACCCCTGTCCCACCCCTTTTCATTTACAGCTTTTGAATTTTAAACTCTGGAGAAGACTTGAAAAAAATAGGCAAATTGGATTTTTATATTTGCTTTGGTTTCTCAGGAAAGGCTCTGGCATCCACAAGCCCCCTTATTTAAGGAAGTTAATAAGGCTAGTTACATTGATTTCAATCTTCCTTCCTGAGAAAGTAAACAGCAACGTCTCATTCTAAGTAGGAAAAATGAATGCTAGGGCATGCCTCTATAATTGCTTCCTGCAACAGGCAGGGATGCTGGGACAAAACAGAAACAGAACTAGCTTCAAAGTCCAGCGGACCTGCATCCACGTCTCAGTTCTGCAAAGCTGTGTGAGCTCTGGCCACATGCTTCATCCCTGGAAGTCTGTTTTCCCACCTGTAATGTGTAGGGAATATCCACTTTCCAGAAGAGTCATTAAGTGGAATCACTATGAAAAGTAAACACAGCCTTCTCTGTAAAAGCAAACCGAAAATTCATGATTCAGAGACTTGGAAGAAACACTGATGATAAATTGGACAACCACACTCTCGGAAGATAGGAAAGTCAGCATGGCTGTGTTTCTAGACTCCGCCTTAAAGTTCAAGCCATTCATCACTTGACAATAGGTTGTGTCTATTTGATTTAACAAGGATAAGCAGAGTATATACTTGGGCTGTAAGTTCCCTCGAGATGACACTGAAAGAGATATAGGGTCAAAATGGCAGCTCCAGCTAGGAGATGTCAGAGAAACAGAAGCCTGCTATGTTCTGAAAGAGAGGAAAAAGGAGATGACTAACAGTTCTCCAAAGCGGGGATGGATCTTCCCAGGTACAGAGGAGAAAGAAGGGTATTCCAAAGGGAGTCCTGCCTGATACATAAAAGGAGCTAGCACCTGTGGGACTGCGTCCTACAGCAGCCTCTTTGGTGGTGCTCTGCACCTGACTGACATCCTAGCCCATCTCTTCCTTGTATGTCTTGTCCCTTGAGTGCTCAAGTATCTCATCACAGCTCTCTACCCTCTTTTAAGCACCCATGCAGTCCCCATTATAAGAACAGCCACATCTACTGTAGACTGCATGTCCATGTCCCCTTCAAGCTCACATGTTGGAACCTAATCCTCAATGAAGTGGTATTAAGAGGGACATAGGAAGATGATTAGGTTATGAGGGTTCAGCTCTTCTGTATGGGGTTAATGTGCTGAAAAAAGAGGCCCTAGGGAGCATGCTCATCCCTTCTGCCATGGCACACACAGAAGTGGCTAGGAAAGCCAAAAGGAGAAAAAGAGAATACATGTGACATGAAAACCAAAGAGGGGCTATGAGGAGGATGGCGGAGACCAAAAGGGGAGAAAGGAGAGTCAGACGAAAGGAGGACGAGAGGACCAGCAAGAAACAACGTGTGTAGGAAAGGGCCATAATCAAACCTACTATTTTATATCATTTATTTAAAACTAAATAAATACTTACAAAGTTTACAGGAAGTTTAAATGCAGTTACCCTAGAGAACAAACCATAAACTATCAAGTAAAAAGCCCAGTGTCAGGAATGAGTTACCTCTTTTCCAGTTGTTGGTCAGTGGGGTTCCATAGACCACCACCAAAAATTACTGGCTATTGCCATTGCTCTTGATTACCCTCCACAACTTGATGGGTAAAACCCTATTGGTGAAGACACCACATATCTAAGTCATAGGCCACAGAAAAATCACGCTGATACTGATCTGGAAGCTTTATCTCAACTAGCTAGCTTTTACAGTACTAGAATTTTCTATGCATTACACCAAGGGAGAAAAGTCATCAACAGTCTTACACAGCAGTGAACCCTGTGAGCTACAATAACAACTGACCGGGCAAAATATGCACAGTTGTGCAATAGTGGCATCGGTGTTACAGGAGTAATCAACCACTTTCTGATTGACTTTAAGGCCAGCTCCACAAGATGAAACTCATACCTGGTTCCATTATTTGTGGCAAAAATGCATGGCTGGCTAGGCCCTAGGCCCTGGGGGAGAACCTAGTACTATTAGTCTCCTAAATGGCCATAATAATAAACTACCCTCTAAGTTCTTATTGTCATAGAATGCTCATTCTCAACCCTCATCAGAGAAACGTCTTTGTGCAGTAGATGGTGATTAATACAGACCCACAACTGGATGTTGTGCAGACATAAGAGACTATGCAGTATTCAGCTCTAAATGTACTATCTGCATCACACCTCCTCCCACCAAGGCTCAGGGACCATCACGAAAAAGATTTTAAGAGCCAGTGAAACAGTATTTGCCATACGTGACAGGGCTGTTGCACACATGAACTCACAGAGGCTATGACTGTATGCACAAGATGTATACAAGATCAAACAAGCCAAAATCCTAGAATGGGTAGGGGAGGGGCTCATGAAGTCCCATCCTGAGGAGCTATTGGTGGCTGCTGAGGGAGAAAGAGTCAGTTTTCTTCAGGCATACAGCCTCTGAGAGGTTCCTTACCAATCCTCCAGTACATTCCCATACCCATGCATATACAGACAGCATTAAGTGAATTCAGTGGGTTTTAGAAAAGAGCACATGAGGTTGGGAGGGAAAAGTGAGGGATGAATGAATGAATGAATGAATGAGTAAATGTTAATGGATGCCTGACAGACTGAGCCCTGCTTCTGTAACAGTGAGATGACGTTAGTCAACCTGCTCTTCCAAGCCTGCTCTCTCAACCTAAAAAGCTTTTTCTTCCTTCCCTACATGCCTATATGACAAATCCCAAAGGATCTTCTCCAAATCATGTCTATAAAATCTTCTATAATCAGAGCCGGGTAGTGCACGCCTTTAATCCCAGCACTTGGGAGGCAGAGGCAGGCGGATCATTGTGAGTTCAAGGCCAGCCTGGTAGTCTACATAGTAAGTTCAGGTCAGCTGAAACTACAAGGAGACCCTGTCTCAAAAAGACAAAAAAAGAAATCTTCTGTAATCAGAATGAATGACCCAGACATGAGAACACATGCTCCATTTAAACAAAACAAAGCAAGAGCATTTGAGGTCACTGTCGATCTGAAAAGGGCCAACCTCCTTTCCCTACATCACCACTGCCTCACTGGAGCCCAGCATGCAGAAGACAAAGGATCAGGTGGGTGCCACTGACAAAAGACCCTGACCTGCTGGGATTCCCTCCAGGGCTCCTCAGAAGAGCAGGCTCAAGTACTAAGCCAGGGTCCCTCCAGACTAGGGATGAAAGTGGGAGAGGGGAAGTGTGGCCATGATCTACGTTGTCATTCCTTCCTCTTATGTACACAGATCACTGTGTTTCCAGACTACCTTGCATCTGGGGAAGACCAGGTGCCAAATCCTGAGAACCTACACCAGAGTCACAGTCACCAATTGCCACACTAGTTCATAAGAATCTTTGAAACACAATGTTTCTCACCTCCTATGCTACAAAGGCCTTCAACACTGAGGCTGAAGATGATAGCAATCAAGAAAAGGAGTCCAAATCCCCAGGACACTCACTGGAGGACAGCTAACCAGCATATAGCTTTTTAGGAGCAAAATAAAAGCTTTTCTTATCTTTGGTCACTGATATCTTAGGGTTAGTTGATACCACAACCAAGCTTTGCACATGCCATCTAATATAAGGAGTGCCACATCTGCAACATATTGGCTTCTAAAAATAAGCAAGGAAGAATTGGGTTTCTTGAGTCTTGGCTCTGGCCAAGCATTATACTAGACACTGATTGCATATGCTATACCGTTAGGTTTCACTTAGTCTTTGCAAATGTGTTAGGAACACTACTTTAAAATTAAGGCAACTGGGGAGCTGGCTCCACAGATAAACCGCTTACTTTGCAAGCATGAGGACCAGAGTCTGGGTCCCCAGAACCCACTTAAAACCTGGGTGAGTGTGATAGTCCTCCTGTTACCCAGTGTACAGGAGGTGGAGATAGGTGATCCTGAGAATAAGCTGACTGGCCAAAGTAGCCAAAACTGTGAGCTCCAGGTTCAGCAAGAGACCCTGCCTCAACATGTAAGACAGAGAGCAATCAAGGGAGACACCTGATGCCAATCTTGGGCCTCCACATTCATGTGCATCCACATACACCCATGCAGCCACACTCATGCAAACATGCATGCACGCATATACATACCACATACACACATACACATGCAAAATTAATAAATAAGTATAACTGATCTATAAGGAGCTATGTGACTTATTCAAGCCAATAGAATTGAAATTCTAGGGCCAAGATTATATCTGTGGCAATCTAACTATAGAGTCCATGCTCTTCCTAATGGCCAGAAAGCAAAAAAAAATTCCCCTAAACAAAGAACAAAGTATCTTACTTCTAAGGTAACATGTGAAACACAGGCAGATAAAATACCCAGTCTCTCCATTTTGATCCATTCTTTTGCTTATTCTAGAAACACCAACAGGGGCTAGGGAGATGGCTCAGTCAGTAAAACACTTGCCTCACAAGCATGATGAATTGCACCCAGATCCCTAACACCCAAATAAAAATTGAGCATGGCAGCATGTGCCAGTAATCCCAGAGCTAGGGAGGTAGAGAAAAGGAACTGCCTGTAGCTCATGAGCCAGCTTATTTAAATCAGTGCACTCCAGGTTCAATGAGAGATTATATCTCAAAAAATAAGATGGTGGACTGGAGAGATGGCTCAGCGGTTAAAAGCACAGGTTGCTCTTGCAGAAGACCTGGATTTGAATCCCCACACCACATGGCAGCTAACAATCATTTATAACTCCAGTTCCACAGGATCCAACTTCCTCTTCTGGCCTCTGTAAGCATTTTACAACATGAGTGCACTTACATACCCAAAGATGTAATGCTCACATATAAAATTTAAAAAAAAAATATCCCCTCATGCACACATATACACCTAACTATGGATCTGACCTAAACCACACACACACACACACACACACACACACACACACTTGTACCTTCATACATGTACAAACACATACATACAATATACAGACATACAACAACACACATAAAGAAACGTCAACAAAAGACTTCTTTTGTGGGCTGTGTGCAGAGATGAGTTATTGACAGATACGATGATCTTTACTCTCACAATGCTGGCAGAGTAGACAAAAAGATAGGCACACAAACACTGAAGGTACAGGGAAAATTGTACCTTCATACATGTACAAACACATACATACAATATACAGACATACAACAACACACATAAAGAAACGTCAACAAAAGACTTCTTTTGTGGGCTGTGTGCAGAGATGAGTTATTGACAGATACGATGATCTTTACTCTCACAATGCTGGCAGAGTAGACAAAAAGATAGGCACACAAACACTGAAGGTACAGGGAAAAATCTGCTTTCATGTAGAGGTGTTGATTTCCAAAGAAGATTATTAGTTAATCTTAACGGTTTAATTATATGAATTCTTTTACTTCTTCTAGACAAGATTCAGGAGAACTCATAGTTATACCTCTGGGCATTGCATGCCAGGGCATGCATTCCTGGCAAGGTCACACTATCAATTGCCCCAAGAAAAGCTGGTACCCCTTGCCTATCAGCCTCTGTGTAATCATGTGAACAACTGCTTCTGAATGGTCCATTGACAGATGTCAGCTCTCTAAAGACCAGGGGCTCACTCTCCCTTAACAGCCACTCCCTAGACCACCTTGCTACTCCCATGAGCTCTGAAGGTCACATCAGTATTCAGCCAGAGAATTCATGCATTCCTCTTCTAAAAGTCCAACCTTTGGCCCTGGGGTAAGAGGCACCGGCAGTAGAAGGTCTCACACTAGAAGAGCTGTGGGAAATTGCAGCATGGCCCTGCAGCTCCCTAATTCTGTCCTGCTTTGCTTTCTTCTCCTAGACTCAATTTGCTTTTTTATCACCATGCTGTACCTCCTGCTTCTGTGTTTGTCAGGCTGCTGTGACTGGACCGTGACCAGTTAGACAGCATCTCTTGGATAAGCTGTGTTCTGGGTTCCACACAAAGTACAGAAAAGATTGCTTAGAACAAGCAAAGCAGCCTCACATTCTCTCAGGAGTGACTATTTTCTTGGGATATTCAGACCCTGCTGCCAATACTATCCGTTTCTGCCAGAACTTGTCATAGATTATGAGTATCTTAATGTCTCTGCACACAAGAGTTCTAGACACAGGCCCCTATCCTGCACTTTAATACACACACACACACACACACACACACACACACACACACACGCCTGCATTTCAGCAGGGTACATAGCTATGGCTTTTCCATGGAGAGCCCAGCTTCCCAGCAAATCAGGAAATATGGCCAGATGAAATCAAGTTCCCCTCTATACTTTGTGTGGAACCTAGAACACAGCTTATTCAAGAGATGCTGTCTAACTGGTCACAGTCTGGTCACAGCAGCCTGGCAAACACAGAAGCAGGAGGTACAGCATGGTGATAAAAAAGCAAATTGAGTCTAGGAGAAGAAAGCAAAGCAGGACAGAATTAGGGAGCTGCAGGGCCATGCTGCAATTTCCCACATGTCCATCTGCCAAAAGGAGGTTATATGCTTGTCTCCAAGCTCCTGAACCCCTATGTTAAATGGAAAAGCTAATCAGGTACTGGACACTGTGGTCATGTGATAAAAGCCAAACTGCTCAGGAAAATACCAACCAGTTCAGGAATATAGATCAGACAGAGCCAATGCAGGAATACTCATGAGGAACCCCATATCCCACAATGAAACACGATACCTATCTGAAACTAAATCCACACCAGGAGTGTATGGCAAGTCTCACAAGAATGCTTCTCATAGTCTTTCTCCTTACAAATGATAGCATCACCTAAACACACAAGTCAGGAAAAACAACACCCTGTAGCCCAACATCTCTTGATCTAGACACCTGCTCCCTGTTGATCTGGTTTGACTGGCACATAACTTTTGCAAACTATTCAAGAGAAACAATATGCTTGAGGATTTATTAAGTAATCATCTTTGGATTTTCTTCCTCTAAGCCAACAGATTAAGAATCATAATGACTATGAGCTCAAGACTGTGTACCCTGACAGTAAGTGATATCACCTGCTAGAGATACTTCCTAACCCACATCCACTCCCATTTCTGAGTATTCATTTTCTGGTATACAGGGAACAAGATGACCACAGGGAATCTTCCAGTTGTAAAATGTAGGTATTTTAGAGAGTCAGAGGGAACTAGGAGCCTCCAGGGGCTGTAGAGATGTAGAAGCAACAAGCTGTAGTGCCATGGCCGCTGGGAGTCACCAAAAAGAGAAGGAAGAAAAAAAAAAGTTTGTGTGAACCCAAAGCAGGAAATATTCAACCTCCACAACCTTGAATTGCCTTGCAGCTGCCCTTGATTGTTAAAAATTACATCTCTCTGCCTTGGTTCAACTCCCTAGGGGCTGTAACACCTGACCAAAAAAAAAGGCCTAGCCATCTCTGTAGGTGTTTTGTGGCAGGCGAAGATGTACGGTTGGAGAGAATCCCCAAAGAAACTCATGTGGATGCTGACCACATTCACTATAAGGAGCAGGTTGGTGCCAGGTAACTGACGTCCACCTTAGCACGGTCATTTGCGGAGGAAACGATACCTCCACCTCTACCTCCACCTCCACCACAGGAACTAGTTCAGCCTGCCTCAGGAAGTCACAATCCAGCCTGGTGAAGACCAGCAGATTCACAGGAGGACAGGGAAGGACAGCTGCTATCCAAGGACTCTGCTCTTGAACAGAAGATATATTTCACTGGACAGACTGAGGTCAAAATGTGGCAAAGGCCCCAGATGCTCCGATGCAAGTCAAACATAAAAAGTCAACGGAGAAATGGGAAACTGTAGCAAGGAAATTGGATTTTGAAAATCCATTTGGATTTGGTAATGTATAGCATATCAGCATCTGTAAGGGAAGTAAAAATAGTGCAGGATACATACTTTAGGAGACATTAAAGCATAAATAAGGTTTATAGTGCCAATCAGAGGTTTTTTTAAACATGAGCTCTTCTTTTGAAAATGAGAGAGAAATAGAATTCAATAAAAATATAAATGTGTCTGCCTCTGCACTTCTCAGATATGGTCCTGTGTATTCTGGAGCCGAATTAAGTTCAGAAGAGAAACGGAAGATTTGTTACCTTCTGCTGTGAGCTGGGCACTGTGTTTGAGCTGTGTTGGTGAATATGCAAATCTGTATGCATACGGATACAGGTGACTCCAACACCCCTGATTAAGGAGTCAGCAACCTTTTCTAGGAAGGACCAAACAATAACTCTTTTTAGATTTGGGGTTACACGATCTCCTCACAATTCCTCAACCCTGCCCTTGTAATACAAAAGTGGCCATAGTCAATTTGGAAACAAATGGGCATGGATGTGTCCCAATAAAACTTTATACGCAACAACAGGGGTAGGCCACATTCTGCCCAGAGGCTGTTGTTTGTCAGTATGTGATCTAGGAGAAAAGCATCGCTCTCTCTCTTTAATCTTAGAAACACATCACAGAGCTCTGACAGGACTTACCCAGCTGGGGAAAAGCCTGATATTACACACAACAGAAACAACACTGCCACTGCCATCCCTTTTTATTGACAACTGATTGTGCGTAGCCCTCATCTGTATCATCTACCTTCACTGCATGCTCTGCCACTTTGACTGACCCCATCTTACAGATGCAGCATCATGGACTCCTACAAATCGCCCACATGAAGCAAAGCAGCTGCCGGGCATGGTGGTGTACACCTTTAATTCCAGAACTAGGAAGAAAAGCAGGGGTTTTGGGGGAGATCCTGGCTGCCTTCATCTACATAACGAGTTCCTGGTCAGCTAGGGCTACAGGGAGACCCTGTCTCAAAAATAAAAAAAAATCCTAAATAAATAAATAACAAATAAATAAACAAATTTAAAAAATGGTGGAGCAGAGAAGGTAAGACATTAGCTATGGCACTGTGGAACCGAAGCTTTCCAGGGCTCCCCCCCTTTTAACATTCTCCATATTCAGACTCTGAGTCTCACCCTGCTGCTTCTAAAATAGAAATCAGTACCTTTAATAACCAGCCATGAGGCTGAGTGAAGACAGAAAACTGGGTCAGACATTAAAAAAAGGAAATGAGGGGAGAAAGGTAGAAATCTGGCTTTGGTTCTTCCCCACAGGGCAGGTACTATTGCTGGAGAGGCTTGTAATGTTGACAAACACGACCAGGAGCCAAGGTAATCAGAAGTGAGTAGGGAGGTACAGAAACATACTCCACCCTGGTCGAAGTAACTGGAACTGAACATCCTAGGAGTCCACTGAGCATCCATACTCATGCAGCTCAGAAGACACCTCTGACATAGGATGTGGGGCATCGGAAGTCACAGGATGGTGTCTCTACAGCTCCAAGTTGCAAAGATCCAAGGGAACATGACCTTTTGGGGGCCAAGTGCAAAATTACAACACAGAATATCTTGTTGTCAATTAAGAAGTTAAGAGGACAAGAGCAATGCACTAAACCCAGTGCTGGGGTCTGTGCAACCACTAAGTTTGCAAGACCAGAAAGCTAGCGCTGCTCTGAGGACGCACACATTCTGCAGAGTCCCAGCCCCAAAGTCATTGAGATTCTACCCTTGTGCTAACAGATGCTTTGAAGGCAGGGCAGGATCTAAGTAAGGCTTATTAATTGTGAGCAGCCTATCATGGAGAGCCCAGTCTTGCCCCTGGAATGAATGTAAACCAGCCTTGCATAAATTGAATTTCTTTTTTGAATATCTAATTGAATTTGCAAAAATGTGTGCCAGGGGGGTGTTTAAATAAGTGCACAACTATGATAAGAAGGCTTTCACACCATTATATCTAATTCAGTAAGCAAAAATAATGGCAGGGCACGTTCCAATTAGTGTTTGATTTATTTGCTTTAACAAATCCAATTAGTAGAATGTTTTATAAAGTTATCCAATGTCAAATACTCATGGACTCAACAGATAGAAACAATGATTCTAATAGGAAAAAAATGTTTTAAAGCTCTTTGAATGGTGAATTTATTATAAATAAGATGATGTCTCTCTAGTGACTTGGATGTTCCCCAAGAAGCATGGAAACAGTGTCTGATGTGATCAGAAGGTTCTTCCTCTGTGACAGTCTGGTCAGCAATGTGGTCCACTCTATTAATTCCAGGAATTGAAAGCAACAAAAAAGGATCCAGCCATGGGGCTTCATGGGAACATAATGAACCTACTGCATGGAGGCGTGTTTGGACTCCTGAAGCAACATAGGGCAGTGTGGAGAGCGCTCAGCAACAAAGACCATGATGTCCTAGAACTGGAATCAACGCTTTTGTACCCTTACTAGGCTCTGGCTTCCTCATGTGAAGGTTAGTGCTGACGTTAGTGGTCCAACATACTTTCTTTTGGTGTGAGAGGCTGTTCTTTGCCCAGTGAGATACAGCACAAGGGAATGGTTAAAACTGCAGACTGGAGCCAGATACTAAACTCTTCCATGTTTTACTGAATGGTATGACTCCATGTGCCTCACTTCCCCCATCTGTAAGCCTGAGATGCTAACTGCTTCTGCCTCTTAGGGTGACTATGAGGACTAGATGAACCTAATATTTATAAAGACTTGGTATAGTGGATGCCAACTAAGTACTTGCTAAATTAATACTTGATCTCCATGTATGAATTAGAAATGGAAAAGTTAACTGTTTTACAGGTAATTCGGCTTGTATAATCATTTAAAGAAAATATTAGAGAAGCTGTATCCCGGTTTGTTCATATGTTCTGAATGGATCAGCAATGCCCATGTCAGGTTACTGATATACCGGATGACCCAAGCTCTCTCACCACTTGCAGGGTGACCTCAGGACAGTCAGGATCTCTAGGCTCTGAGTTTCTTCACTCATGACAGAGACAGTAAGTGGACCCTCTTCTAGGGCTCTTCAGTTTCTCTTCTACCAAACCATGACTGCATCTTCTTTCATGGTACCCAGCTACACTGGAAATAAGAGACTCTATTCAGATTAGATTCCCCACATGGACTACCTGGTCTCTGTCTGGCACACATGGTATGTGGCAGTAGATTTCTGTCCTCTCTCTTGCCCTAACCTCCTAGTTACAAGCTTTCATGCACACACTGTGATGCTCTATGACCAGGAGGTGAATGTGATGAAATGTGATTGTAGCACCAGCTTTTAGCCTCAACCTACCAACGAGAATGAGAGGATGAGACATGGGAGAAGAACGGTCGGTCACCTTCGGTCAGAATTGGTAAGGATGGCTCAAGGTAGAGATGAGCTGGGCAATTCAAGCAGCCAGAAAAGGGGCTCTGCACAACCCAGCAAGTTTTTCTGCCCCAAACATCATGGGGCCAGATACAAGAATTCTGCTGCTGTCTGGAGTACAAAGACCAAGAGATCATCTGGCCCAGTTCCTAATCGTACAGGTAGGTAAACAGGCAAAGGGAA
This sequence comes from Nannospalax galili, assembly GCF_000622305.1. Lineage (NCBI taxonomy): Eukaryota > Metazoa > Chordata > Mammalia > Rodentia > Spalacidae > Nannospalax > Nannospalax galili. The sequence goes on from NW_008353921.1 coordinate 1,713,599, forward strand.
AGGCTACAAAGAGAAGGGGTTCAGAGCAGGGACAGAACCCAGCATTCCTGGCCCCTGGCCAGAACTCTGCCCACTCAGATGTTAGAATGGCATCTTTCATCCTTGCCCACACAACAGTGATGTCTTTTTCATTTTTATTTAGAGGGATCAGTAAAAGACAGAGATGATGACAGGTCATACCCTATCTCAGAGAGAAACTTTTATATCTGTTGGGAAAAGCTGAGTAAAGGTTTATGGCAGGAGTTTTCAGTATCTGAAGCCTTCAGGGTCCAAGCCAAGTTCCTAGTGGTCTCGGGGTCTTTGCACTTGGGGTACTTACAAGCCAGATCACCCCTGCCCTGGAGCTACATAAGCCTATCTCTAAACGTTTCCCTATCAAAATTCAAATTCCCACAGAAGACTTCTGAACTATTCAGACAAACAATAGCCGCTTCCTTCTCTAATTATTCTCTATCATTCCCCTTTGTTTATGTTTGATGAGGCTGTTGTCTCTAGTCCCTAGTTACAATCTCAAGTGGCTTATCCAGTCATTTATTTATTTTATTTATTTTCCTTCAGTAGGAGGTCTCAGTCTAAGTCTAGCAGGGGAGAAGCTATCATCAATTTTATTCATGACACCATCTCTGGAGAGCTCAATAATGGTGAGTAGAAAGGCTCACCAAAATGAAGGATGTCTGACTTGCCCCGAGGATCAGTACTCGGATTTCTAACCTATCCTTGCATCATCTCCATATCTGCAAATTCTAATTGCCTAATAGTGTACCTCAGTTTACCATGGCTCTCGCCGTACTTCATTCCCACGGTACGAAAACAGGTAATGCCACCCAGAGCCTTTATCACATATGGAATGGGGAATAAGACCTTCATAGTTGGCCTTCCTTGGTTATTTCACCCTTGAAATGAGGATATTAAGAGTACGTTGTCATAAGGATTAGGCCAGTACGGAAAACCAACACAGTGCCTGTCTTCCCCGCTCACCAGCCCATTCCACCTCCGGGAGTGACTTTTCTCTTTCTTAATAAATTATTATCTCTATTTCTATTACAAAAACTAAATAAACAAAATAACACAAAATAATAAAATTCCCTGCTTTTATTAATATGTTTTTAGCATACAGCTTCCCTGATCCCAAGAAAAGTAGCCACAGGCCTTGAGGGTTCTTATCTAGTAAGTTTCTTGTGGGATTTGACTGTCACAGTGACTCACACCCATATGGAGTCCCATGGTCCACATCTGACTCCCTTTGGAACTCTGAAGTTCCCTTTGACCTACTCCAGACCTCCACTGTGTTAGTATTGTGTTTTGAATGTGCAATATCCCCTATAGCCTTGAACACTTCAACTTCTGGTCTCCAGCTGATGGTGTTGCTTTTGAAGTCAGTGAAACATTTAGGCAATAGAGAAAGTCCATCTTTAGAGGCAGACCTTGAGGTTTTATAGCCTAGCCTCACTTCTGGCCCACTCTCTGCTTCCAATTTGTGACTACAATATGAACAACTACCTCGTGCTCTTGCCAGAATGCCTTCTCTGTCATCATTGACTATGCCACCTAAAACTGTAATCCAAAATAACCCTTCCTCCCTTTAGTTGCTTCTTGTCAGTTTTTCACAGTAACAAGAAAAGTAACTAAAAGAGTGATTTGGCCTAGAGATCCTCAGGATAAACAATAGTCAGGGGCTCCTGACTCAATCCCCTGGGAGGGGATCAGAAAAACATTCTGTAAAAGACACCTCTGAATTGGAAACCCCCAGCAGATATTATGCTGAGATCATTCAAAGCTTTCTCAAGTTCCACCCTAGGAAAATCAGTCTCCTGTGTACACTCTGTAAATTCTTTACACACTCTGTTTCGTTTGGCCCTGAGAACAGCCCTGTGAGTTGCTCTTTGGGACACAGGGCAGTTTTGCAAAACTGGACAATGAGGTTAAAAGCAGTTAAATAACTTCATTGTGTCTATATAACTTAACAAAAGACAGTCATGATTAGGATGACTTTCAATTCAAACCTAAATACAAGATCTCTCAATTCTATCAAATGTCTTTTGCAAGGAAGCACTAGTGAAGTGGTCCAGTGTGGAAATCCTCACTTCTCTATACGACCTTTCTGACTTCATCCAACTCACATGTGGATTTCACTCACCAGAGCTATGCTGAATGTCAACTGTACACTATGCATTATGCTAGGCACTGGGATAAAGCAGATAAACAGTAATGACCCTTTCTTTCTCTCGGAGCTCACATTTAGCTGAGAAGGCAAACAGAGAATCATGGAGAGGAACAGAGTATGTGAAGTACCCACATTGGCTCCCTGTATAATGTGATGCTTTGAACATGGTAGGCATTAAGTACAAAAAAAACCCTAAGCAGCTATGGAAAGCGATCTTTATTAAGCATCTTATTCTGTACTCGAGGCATCAAGCTAGGCATTTCATAGTCTTGTTCAATCATAATAACCATCCCATGATGCAGGAGTTAATCATTTTAAAGATGAGGAATGTGAGGCTCTAGCAAGTTCAGAATCTAGCCCACACTCTTTTACTGATGCTGACAGGCTTCTTTTTCCCTCCAAGATCATCATCTGTCGATTGCACGATGCAACGCATATAAAAGCCTAGGAAATATCAAGGACCAGTTGATAGAGTCCAGTTTATGAACTCTGTTTTTATAAGTACATTAACATTTAATTACATAAAGACTATAGTTTCATATACTCTTTATGCCTGGTAATAGCATCCAGTATTATATAAATCACCAGACTGGTAATTTTGTAGATAAAATATTTATTGAGGTCTGAATATTATCCTAAATATAATTGGGTGTTGCCTCAAATAGTTTAGCTTTGGAAAATCAGCCTATAGTAGCCAGCTAGGCTTTCTCTATGCATGGCCTTTGAAAATGGACATCAAATGTACGGCGAAGGGTTTTTCCAGAGCGAGCATAAAGGGGCCTCAAATAAGCTGAAGCCTAAGTCAGTTGCCGGGTTCATCCAATAGGAGTGGTATTTGAGCAGTTTTCCATCTCAGAGATGGTGATGTTAACCGTCATGAGAACTGTAGAGCTTGTCCTCAGTTAGGCTAGCCAGCCTGTCCTTCTCCAATGTTGACACTTTGGTTCCCTTCAGAGGTAAATCTCAACTAGAAGGAGGCAGACACAATGAAAAGCAAGCACTCTCCCAGTAATTACGAAGTGGCCTTTGATGAGCATTTCAAAAAGGAAGTAGGGCATTAAGGTCCCTAAGCAATAAAGCAGCCCAGTACCTCAAAGCTGCCTCATCTCTGCCTCTCAGAAGCCTGGGAGTTCATGTCCGGGACGCATAAACACATTCCTCATCTTTAGAATAAGCACTTAATAATTTCTAGCTCCGTGCACACTTTTTTTTTTTTTCCAATCTGCGAAGGCCCAAAGCAGAAGTTCAGCCCCTGCCAATGTGGCTCCACCTCGGGCAAAAACTCTTTGAAACAGAAATGAACTTCTAACAAAGCTGCCACTTGCTAAATCACATAATAACTCAGGGCCTGACAGGACAAGAGAGGCAGGTGGTCTTGAAGATTGAAGATTCGCCTGGGAGAAAGAAGCCCTGCATTAAAGCTGCGGTTCCTCCACTAGCTGGTTGCATGACCTTGGCCGAGTGCATTCTGCTGAAGATCCAACTGGATGTTTCCAGCTGTCTCTCACAGAACCTCACCCCAATGACCATGTGAAAACTTCCAACGGGATTGGAAAGAAACAAACACAGTAAAGAAATAGCGATAAAGAGAAAAAGAGGACAGTACAATGAAAAAACCTGAAATGCATTTAAAATGCCAACAGAAAACTTCCTCTGGTATACCTTTGTTACAATCTATGGGAAAACTGCTAAACCTCATCTCCATGGAATTAATCAGGTTAGTCATGTGTTTTTTTCCACACTGTCAACACCCAAGTTCAACAACATACCACATCTCACAATTAAGAAAACAGTCATGTCACTGGTTCCTAATAGATGACATAGTTTAGGTTCCATGGCCCTCTCTTCCTGTCATCTCCTGCCTAGAGTCCTAGAATATAATGTTGGGGGAAGACAAAAATCATGAGCATATGGAAAATGAACAAAGGAGAGGCAGAGAAAGAAAGCACTGTGGACATTTAAAGAGAAGACCTCTAAAAACTGTCCACCAGCTTGTGCTAGAGAGCATCACGTATCTATATCAGGGGCCTGGGAGATGGCTCAGCCAGTAAAGTGCTTGCTGCATGAACAGGAGGACTTGAGTTCAAGCCTCAGAAGCCACACAAAAACCCAGGCACGGTGGCATGCTCCTGCAATCCTAGCGCTGGGGAAGTGGAGACAGGTGGATCCCTGTGGCTTGCTGGCCAGCCAGCCTATCCAGATCAGCAAATAAGAGTGAGAGAGCCTGTCTCAAAAAACAAAGTGGATGGCAACTGAGGAACAATACCCAAGAGTCAGCACTAGCCTCTACATGAATGCATGCACAAATTTTTATACACCACACACACACACACACACACACACACACACACACACACACGAGGCAGAAAAACCCAACCAACTCTTCTAAAACAAGTAAAGAAAGCCACAAAGACAGACTGAGGTAAATGAAAAGACGACAGAACAAGGTGACAGACCTGTGAGTTCTTAAGGGATCGCACAGAAAGTAAAATGCAGAACCTAGAAACAGAAGCCGCTTTAGCAACAAAGGTGGCAGCGTAAATGCCAATGTGTCAAGCCCTCCAGCCTCAACGCTGGCTGGAATGAACAGAGGGAGGCAAAGGCAGCAAGACATCCACAGACACTGACGGATGTCCCCACATCTTTCCCATTGCCTTAGAGGATATAACACAACTTGGGCTCTTCCAAAATGCCTTGAACTATGTACCACAGGCTCCATTCTCAAGATAACCATCCAGTATGAGAAGAAGGTATGAATTCTGGAAGACCCGGGAGCATCTGCCAGTTAGGATGTCAGGGCTGTGGGATGGGACAGCTATGGAAAGAGGAAGGATGTCTGACCTGGGCACCCTTTGTTTTTATTGTCAACAGTTCTCGAACTTCATTTGCTGTTGTCTTCCTTCTAAACCAGTTCTTCCCAGAAGCATCTAGCACAGCCCCATACAGGAAGGGTAAGAGCAAAGATCAGAGTGAAAAGAGGGAGAAAGAGCAAAATGGCGTTTTCAGGAGCGGGAAGAATCCAGCCCACCAAAGAACAGCCACGAGCCCAGTACAGCTCACCCCCAGAGGCTGACTCATCCTGAAGGCTCATGGAAGAGATGTGTCTCTGTAAGTCACCAAGTCTATGAACACCTCCTAAAGAAAGAAGGTTCTAGAAGTCTGAAAAGGGTTTGGCAGAGAACCCTCCTGAGTCTTCCAGGGATCTGAAAAAGCCCTTACCATTCCTTATCAATGTCTCAGAAGATAATTCTAAGACCCTCCCAGGAACAGTTTGCATTTTGTGAAGCTTTATGTATATACACTTTGGGGAATTTGCACTCTTCAAGAAAAGGAGTATTAACTCAGAACAGACACTACGTATTTGAAATGAGAAAAGAAATCACAACAAATACTGTGTTTAGTAGCTAAAATACATTAAAACATTGTTCAATCTTAAAAAAAAATAATGGTTAGCAATTGTTCCTGATATTTCCTCACATCTGGATACATTTTCCATAATTATTTCTTTTTCAAAAAAATTTAATTGTATGTGTATGAGTGCTTTCCCTGCATATATAATTGTACTATGTACATAGAATGTCCATTGAGGCCAGAGAGAGCTTGGGATCCCCTGAAACTGGAGTTACAAATGGTTGTTAGCTACCATGTGGGTGCTGGGAACTGAACCTGAGTCCTCTGCAAGAGCAGCCAGAGCTCTTTACTGCTGAGCCATATCTCTAGCCTCCTGGGGTTATTTCTCAATGGCAATAACTTCCCAGGTGTCATACTATTACAGATAGAGAGTGAAGATATATTCTCTTGCAGGTTGACTGATACTTCTTTATTTTTTATTTATTTATCCATTTCCATGTGTATGGAGTGTGTGTGCACCCATGCATATTTTGTGGGGAAGTGCACTCATGTGTATGAGTGTGCATGGATGTGGAGGTCCGAGATTGATGTCAGGAATCATCCTCAATCACTCTTCCACCTTATTCATTGAGGTGAGGCAGGGTCTCTCAATCAAACCCATAGCTCACTGATATAGCTAGTCTTGCTAACCAGCTTACTCTGAGCATCCCCTCTCTCCATCTTCTGAGGCTGTAATTGCAGGCAGGTTACCATATCTACCTGGTGTTTACATGTGCTCTGAAGTTCTGAACTCCAGTCCGCAATCTGATGGAGCAAGCATTTGAATCACTGAGAAATCTCCAAGACCCATTTCTCAATTATTGATAGTAGTTTTAAAGTCTCCTTCAAGCTCACAAGTCATTATTTATGCAATGTTGTGCAGACTTTAGGACTGCTTATCAGATTTCTTTCATGTATATGTTATAATATTTCAGATCACTGTAAGTGTCCTATGCATTGATTGATTATAAATAACCTATGAATTGATGTCATCACACATGTTCATGGAGTCCATTTTCACACCATAGCAGCTAGTGATCACAAACTCACACGAAAAATGATGTGTGCACCTACACTTATGTGTTGACGTGTATTCTTTAAACCCAAGCCAAACTTCACCTTTGTTTGTCTAGATCCTGAAAGTACTCTGGATGCTCCACAGGCTTCACCTCCCACTTTTCACCCCCAAAAGCAAAGTATGAGAAGGAGGAAGTTGAAAGGCAAATCACAGAGCATTCTTAAACAATAATCTTACTTTTGATCATTTTTAAAATATAGGATTCTCTTAACAAACTGCCAGGTCCCCCTGTAGGCTTTGGAAAAGTAATGTGACAGAGAGAAATTTGAAGCACATGTTGCAATGGCTCCTTGGGGTACCGGACTGAAACACTCTCACAGGATACACACAGGGGGTATGACAAGTTCCTGTTTCTGATTGATGATGACGATGATCATGGTTATGATAATGATGATGATTGTAATGCTGTGAGGGGGATGTTATAGTATTCATGTGGAGGTCATTCATGTGGACTTGGTTCACTCCTTCCACCTGTGTTCTAGGGATTGAACTCAAGTTGCCAGGCCTATAGAGCAAGTACCTTTATCTGCTGAGCCATTATGCCACATTTGTGCTGGGGGCATCAGTGACCTGCCCAGCATTACCAACCTCTACTGTACCTGCACAACGACCTACTTCAGATTCCTAACTTCACAATAGACCACAGGCAAGAGGCAGGATGGGACTTGGAGGCAAAATCTGTAACATTCACCTGTATACGGTTTCGTTCATACAAATATTTTGAATTTTACCTCTGGGAGAAAATACAACAACTGTGCCAAAAAACATTGCTATTGTCCACAGCTCTGGCAAAATACTATAATTTAGAAATTCCCCCAGTTTTCTAAGACATGCTGAGGTCAATCAGTATTTCAGTCTTTCTCATTTTCCCCATTGCTTCTCACTTCTTTTCTCTGTCCATGCCACAAGCACACCTTTGACCCCTTCAAGTGGATACTGTAAAGCTGGCTACCTTATCCCCTTCAATTCAGCAGGGGGTTTGGTTAAAGATTTTTAGATTAATTTTTTCCTAAGAAGCCCCAGGCCGTATCACATACCCCAACCCACAGCCCCTCAGGATAATCTAGGATTCCTGCTGTCCACTTGAGTTTTGGAAGCTATTTTGATTCAGACTCGCTAGAATTACCTTGATCTCCTAGTTGAAGTTTTCACAGAGAGTTCTCACAGAAGCTTCCCTAAACCTTGGAGCCTCCTCAAGGCTAGCCTTAAGAAACAAGAAATAAAGCTAGGAACTTGGAAGAAAGATCAGTTGGTAAAGAGCAAGCCTGAAGATCTTTCCATAACCATGAGGACCTGAGTTCAGATCCCAAACACTCACATAAAAGTTGGGTGCATCAGTGTACACCTGTAACCCTAGTGGAAGCAGAGGCTAGACAATCCCCAGGGCTTGCTGGCCAGTTAGTCTAGCTTAATCAGTGAGCTCAGGGGTCAGTGAGACCTTGCCTCAAAAACTAAGGTGGCAAATGATTGAGGAAAGTACCTGATATCTATCTCTGGCCTACACACACACATATGCATATGCACACATGTGCAAACTTACATGCTTGTGCACCTGCATGCACACAAACACACAAAACAGAGCTACAACCTTGGTTGGCAACATCTGTATGCCAGGAATTGTTGGAAGCACCATGGACCCACATAGTTGAATCAGTGGAAATCTGCATATTATGCTTTATTATATCCTGGTCATTTGCTAAGTGATAAAGGTTATGAGGGATAAAGAAATGTTGTCCAGTTCTTACCAGAAACTTAAACAGGAGAAATAATATTGATTTGGAGTGGGATTAAAAGAAATTCATTCTAGTGACTTCCCCAAGGAATCTGCATTTTTACTGGATCAAGCAGACCGATGAATGAGAGGTACAGTGTGGTGACCTCATGACAGCCTTTTTTGGGGGTGGGGGTTGAGGACAGGGTCTCCCTGTAGCCTTTAAACATGTCACAAGATAAACTTTTCTTAAACCACAGTGTCTCCCTCCCAAATCTATATTTATATCATATTGTTTGTAAGTCTTGTCTTAGTATATAACAAACACACATACACAGACACATCATACCACACACACATACACATCATACTACACACACCTACATACACATGCACACAGACACAAGATATCACACACATACATACATCATACCACACACACCATACCACACACATCCACACCCTATAACACATACCATAACATACATATACACACAGAAACATCATACCACACACATACACACACCACACCACACATACACATACACACACTGTACAACACATACACATACACCATACCACACACACATACATATAGACACACCATACCACGCACACACACCGTACTCCACACACATACATCATACCACATGCACATTTATACTCACACCATACCACATATACCATACATAATACACACAATGTCTTAGAGGAACTAAGGCAGACAATAAACATTGAGATTCTAAGAAAAAAAAACATCTGGCATACTTTAAGCGCTAAATAGACACTAGCTATTGTTTTCAGGAGTTTATGTGAGTAAAATGTATTAATAATCTAATGACTCATAGTCTAGTAAGTCCTAACTACTAATGGAGAATAGGCAGTTCCTATCCTGGTTGTCCAAGTGTCACAAATATCCAGACAAGATCCAGTGTGTTCAGAATGAGATGGCTGTGGACTGGTCACAAATAACAAAATATCTACTTGGACAATGCTACATTTTTTGGTGGAATTAACACGAGTGTATGCAGGCTATGTAGGGACATCCTACACACATTTATGACTAGGTAAATCTCTGCATATGCATATGTCTGTATATGTCATATTTATTGGTTTTATTCTGACTTCAAAACTGATAGTTTTCCGTTTTTTTAACTGAAATTAATTTGGGAGAATTTTAAGAAGACAAGGTACTTCAAGCTAACCCTCCAGGATTTACTCTGATCACATTTGATCTATTGAGATTTTTTTTTTCATCAACAGATATATGCATTTATCTTTTAAAAATTAGAACCAGAGTAAACATAAAGGTTTGCAACCTGTTTTAAAGTACATTGCTATATCACGAATATTTTCCAATTTCTACTAAATATTCAAAAGCTTCATATTAATGATTTATGGGCATATATGCCCTTGATTAAGCTAGATCTTTTATTACTATTTTTGCGTTCATATTGCATTGTTCATAAAGCAAAGAAACAAGCCTTAAGACATATTTACATTTTTTTCCTTGGAATAATTTTCTAAAAGCTGGATTCCTAGTCATGAAGGGTTTACATGCATAATTATATACAAATATACATATTCACAATACCTTCTAGAACAGTTATTACAATTAATAAAATGTGTAATGTATAATATTATTCAAATCCCTTGCAATCTCACCAGTACTAAGCATCATCATTTTTAATCTCTGTCAATTGAATCAGTAAAATGCAGAGGCCTTTTGTTTCAGTTTTAATGTATTTGAATATTAGCTTAAATGCTTTTCATAAGTTCAACTGACCATTGGTATTTCTTCATTCATAAATTATCTATGCCTTTTGGTCATTTTATGATTGGGCTGTTTATTCTAGTTTGGGTAACTATATGGTAAAGACATTTATTTATTGAATATATTATATTCTCAGTTATAGGTATTCCTCCAGTTTATTTTGTCCTTTTAATCATTTTTGACATACATGCATTGCTGACTATAAAGCAAAAATCTAGAGATAATTTTCTACCCTGCTAGAACTGTCTACACAGAATTTCTACATAGGTATTTGATACCACATAAAAAATAATATTTGCTTGTAGCATCTTGTTTTTCTCTTGTTGAGTAGAAGTTCATTTAAATCTTTAATTCATTCAGGAATATTACAATGTATGTAGCATGAGGATCCAACTACATTTCACATTTAAAAATACTTTCATGACTGTCCCAACACCATTGACAATCCATCAACTACCTGATAACTATAATAGTGTACATGAAATGTTTACGAACATATGGGTTTATTCATGAGCCTCTGTTCCATTCATCCACACGCCTAAACACATTAATACCAATGCAGTATGGTAATTCTTAGGATTTGAATATGATGCAGTCTATGTAATTCTTAGGATTTGAATATGCTGGGATAACAACAATGTTAGAGATTAGCTCAGGAGACAGACTGCCTCAGATTTAACCCCTATCCTACCTCTTAATAGCTTGGTGACTTTTGGGAAATTTCGCTAACTCTGTACCTTAGTTTCTCCATCAACAAATGGGGAATGATAACTGAATCTTCCCAATAAAATTATTGTGACAATTTAGATGAATTCATGGTTGCAAAACAGTGCCTGACACAGAGTGAGCACCAGTCAAATGTTAGGAATCATGTGTGCCCATTGCTGCTGTAACAACACACCACATACCAAAAAAAGGCCTTGTCTGTCAGTTCTAGAGGCCTAAGGATGGAAATGGACTTGTCAGGGCTGGCTTCTTCTGAGGACTGTCAGCCAGGATCTTCTTCAACTTCTAGGGGTTTGCTGCTGCCTTTGGCCCCAACTGACTCAAATATGTGTTACCCCCATCCCCACCTCCATCTTTATATGGCATTTTCCCATGTCTATGCATGGCACCTTCTCATTGCCTCTTCATAAGAACACCAGTCATGCTGAACTAGGTCCTACCCCAGTGATCTCACTTTTGGCACTGGAAGTTAGTACTTCAACGTATCTTCTTTTGAGGGACACAATTTCACCTATCACATTAATTGCTTATCATATCACGGCTTTTATAATTACAGCTTTTTTTTTTTTGGTCTTTTTGAGACAGGGTCTCCCTGTAGCCCCAGCTGTCCTGGAACTCACTATGTAGACCAGGCTGGCCTTGAACTCACAGAGATCCTCCTGCCTCTGCCTCCCAAGTGCTGGAATTAAAGGCGTGCGCCACCACGCCCAGCTATTACAGATTTTTAATATATATTGTGGGGCTTTGGGGAAACTTTGGTCTTCAGAGTGACTTTTATGCCAATGTTCCTATTTTTGGTGGCCAATAGTCACATTCTTTTTAGATTTAGAAACATGTTTGTTGAACATTCTGAGTTCTCCTCTCACAGTTTCTAGTGAAGCAAAAGCATGGACGGCGTTAGGCTCTTTGCTGACTGCTAAACCGCAGTAGGTACTGGATTTTATCAAAAGCCTTTTTGAGGTTACTGGATTAATTATACAATTGTTTTATTTGCTTTGTCACTGTGACATACATTAATTAACTCCTCAGTGCTGCCTGCTGTCTACATTTCTACGACCATTTCTATCACAGGGTGATAAATTGTTCCTTTAGCATACCACCAGTGTAGATTTGTGACTACTGTTGTTTCGCTTTGTTTTGTTTTCGATAGTTGCATCCATCTTCATTTGTGAAGGTGTCCTGGAAACTCTCTTGACAAATTTCACAACAAAATTGTCTTTGCATTCTTGGGAATGAGATTTGTAGATCCACCTTTGGTGACCCCCTTCTGTCATAGTATCTCCTAGGAACTACTTTAAGTATACGGTAGAAGGACAGTGCCTTTGCTAGTTCATAACCTGGTTAATACAATTCAATTTTATTTTATTATTTTTGGTTATGCCATCTCATTTCAAGGAAGAATGGATGATCAGCTACCTGTGCTAAAATCCCCTTTTTCCTAGAAGCTAGTGCCCATCACACACATTTGTCAATACCTCATATTAAGGCAAGCTTAGTTATCTTCATACCCCTTCTATCATTAGAACCCAAATTAAAAAAGGAAGCACACGTATTGCCATACAATGGAAAAGTCATCCAGCAATAAAAAGGAATGAACTCCTGTGTGGTACACACCATTGATCCCAGTACTCAGGAGACAGAGGCAGGCAGATCTCTGCGAGTTTGAGGACAGTCTGGTCTACATAGCAGGTTCCAGGACAGGCAGGGCTAAATAGAGGGACCTTGTCTCAAGAAAAGGGGGGAGGGTCAATTATTGATATACACAATAACAGACAAATATCAAAAGCTTTATGCTCACTCAATGAGATTCAAATGATACAAAATGTTTAATTCCAGGAAGCCCCAACAGTTCAGTGGTTCACAGGAGTTAAGGTGAATAAAAGATTTCACAACAAAAGAACAGCATGAGGCAATCTGGTCAATAATGAAAAACATATCTGGTAACACAAGGGTTAGGGCATTAGGCACCCATGAAACAAGATCAAATACGAGGTGATGATGGATGACACTAGGTAATGAAGGTTATTCCGTTTATCTCTTTGGTGTATGTTTAAAATTTTAACATAAAATTAAAAAAAAATAATCAAGCACACAGCACCTTGTTTGTATGAGGCAGGAGCCTTGAAAACGTGGCTCCAGGGCACCCTTTCCTTCTCCAATTATCTGAACCCTCCGCTCCCCCTCAATGGCCTACTTCATGAATGTGCAATCCAATGACTTAATAAACAGGGAGATAAAGAAGAAAGAAACACAATTAAGGAAACAGAGGCAGCCCAAACTTTCACATCCAAGTAAAATGGCTGTGCTAATATCTTTGCTAATGTCTCACGGTCAGAGGAAAGAGAAAATAGCTCCCAGGACTGTCGCCTTTGCCATTTTAGGGCCTCTCTGGGAACCCAGCTGCACTGTACGATGTGCATCAAATTCTGAGCTTCCATTACAAAGTCTGAGTTTATGGCTCAGTTTAGCGGTCCCTGCAGGAGGATCACTCAAGTCTCTCAGAAAGAGCTCTCAGACCTGGCAGGGCTACAAACTAAGGCTTGGGGCGTCCCTGTCCTGACAGTACATGGCTTGGCTTGGAGGTCGTCTCTGTAAGCTGCCCTCTAATACACACAAAGGTTTTATGTTGGTTGCCCGGCTATGCCCTGGGCTGAGGCAGGCTGCCCAGTAAGGTAACGTGTCCATCTGCAGCGTGGACCAGCGCCTCCCACACACTGCAGTCCACACAGCTCAGTGCATCAGAAGCAACTGCTTTAGTAGTCTGCTTTACAATGTGTCCATAGTCATGCTGTTGGAGACAGATGAATCTCTGCTGTTTAAAAAGCCAGTGTCAAAAGAAGATCTGAGAAACACTGAACACTTAGCCATGGAAATCACATTATTTTCTGCCTCCCAGTGAGTCCAGAATGGGAGGGAACGCTCAGGGACTTGGGAACTTGAGCGGTGAGGAATGTTATCCCTCTTCCCCTTTCACTGTTAAGGAAATGGCCTCCAGAAATCACAAAGCCAGTGAGAGTTGCTAGCTCAGTTTGAACTCAGTTAGGTTGGCAGTGGGAAGTGTTAGCCCTCTTTCAACCTCCATCTTTTTATAGACAAAGGACCTTCCACTGCTACACCTAAGGGGAGGTGTTCAGGAAAACCTTTGAGGGCAGAGAAATTGCTCCTTTGACTGGTAAGCTGGTCTATCATTATTGCTCTGGCTATACTAACTGGCATGGTCGCAGGGTCTCAGATGTCTTTCTCTACCTGCTCAAGTGCAGTAAGAGCCCAGCTGTGCAGGGCCAGGCCCATGGTTCTCTCTCGACCCCAGAAGCCAGTATGAGAAGTAAGTCCACGCTGCCCACACATGCAGAAGTGAATAGGGCAGTCAGGAGAGCACGGTGTTCTTGGTGAAGAAATCAATCTAGCACTCTGTGTTCCAGAAAAACAGTTCATTGCCTAGAACCACTTTCCCCATATGGCTTAGATAAGGCTGTGGATGACCTTTGCTTATCCGTGACATCAGCAGACACAGAACCTCTAGATTCCCATTGTTTCTATCAGAGGTGGTGTCTGCACTAACTATCTCCATGTGACTGGATCAGATATGAGTCAGGCGTCTCTCTTCCTCATGGATCCCGTCCCAGGACTGACCATCATAGAACATTTCTGCTTCAGTTAATTAGACAGGAAACCTCTCTCTCCACCTACCCTACAGTAGTTACTTTTTGTACCACCATGACCAAAATACCTAGCAGAAACGGCTGAGGAGGAAAAAATTTATTTGGGCTCATAATTTCAGAGGGTCTCGGTCTATCATGCCAGAGACACCATAGTGAAGTTCATGGTGAAGGAGCCTGTCTGTGACAGAAGATCCTCTCATCACAAAGAAGAAGGAAGCAGAGAAGGTCCCAGAATCAGGGGCTGGGCCACAACCTCAGAAGCCTGCCTTTAGTTGCCTACTTCTATCAGCGAGGTCTCAGCATCTGAACGGTCCACAGCCTCTCAAAAGAGAACCATCAGCTAGAGAATAAATATCAAAACATGATCCCTGTGGGGGACCCTTCAAATACAAAGCACCCCAGCCAAACACTTCTCCTCACTTCAGCCTTTTCTCTTGATACTGTAATAGTCCCTCCAATAAAGTCTTTTCTTGCTGCTGTTCACAGCTGTCATTTTTCTTTTAACACCATCTAAAGTTAAGAATGAAGGGAAACAAAGTCCAACCACCACTTGGGAGTAGCATGGAGTTTATGAGGCACTGACCCCAGGGTACGGAACATATGCATGGTAGAAATACTGATACTTGAGCCTGTGACTTATGTCTGTTTTCTCCATCATTTAGGTCTCTGAGGGAAAAAGGCTGAATCTTGTGCCCTGAGTAGCTAAACAAGCCCATCTCTGTCTGTATTCTCCTTCCTACTCCATAACTCCAAGGGAGGCCCTTCTATCTCAGGCTTCACCACCCACAGAACTCCCTAAACATAAAACAGACCTTGCTCAGGGAAGGACAGTCACATCTCCATCTCTGCCTAAGGCCTGCCACCAAGAAACAAGGCAACAATACGAGCTCAGGTACCCACTTTGAAACGCAACACCAAACACTCCTGGAGATGTGTTCTCTTTATAGGCTGCAGAGGCACCCACTTACCTGTCCAACCTTTCAGAGCTGGGTCCCTTCAAGGAAGCTGCAAGGGATGATCAGCACCTGATAGCAGTAGGGACCATAGGTGAAATAGAAGTGCCTCGTGTCAAGTTTTTCTCCATTCCTGGGAAGGAGGAGACATGGACCTCACCATCTGAGCTCCCTCTTGAGGACTGGAATGCTGAACCATAGACAGATAACAATGCAATGCAGACTCCAAGTTGCAAAGATGCCAGGTGATGGTTAATCTGTGTGCCCGCCAGAGGTGACAGCTGTAAAAGGCTGAGGCAGGTGGCCAAGCCCTTAAGTTTAAAAACAAACAAAAATGAGATATATGCGCTTCAGAGCTGGCAAGCCGTGGATGTCAGTCCAAGAAACATCTTGTTGAATATATTAGTTACCAACTGTGGGATAACTAGTTTGCAAATATTATCTCATTAACTCCCCATTAGTCAAAAAATATAATCTGAATTAAAGTCATAGAGACTTGATAAGAAAGTAGAATGGGGAAAATGCCTGTAGATAACCAAGACTCTCTTAGAACTGCCCACTCACTCAATGCAGACCATCTTTGGTGTCCCCTCCTCTGTGTATTGATTTGCATTTTATTCATTCCTTTAGTTTAGTTTAATGAAGTGGTGTGTGTGTGCGTGTGCGGGTGTGCGCGTGTGTGTATGTGTGTGTGCCAGGGGACAACCTAAAGTGCCATTCTTTAGGAGCTGTTTTATTTTTTTATGAGATAGGGTCTCTCACTGACCTGGAGCTAAGCTAGGCTGGGAGGCCAGCAAGCCTCAGGAACTACCCCACCTTTCCCACCCCCAAGAACTGGATACTCTGCTACTTTTTTAAGGTCGAATCTGGTGGTCGAATTTAGACCCTCTGGCTTACATAGCAAGTACTTTATAGACTGAGCTACCTCCCCAGCTGCAGTCTAATGGATCTTATAAATTGCAGTGTAAATAAGAGTCACTCACCAAACATACTTTATCATGGATGCCTTGAGGGATTTCCCAAGGATAATTTTGACAATAAACAACTTCTCATCTGTTGACCTCAGAAGCTAATTCCTGCCTAGGACTCCAGCCCACTGTGTCAGAGCTTATGACCATTATATAAGGCCAGTCTGGGGGGCACAGGTCCAAGTAGGGCTCTGACATTGTGAAAGGCTTGGGTGATCAACAATATGCTCAAAGAAGCTCTCGGCCTCTCATGGTCAGTTGTAATTTAAGGATGAATAAGGTGAATGAGCTGAGTCAGAGACAGGGAAGATGTGAATTGAAGTTCCTTGCTGTGGGAGAGTCCTCAGCATGACACTGATCATGCCTAAGATGGGCGAATCTTGAAAAGAGCAGCCCAGTGAGAGTCTAGTACAAAGCACTGCACATCCTGTTTCTTTTTATCTAAAACTGGAGAACTGGAAAAACTATAGTTCCAAAAGGTAGAGAACTGGTTGCCTAAGGCAGAGAGCTGGCAGGGAGGGAGGCAGGAAACTGATAGAAAAGGAAGGAGAGAAAAGAGATGTTCTGGTGAAGGAAAGGCTCCACATGTTGGTGTGATGGGGTTATGTGACTGTGCAGCATGTACGCTTAAATGTTATAGACCAGAGAAAACATTTTAATACATTTTCTAAAGGGAGAGGGAATCACACACATCCAAGAAAACATCAGAGAACTCTCTTCCAAACAAAAGACTATTGTGCAGTTTGGGTTTGAAGAATGAACTAGGCAGCGTCATATTCTTGCTGGCAAATTTCTCCCTTCACATTTGTGAAAAGAGGGAAAGGAAAAAAAGAAGAAACTGCAACACGCATTTGAATTTCTCCTTTTCAGATGGGGCTCTAATCAGTGCAGAGAACTGGGTAACAAATAAGACCAAGAGGGTTTAATTAAACTGAGCAATCATTAAACTGGATTTAAGAGCGCCTGTGTTTGCAAAACAACAAAATATTTACAGACATTTTCTTCATCCCCTTCATTAGATTCAGACTCCACAGGAAATATGGAGGTTGGGAACAGGCCCTAATGAGATCGTGTGAATTTTAACTACTGAGGTTACCGTGGCAAAGAGACAGCACGGAAAAAAAATGTTCATGATGGAGTGTTAAGCAAGAAAAGCGAGATACCAAACGAGCTGGCACTCAGCACTAGCAGTTTTAAAAAAAGTATAAGCACAGAAAGGGAGAGAAAGAAAGTACGGGCTCTGGAAACCGAACTATTACATCAGTGATGGTGCAAAACAGGTGGAATTGGGGAATTAGTTTCATCTCCATTTTCCAAAATTGCTGAAATATGGTTTTATTACTTTAATTTCTTTCAAAATAGAAAGATTCTTTAGGCATATAAAAGTCATACTATTTACTATCTCTTTGCTATTAGGAAGAAACAACTAGAGTTTCTAGCACTTTGATGTCCATTGTACTTGGGACCCAGGTTCTCACTGCCACTATGACAGTGCACTGATCTTCTCAAGGTCACGTGTGATCTATGTGTAGCTGAATATAAAGATCAGTTCTCAGCCCCCTATCACACTGGCCCATAGGGCAACGCTGATGGAGTTGGGGGCTCCCCTGGCCCACCTCTGGGGTTTCAGACCCACTAGTCCCTCACTTGTCTTGGAAGCCTACTCTCTACCGCCCCCATTGCCAGGCTCTCCTTGTCTCCCTGACCCCTTCCCTAGAGTGTTCAGAGTTCCGTCTTCTCTTCTTTCTACACTTACCTTGAGGATCACATCCAAGCCCTTGACTCCTAACAGCATCCATACAATGGCCATGTCTAATTTTATTCTCGACCTCTCCACCAGACTCAGATTGGTCTAAGCACCCAACTGACAGACCCCCCTGCATAGCCAGCAAACACCTCAAGTCTTCCATGCCTAACATTGCCTGTTCTTAGCCTCTTCCAAGCCTGTCCCTCCGGATCTTCCCCCAGTGCCTCGGCCTCCCTCACAGGCTCCCTTAGCCTCGCTCTCACCACTAGTAGTTGCTTCATTTAATCCTCTTTAGTTACGTGCTTTGGAGTAGAATTTTGTTTCCTGTAGGACCCTGAGTGTCATACACTGAATGATTCTCTTGCTGCCCGATGATCCACAGCCCAACCCAGCTTCACTGAGGCCACTGAAACACACTGCCACAATTAATGCCTTCAAGCCCTGGCCTTTGTAGCTAGGTGAAGTCTAAACCAATCTTGCCCTGTGTTATCCTCTCCCTTGGAAGCGAAGTTCAAGGACCAAGGCTTCCTCAGGGAGGCTTTCTCTGAATACCACCATCTCCCAAGTTAGGTTGTTATCCACTCCTGTCATCCTCAACACTTGGTTGTTTTGTGAAAAGATATACATTCCACTTCTGAAGACAGGAAAGGCTCCACGAAACAGTCAGAGAGGCCCTTCCACCCTGCTTTCTGCCTATCACCACAGCTACTGGTGCTAATCATATCTGCAGGAGGGCCAGTCACCCCTACACTGTGTTCAGTCACCTCGCCTGGGGAGTCTAACTGAAATCAAGACCATTAGAGGTCACCACCAGGGATCTCTATGTTCATGGGCAACAAAAATGAACAAAGCCACAGACTAGAAAGTAGAGAGTGTGGGATGCCCGGGAGGCTAAAAAATGAACAAACATACAAACAAACAAAAAACAAACCCCAGAACCTATTGAAAGGTATCCCACAGCAGTGTTGAAAGAACACTGTATACTGAGAAAAATACATGTTTGCATCTTGAGTCCAGCTCACGGTCCATGAATTGGCAATCTCTAAATCAAATGACATAAAAAGCTCCTAAATGTGCAAGACCTCGGGGATTAACACTGATTGAAGGCTTCTAGACAGCAGCAGTGCCTACACATAACTTTCTAGGTGACAGATGGGTACACAAACCACAGACACCACCATCTAGGTGACAACACACTTTTCACATGGATCTTCCCAGTCATCCGCATAATAGCCCCAAGAGGCAAGTTCATTATCACTGCTATTTTGCCTTTGAGAAAACCAGAGCCTAAAGAAGCCAGATGACTGAACAAGGTCACTCAATAGAATCAAAAGAACTGGGAGCCCTGGAATTAATTCCAGAAAACCTACATGCACTGTGGGCATGTCCAGGGTGCCCTTGGGTGGGCAGTGTCTGATGTCATCAATACCCCATGTGATAGTTCATTCTAAATAAATGCTATGGAGTCACATAAGAATTCCCCTTTTATACCTGCCTTTTCATAATTTCTGCCCCCACTGCCCCCATTATAGTCTGTGCTACAAAGTCCTGGGAGATCTCTAGGCTTTAAGCTACACACAGCTAGCACAGGAAGGCTGTGGTGCTTGCCTGTAAAACAAGCCTTCTATTCTAATAATAGGAGTGGTCATGGCCTGGTGAACAAGCTGTGCAATGCTTGCCAGCATCCAAGGCCACACCTGAGACCCCTGGGAACAAAAGCAACTTGATGTTCAAAAGATCTCTTATAGGAACAAACCAGATGAAAAGGGGCCCAGACTCCCTAAAATCCATACAAGCATTCAATCTCTTTGCCATGACGGTTTAAGTATGAGTGAAATCACTTTGAATGACATTTTCAAGGTGAAGAAATCTGAGCTTACACACAATGACTCAAATGCACATAGACCATCACAGCTGGAAAATGGCTGAGCCTTATAGCAGCCCCTAAAACAGCTACATCGACATCACTGCAGAGAGAAGGGAATAGATTCAAAAAAGGGTAGGTGAATTGGCAGCTCAGAGTAGAGATCTGGACATAAGAGGACTCAATTCACAAATCTGTGTTCATAAGTCTTCATGTGGGGAGGACCTCAAATTTTAATAATGGCCATATAAATTCCTCTAGAACTCATTAGATGCAGATTCCCAGGCTGGGCTCCAAGGACTCTGAATGTACGGGGTGGTCAAAAGCATTCACATTGATCAAGAGCGTCAAAGGTGGTGCATCCAATGTAGGTGGTTCAGGACCACAGTGTGAGAATCACTGTGGGTGTGTGGCATGTTTTGCAGAAGATAAAAGCACCTTTAAAAATGGAAACCTAAATGCTACAAATGGTGAAAACTGACCCCCCATAAAGCATTCTCCGGCCAGAAGACCCTACTTTTGCAGAAGCATGGCTTCCAAGCACGAACACTAAAGCCTCTGGCACAAGTTCTGTGAAATGGCAATGCCACTTATTCCAATATTTAGTAACTCTGTTGTGTGCATGTGAATGTGAAGGTCAGGAGTAATATTCCTCAAGATCCCTCCCCGCCTTATTTTTGTTGAGACTGGAACCAGGGGCTCACCAATTTGATTAGACTGGCTGGATAACCAGCCCCAGGAATTCCTGTCTCCATCTCCCTGTGCTGGGACTACAAGCACATGCCATCATACCTGGCTTCTTGTATAGGTGCCAGGGATCAAACTCGGATCCTCATGTTTGTAAAGCAGGCACTTCAATGACCGAGCCATCTCCTAAACTCCTAGTGAAAATCTTTTATGTAGCTCGCGTTTACTTGTTTTCTTAACAGAAATTTCCATATTGCTATTCCAAATGGAAGCTATGCTCACTTGCCAAAAAGAGATCATGAAGCTAAAGACAAAATGAACAAATGCAAGAAACAGTAAACCAGGCTTCATAGCGTGAGACTTGCTTCCGCTAAGGTAAAAGTGATCATTAATGTTGGAAAACCAGGAAATTACAGGTACCCCAACAACTGAGAGGTTCTCCAGGGAATCACAGGTTCCTCAAGAACTGAGGGGTTCTCTAGGGAATCACAGATACCCCCAACAACTGACAAGTTCTCCAGGGAATCACAGGTATCCCAACAACTGAGAGGTTCTTCTCGCAATGCAAAGAAAGGGAAAAGAATTTTCTCTGTGTGGTATGATGTCCTTGGATGCCTTGCTCTAACTCCACTCACCAACACCCTCTCTGGGTCCATCCCTATCCCTCTTACCCTCTTTCCTACCTTCCTACACCAGCCTTGGCACTGACCTTCTCCAGTTCACAGACCGAGCAGCGAGTCATATTTGTCTAGACCCCACTCTGGGCTCCTTTCAAGTAACTAGCAGTTTCAGGCAGCAATGAACAAATACTTTTTTTTCAAAGCCAATTTATTACAATTCACTGTGCTGTACCTGATGCTTCCAGGAAGTTAAGAGCATCCAATGAGGGACGGAGGAGGACACACTGGGGACAGAAAGCTCCCACTGGAAGCACTTGCCAGAGAATCTTGGGCCAGAATTTTGAGCATCCCGAGGGATGACATCCTCAGAACTGAACTTGTTGGGTGTGTCAGTGCCACACAGATTCTGGAGAATACACGGCCAGGTGACAATCCTAGCCTCTTGCTTATGCCCTGTGAGCCTCAGGGCCCGTTTCTAAACCTATGCAGTTCTCATTTCTTCATTTGGAATGGAGAGAAAATCATACTTCCCTGTAGGATTGTTATGGGGATGGAATTAAATAATGTATGCCAAGCCCCAGCAGGGTGGCAGCCAGGCTTGTCCTGTGTTTGCAGAGAGGAATGGCAGCTGCCACAAACAGTGCCACTGTTCCCAAGGACGGAGCAGCCATGGAAGCACGTGCTATTTCTATTCCAGCTCCAGGCCAAGCGAAGGAAAGGATGGTCCCCTGCTGGTGTGTGTGTGTGTGTGTGTGTGTGTGTGTGTGTGTGTGTGTGTGTGTGTGTATGTGTGTTCCAAACTAAAACAACTGGGTGCTGATATGCAGGTGGGATATTAAGGTTGGCACTGACATGTCTGTAGATGTCTGTGATGTGAAAAGATAGAAAAAGCTAAAGGTCCAACAAGAATTATGGAATCCTGATTTTTCTGGATTTTCCATTTGCTCCAGAACTAAAGTAAGTATGGTGACTCCCAGAGTTGGCATCACTGCCCTGTCAGTTGGGGGAAAGAACAAAAGGCAAGGCCTGCATGAAGAAGGAAGCGCAATGAAGGGAAGAGAAAAGAGAGTGAAGGGGTCAGTCACGGTGGGGCAGAAGGGTCAGGTGTGCAGAATGACTACAGCTTCATGCCCAACATGCCATCTACTATAGGCACATGTGTACTTGCCCTCTAAAGGATTCCTTTTCCCCTTCTGTATTTTGGGGGTGATATTTTTAAAAGCTTTTTTTGGTTTATTTATTTTTATGTGTATGATTGTTTTGCCTGTATGTGTAAGGACACCCAGGTCATGCAATACTCATAGAGGCCAGAAGAAGGGTGTTGGATCCTTTGGAACTGGAGTTACGGATGGTTGTTAGTTACCATGTAGGTGTTGGGAACTGAACCCAGGTCCTCTGGAAGAGCAGTCAACATTCTGAATTGCTGAGCCATCTCTTCAGCCCCTCAGGGATGATATTAATCAGTTGAAAGCATTAGACAAAATTATAGTAATAAACTAAAACATAAATTAGGCACATGTACTGTATTCTGGCCTCTAAATGTTATGTCTCATCATTTTACAAAGAGATTAAGTAATTTTCTCAAGGCCACCCAGCAATACAGAGCAAAGTAAGGATCTGATCCACACATTAGTTAGCCTCCAACTTCACTAAGCAGTTCCAAGTAGCACAGTACCTGGCAGGAACTAGGAAGTAGGAAGTAGGGGGCAGGGCAGGGAGGGTGGGATGGCTTCCCCCAATCCCACATCTGGCTGGAGTGTGAGATGGAGGATACATCTACAGACTTCATTAATCCAACCCCAAGTGTACCACACAAGGCTCTGGTTCCCTACCCCAAATTTAAACAGCTGCTCCTTCAATGTAATGGAACGCAAATGTCTGAAGAGCTTCAGATTTTAATTATCAAAGTCCTGATGAAAATCTGAATGAACAGCTGCTCCCGGTGAGGCGGCCCTTAGAGACGCCCAGTGAGGGGCAGAGGGAGGGGATGGGAGGACACAGCCCAGACAGGATGCAGATGACTGCAACTGCCTGGGGAGTCCTGCACCTACAGCTGTGAACTGTGGGGTGGATAAAACAGGCCAGGATGCAGCAAGCACAGGACACACTACCTGGGGCATGCCTGTCCTCACGCCACGTACCATGGACAGCTGGCATTTGTCTGTGAGTGACAACTTGGGGAGAGGACAGCAGGAGTTGTGCAGAGACCTTGCTGTTGTTGCTCTGAGTGGGTACAGCAGAGGATTAAGGAGGGAAGAAAAACAGTTATCAGAGCAATGACCTTCAAACAGCCAGGAGACAGTGTGGCAGAACTCTCATGTTCTAGATGTTGGAGTCTCCACTCTGTCCATCTTATCTTCTCTAAGGTGAGAAACATCTCCCTTATCTGCAGCTATTGCAAGACAGATGGTGCCTCTCCACACAGAAGCCAGGCTTCCTTTACTTCAACAAAGAATGAAATATCTGGTAATGGTTAATATTGACTGCCAAATTGACAGGATCTAGAACCACCTAGGAGACAAGTCTCTGGGCATACCAGAGAGGACGTTTCTATATTAGGATAAGTGAGTAGAGAAGACACACCTTAACTGTGGGTGGCACCATTCCATGGGCCGGAGTCCCAGACAGAACACCAAGGGAGAACACGAGCCGAGCTCCAGCATTCATTGCTGTTTCCTGACCTCAGATGCAATGTGACCAGCCCTCTCACCCAGCCGCTGCCATGCCTTCCCTAGCACGATGGACTGCGTCTCCAGACTGTGACCCCAAATAAACCCGTATGTCTTAGTTTCTTTTCCTACTGCTATGACAAAATACTCTGACAAAAGCAGCTTAAAGAAGGAGGGAGTTGCTTTGGCTCACAGTTTAAGGGACAGTCATTTGATCGTGGTGGGATGGTTAAGGCAGCAGCAGCTTGAAGCAGCTGGTCACATCACATCCACAGTCAGAAAACAGAGGGATGCAGCTGTGGTCAGCTAGCTTTCTCCTTTTCCGACAACTCAGAATCCAAACCGAGGGAAGGAAACCTCTTTTAGGCTGGGTCTTCCCGCCTCACTTAATTCAACCCCTCACAAACATCCCAAGAGGCTAAATAAGCCCTGCTCTCCTGGGTGAGTCTAGAGCCTATGAAGTTGATAATCAACAGCAACCATCACAACCTGGGGAAAGTAACTAATAAATATCCCCTTTCCAAGAGGACTGACCTTGCCAGTCAAACCTTTTGATTCTTCTCATTCCTAACACCTCTCCTACCAATGACTTTGCCTAGATGATTTTGCCCCAGGACACAAATGCTAGAATATCAAAATAGCCAGGAGAACAGCACAAGCTTCAGTTCCCTTTTGGGCTTCATCCATCCTTTCGGCAAGATTGCTATGCTGCCGCTGCTGCTGCTGCTCATACAAGTCACTCCAGGTTTCCCACAAGGAAGCACATGCCTGTCAGTTTTAACATCTCGAGTATTTGACAATGTGGCTCTCTTCTAACAAGATATTTTATGACTTCCATGAAAGGATATTAAGTATAGCATTGTTCACAAGACTGCAAAAGAAATTCCAAAGTGTTCAACAGTAGGGGATTGGTTAAATTGTTTTGATAAACTCGTGCAGTTGAAGTACATGCTGTTATCAATAATTTAGAGTTCCAAATAACCCAAAATACAGGAACATGTTTATAATAAAATGTTAAGCAATAAAGCAGGATATGAAGTAATCTTTCACATGCATAATTATTCCAATTGTGTTTAAAAGCTACGGATACATACACACATAGGAGAAAATAAAACCAAGAGGAAGCACATTAATTAGCAATGTTCTTACAGATCACTGCAAGTTTTTTCTCTGTGTGCCATTTCCATTGTTCTAATTTCTCCCACCAAAAATAGGCATTACACACAAACTTTTCAATTTCTTAAATTAAAAAAAAACATTCAAAAGGAATAAAGGAGGCCATACTTTGAATCTGACGTGTGAAACCTTTTGACGTTGCAACATGATGTTTTCATCCATACACATGTTGGACCACACACATAGCTATCCTGGGATTCATTTGGCCCATGTGTTGAAGGTTGGACCACCTGCTTTAGGTGTTGAACGTTCCCCAAAGGTTTGTCTTGTAGAGATTTAGCTTCCAGGTTAGTGTGAGTGAGGGGTGATGGAAACTTTAAGACATATGGGGTCTTTAGGTCAATGGGGGCGGGGCGAGTGCATCCTTGAAGGACGTTGTGGGACCCTGATCCCTTCCTTGTTCTCTTTTTTACTTTCTGGCCATGAGATAAGGATACGTGTTTCAATTTGCATTCCCACCACAATTTGCTGCCTCATCTTAGGTCCAAAGAAACAGGGCTACTTAGTTATAAACATCAATTTCAAAATGGTGTCCTAAATTAACCCTATTGTCTTTATAAGTTGATTAGCTCAGGTATTTCATTACAGTAATGGAAAGATGTCTAACACAGGACAGAGAAGTTAGGGAGAGAGAGACAGCACTTAGACCTAGCAGGACCCAGAGGTTCTGTTGGAGAAAATTTTTCCTTATTCTGACAGTCCTCAGAGCCAAAATGATGGGAAGATTTTCCCCTTAAATCAAATCTAAAAAATAATATTTGATTTGACATTTGTTGGAATACAAGTGTCCTCAGCGCCTGCAAGCATATGTCAGAGAAAGCCACTCAAGAACCTGCTCCTGAGCAGACCCCTCAAAGATCAGCCGTTGCCACGACAACGCGTTAGCAAATCATTTAGTAAGTACTTGAAGTTTCTCCTCCACTGTTGATTGTGCATATCAGAATGGTCTAACTCAGGACTCTAAGTTCTATATCCTCACCTTAGTGTCTGATTTGCCTGAAAAAAAAAATGGTCCCCAAATTGGAAAGCCTGCCTCTAGGCTACTGCCTTTAGCATGCTGGGAGCCCAGCTTATAAAGCTGTCTTTGGGACAAGTTTAAGCACCATCTCCTTAGACTTGCTTCTGATAAAGCAAAGAACCAGTGTGAGAGCTTGGTGAGCATGAGAAAGATGGGTTATGTCAATGCCAGCGTCATGAGCTGAGGGGCCACACCCCTGCCAGTGCAGGTGTACATTTGAGAACCCCTGGGTTAAATTCTTTTCCTTATGAGGTCTTATTCAAGAAGACAGAAGCTTGTCATATGGCAAGGGCCAACTTGTGGGTAAATAAGGAAAGTTTGTCTAAAAGAGCCAGCCACATGTCTCTGGACACTGGCTCTATTGTGCACTTAATGAAACTCCCCCAAAAGTTTCTACCTATGTCCTGCCTTTCCTCTACTCTCCTGTACATTTCCTGTGACTTTCCCTCTCTACAGGGAAACAAAGCTTGTGCAATAGTGATGGAAGTCACCCTGCAGAAAGTAGCTTGAGGTAGCTGCCAAATAAACGAGCTGGTTTAGGATAATATACACACTTGATATCTAAAACACAGAGGCTTTATAGAAAATGCTCATCTTTATGCCATTTGGAAATGCCAAGCCTCTTCCCTTCACCCCCCACCTTGGCCATCACCATCCAATCCCTAGTAATGCCTTTCCTCAGGGTGCCAAATTTCAGACCAGGAATGGGAATCCAGGGTCAGATGTGGAGGTCAGTTTTATGAATTTACCTGTGGCCCCACCATCACCCAGATTTATAAGCTGAAGGCCTATACTCCAAAGGGACTGTGTATAGAGCTAGGGCTTTGGAAGATAACTAAGGTTAAACAGGGAAATAAGGGTAGGATCCTAATAGGATTGATGGCAGGAGGGAAAGAGGAAGAGACAGAAGAGGATGAGGAAGAGGGGAGGAATGAGGAGGGGGGAGGGGAAGAGAAGGAAGAGGAGAGAGGAAGAGAACACTGGAGGAAGATGGAAAAAGAGAGAGAAGGAGACCAGGAAAAGGGGAGGAAAAGGAGGAGGAGGTGGAACAGGAGGAGGAGGAGGAAAAGGAGGAGGATGACGAGGAGGAGGAGGAGGTGGTGGAACAGGAGGAGGAGGACGAGGAGGACGAGGAAAAGGAGGAGGAGGAGGTGGAACAGGAGGAGGAGGAGGAGGAAGAGGAAGAGGAGGAGGAGGACAAGGACGAGGAAGAGGAGGAGGTGGAACAGGAGGAGGAGGAGGAAGAGGAGGAGGAGGAGGAGGAGGAGGAGGTGGTGGAATAGGAGGAGAAGGGGAGGAGGAGGAGGAAGAGGAGTCAAAGAGGAGAAGGAGGGACAGCAGGAGGAGGAGGACTCAGAAGAGCAGGAAGAGGAAGATGAAGAAGACAGATCAAGTGGAGTCCTAGCAGGAAGTCAGCCCACCAGAATGCAGGGAAAGCGCCCTCATCAGAAACAGACTCAGCCAAAACAGTGAGGCTTCTGGAACCAGAGACTAAAGGAGAAGACACTTCTGGCAATCTGAGGGCTCAGGGTAGGAACTCCACAGATGTTTGAAGGACTGATACATTTTTCCATCTAATTGAACACCCAAGACGTACAGAGATGATACGCAGGTGTTTAGCATCACGGAAGGGGTACCAGAGAAATTGCTGGTGCTTGGGTGGCAATGATTTAAAACGGCTGAGCAAAGGTCCTGGCCTGTGTTTTTCCTGAGTGTATCCATCAGTTTCGCATCCAGACCAGAATCTCCTGCCTGAGGACACTGTAGCCTTCTTACTCCATGGATGCCACATGGAGGTCTGGTTTGGGTACAAGTGTGACCGAGTTCACCTTTTCAGGGGATGAGACACCTCCTGAATGCCCTAGCTGAACTGCTGCTGCAATAAAATGGGAGGTATGGACCTCTCACGAAACGTGCCGAGTCACAGTCTGGCTGCCAGGGAAGTTATAGAAAAAGGCCTCAGTCTCAAACAAGCGCACGTCCCAGACAAAGGGGGCAAGGGACTGAGCTGAGCTCAAAGGAGCTCAAAAACTAGAATGTGCTGGATGAGAAAAATGGAAGGGAACCTCTGCTGTGGAAACCCTTTCCCTGGGGAAACATAAGCAGCTACCCCCTCCCTATAGAGTACTAATGACAAATCAAAGTGCCAGTCTGCCAAAGTCCAACTTGGGAAACCAGTGAGTTTATTGGGCTTACTTACAGGTATGGGTGAGGGGGTATTCAGGAGTGTAGATAACTTCAAAGCAGCAACATCACATGAAGTGTCACTCCAGCATGGATTATGATGTCCCTCCCAGCTACACAAATGGTGTTTCCCCTCTTCAGTTAACCTTCCACAGCCTAAATACTCTAGTGTCTCCAGAGACAGGAAGCCATGTGCAATTGGAGCAAAATTACCTATGGCTAGCTGGGTGGCCCAGGAGGAAATGGCTGAGATCATGTGAGGGTCTGCTGACCTTCTCTGTACCCCTCCTTCTATGGGGGAACATGAGCAGTCAACGGACTGGATCTGGAGAGTGTCTTCGAAGCAGTCACAGCTCTGACGAAGATGACTGCCGTATACTTGAAGGATAACATTATACAATGGCTGCCTACCTCCAACCCTGACTGCCACACCCTCCTACCATGCAGCAAGAGTAGTGTCGTTTGACCCGGTGTCCCCAGTTACAGAACTGAAAGTCCTGTATTCTGGCAACCAGGGCAGCTGGTGATCAATTGCTAACCCATGCTCTGGCTGAAGCCTGACTGAGGTTTTGAGAAAGCCACTGGACACCTAGGTTAGTTCTGACACATTGCCATCAGCTGCATGGTCTCTCCAAGAGACACTTTCTTCTGCCTACAGTCACCATGAATCCAAAAACAAGGAACAGGAAACGGCCCACAGCAAGCATGGTTCAGAGAGGTTTGGAAACAAGTGCCCTCATGTTTGCCCTTGCGGACATGTCTGTACTGGTTGTCCTATCTTCCAAGCTTTCCTCCACTTTGAATTTAAGGGCAGTCTTTGTAGATCCCAAGTATAACAAGCTACCCCTGTGTAGGCCTGTCCTGGGGTCCCAGTTGTCCTGCCGATGAAGTCTAAACTTTAACCTAACCCTCATAGCTTCTTGGAACAGCCCCGCCCATCTTCTGGCCACTTTCTTGCCTGGCACACATCAGCTTTGATGGACTTTATCATTTCCCAGCTCAGCCAGGCTGACTCATAGCACACAAGCCAAGTGTTCATCCCAGAATGCCCTCTGCTCCCCTAGCCCTTTATCTTGCCATCTACCAAATTTTGTCTGCCCATAAAAATCTTCATTGTTCCTATTTCCTGAAGATGGGATCAACTGCTCTCCATTTAGCCTCCCAGCAAGTCTGACCCCCTCACCACACTATATTGCAATTATATATATATATATATGTTTGCCTTAAACCTTTCTATTCCATGAACTCCTTAATAACAAGGATTAGATCTTATTTGACTTTATTTTTCTAGCCCTGAGCATAAAGCAGGAACAGAGAATATTTGCTAGTTGACTGATTGGTTGATTGATTGATTAAACTTACTTCCCCCAAACCCTTCCATGGGAGAATATATTTTCCTCAAAGTTTTTAGACATTACAAATGACAGACAAGATGCCTCTTTGAATTTCCAAACACTTATCTCAAAGCTTTCCATTCCGTCTACCTGCTCGTGCCACCGATGGGCTGAGCCTCGGCAATGTTTCTGTCAGCATGCCCATCTTTTTGTTGATTTACTTTAAAATGCAAGTCGGTGATTTCAAGTTCTAAGAAGAATGCAGCCCCATCTCCAGCCTGTCCTCAGACATCTATCACCAGTCAGTGGAGGAGATGTGACTGTCATCTTCCCAACTGGACAAGATGATTTTTTCTCCGCCACAATACAAGCCCAGTGAGCCATACAATCGTGGTGAATTCCCTATCAGCTCAAAATCCTGAGCAATTTTTCAGAGAATATGATTCTATCTGAAAGTAAGTGCAACAGCCTGGAACACATTTCCCCCAGTGCCTAACTTTCAGTTTCCCATAAATATCAGCAGGCCTTCCGGGTAGTGGCATGCCTTGGAATAACTGGACAGACCACTAATGGCTTGGCCTTGTACAGTGTCTGAAGGTGCTGCGAATTTACCCATCTTATCATGGCTTTGCTAACAGGGCCTCAGGCAGTTTGCTGGGCCTAAAGTTGTGTCAAATACCTGTCCCAGGAACTCCATAAATGTGAAAAAAGGAGACAATGGAAAAGACCAAGGAGGGTTGAATAAGAAGTGTTATTAGTTATCTACTGCTGTGTAACAAAATGTAGCAGTTAATACAACACACATATATCATCTCAGACTTTATAAGGTCAGGAATCCAGGCAGAATTTAGCCCAGTGCTCTGTTCCAATGGCTCCTAAGGCTGCAACAAAGATGTGGCACAGGGCTGCAGCTTATTCAAAGGCTCCTCAGGGAAGGTGATGCTCATGTGTGGTGGGCTGGCTTCAATCCATAAGCTGGTAGAGGAGGCTTCGGTTCTTAATGAACTACTGTTCAGAAGCATCCCTTGACTTCCAGGCCTCTTTGAAGATCACTCACAGCCACTGCAATCCCCATCAAAATGCCAACACAATTCTTCATAGAATTTCTCAAAATTCATATGGAAATGCAACAAATTCAAGACAGACAAAATGACCCTGAACAATAAAAACACTGTTGAGGGTATCACCACAAAGTTGTACCACAAAGTTACAGTAATAAAAACAGCACGTTACTGGCATAAAACAGCCATACTGATCAACGGAACAGAATCAAGGACCCAGATATAAGCCCACACACCTACAGACACCTGATTTTGACAAAGAGGCCAAAAATGCACATTGGAAAAAAAGGTCTTCCCTTTAATAAATGGTGCTGTTCACACTGGATAGCTACATGAAAGAATAGAACTAGATCCCTACCTCTCACACTGCACAAAACTCAACTCCAAATGGATCAAGGATCTATACCCTGAATCTGATAGTGAGGAATTTAAGGAGTACGCTTCAACTTAAAGACACAGAAAGGGATTTTTCTGAACATAACCCCATAGCACAGGATCGAGACCAACAACTGACAGATGAGAATTCATGAAACTAAAATCATCTGAACATCACAAAACACGAGCATTCAAATGAAAAGGCAGCCTACAGAAAAAGAAAATATCCTTACCAGCTGCACATCTGACAGAGGGTTGGTGGCTACAATATGCAAAGAACTCAGAAAAACAAACAAATACCAAGAAAATAAACAACCCAATTAAAAGTGGGTCATGAAACTAGAAAGAGAGTTCTCAAAGGAACAAACACAAAGGCCAAGAAATATTTTTTTAATGTTCAACAACCTTAGCCATCAGACAAAATTAAAATTACTCAGAGATTTCATCTTACCCCAGTAAGAATACCTATGATTCCGCTAAACAAACGACAATAAATACTGACATGGATATGTGCAAAAGCAGACACTTACTCACTGCTGATGGATAGATAATGAAAGTATGATACATCTATACAATTTAATATTATTCAGCCTGTTAAGAAAGACAAAATTATGAAATCACAAGTAAATGGACAGAACCAAAAACAATCATTCTGAGTGAGGTAACCCAAACCAAGAAAGAAAATTCTACGTGTTCTCTCTATGTGGATGCAAGCTTTAATCCTTTAAACATGCGTGTTTACATTAGAGTGCTAAGCTGAATAGCTTCAGCATTTTCTTGATTATTGAGTGATGTGGTGGGAAAGCTCAGCCCACTGTGGAGAGTGCTACCCCTGGGCAGTGGTTCTTGGTTGTGTAAGAAAGCAGGCTGGGCACAGGCAGAGGATCAAACCAGAAAGAGCATTCCTTTGTGGTCTATGCTTCAGTTCCCACCTCCAGGTTATTGCCCTGAGTTCCTGCCACAGCTTCCTTTGATGGAGGATTGTGAGCTGTAAGCCAAATAAACCCTTTCCTCCCCAAGTTCCCTCTAGTTAGTATTTTATCACAGAAATAGACAAGCTAACTAGGACAAGGGCCCATAGAAGACAGGAAACCAGTAAACGGATGCAGGGGTGGGGTGGGGGGGATTTCAGAGGAAGGAATAGAATACAAGTGGTATGAAGGGGTAAAGGGGAAGGGTTAAATGGGGTAGCAGATGGACGGGCAGAGTAGAGGAGAGAGTACATGGGAAGATAACTAACCCTAAAGACCTTTGAAAATGCCATATGGAAACCTACTACTGTAAAAGCTTCCTAAACTAGACTGAGAACTATTTGAGACTGATAGCTGCTTGGTGAGGGAGAGTATGACTTACATACAGCTACTACTAGATGGGCTGACTAGACTCCAGTGGACAAATTTACACTGAAGGATATTTTGGTACAAACACCTGAATGAAGAGGACTCAGCATGTATGGAAGAGTACATACAATTTCGTGGGGGGACAGGGGGAGACATGGATGGGGGAGGGGCTCTGGATTTGTGTGGGAAATGTATGAAATTTTTAAAAAGGGGGGGTTAAATATTGTTACCCTCCAATAGGGGGACAATGCCTCCCCCAGACAACACTGGTTATCAAATAACAATCCCATCCCAGTGTCAGATATGGGTTAACTCTTTTCCAGTTCTTGGTCACTGGGGTTCCATAGGCACCCTCACAGCCTTGAATATTACAAATCCTTGAATATTACAAATTTTTCCATTGCTCTTGGATACCCTCCAGAACTTAATAGCAAGACCCTGTTACTATAGACACCACATACTTGAGTCATAGGACATGGAGAAATCAAACCAATACAAAATGGAAGCATCATCCTGCTGGGTAGCTTTCAGAAACTGGAAGGTTCTATGCACACTACTGGGAGAGAAAAGTCATCAATAGCCTTACCCAACTATGAACCCTATGACTACAGTAATGACTGGTCTGGCAAAATCTGCCTACGGCAACAGTTGCACAAGTGTCATGAGATTAACCAACCACTTTCTGATTGGATTTGAGGCCCACTCCACAAGGTGGAACTCATGCTTGGTACCATTAACTGGGCCAAAAACCCATACTTGGCTAGTTCATAAACCCTAGGGGAGAGCCTAGTACTATTATTCTGCTAAGTGGATAGAGTAATAAACTGCCTTCTAAGTTCTTATCTTTATACCCATAGGTTAGTGCATTTCTTAACCCTCATCAGAGAAGTTTCTTTGTTCAGTAGGTGGTGATTAATACAGAGACTCACATCCAGTCAATGTGCAGAAAATAAGAGACTGCGGAGGGTTCATCTCTAAATGGTACACCTATATCACAACCCCTGTTCACAAGGGTCAGGGATTATCTTGAAAATGGGGTGAATAGATTCTAAGAGCTAGAAGGAATAGATATCGGCAGCAAAACAGTATTTGCCAGACAGAGCTACTGTAAACATGAACTCATAATGGCTGCAACTGCATGCACAAGACCCACGCAAGATCAAGCATGGATCAGGGAGGGGCTCATTAGGTCCCAAACCTAGCTGAGGAGTTATTGGTAATTGATGGCTGCTGGGGGGAGGAGAGTCAGTTTTCTTCAGAGATGAGGCCCCCAAGAGGCTGCCCCTGCTCCAGTAGACGGTCCTGCATGCATGCACACACACGGAGCACAAAATGGACTCGGTAGTTTTCTTGTGAAAGATCACATGAAGTTGAGTAGGAGCAAATGGGGGAGGAATTGAAGGGGAGGGAGTGGGAGATGGCTCTGATAAGATGTATTATATGCATGCATGAAATTCTCAAACAATGAAAAGAAGATATTATAAAAATAAGAGCCCTCACAGCATGCCAGCTTACTTCATCAGAGTAATCAAGAAGGCAAGAGAAAGGGCCAGAAAGAGAGCAAACAAGATAGATGTAGTCTTCTGAAACCTCATTGTGAAAGCGATGTTCCATCACTTTTTCTTGCCATGTTTTATTATTATGAGCACATCTCTCTCTCATGCGAGTTCATACTAGGGGAAGGAGGGACATAAGGGCACAATATTATGAGATGTGGATTATCAGGAGCCATGCCACAAACTTGAACATGGTGGCACACACCTGTAATCCCAGCATGCGAGAATTTGAGAAAGGAAGATTGTGAGTTCCAGACTGACCTGAACTACAGAGTGAGACCCTGTCTTAACCTCTTCCAAAGGAGTCATGGAGAAAATCTAAGGGTTCGCACCCAGAGAGGCCAGAATAGGCCATTGGCAAAGGTGCAGCCTCAGTTTCAGTGGAGACCCCCGCTTTTTGGAGATGCCAAGACCATGGTACGACCACCAAGGGCAGCAGCAGGTGTGGAATGGAGCCAGCCTGAGTCCGCAGAAGGAGCTGTGTGTGCTGTGGACAGCAGAGTCAGAGAAGTGGAGCTGTCAGAACCTTTGGAGCCCAGAAGATCATGAGCCCAGATGTCCAGCCTTGAGCTATTTTGCTGGACTTAGGTTTTGCTTAGGTGTGCACGAGTCTTCCCTTTGAAATGAGACAGTACTTTACAGGATTCCATGGGTAAGAGATTTTTTAAAGTGACTATGGACTTTTAAGTGTTTGTATTTTTAAGGACTGTGGGTTTTACTGTATTCTGTTACGATATTGTTAATATCATGGAAATGGAAAGGTTGTGGTTTAACAGTGATGTGTGTGTGTCAAGTTGACAAGGGGTCAATTGTATTAGATGGCTTTAGTTGGCAACTTGACACACCTGGGTAGAGGGAGCCTCGATTGGTGCATTGTCTCCATTGGACTGGCCTGTGGCCATGTCTGTGGGGTATCTTCTTAATTATTGAGTGATGTGGGAGGGCACAACCCACTGTGGGTGGTGCTACACATGGGTGGGTGGGTCTATGTTGTATAAGAAAGCAGACTGAGCAGGGGCCAGGAAAACAACCCAGTAAGCAGCGCTCCTCCATGGCCTGTGTTCCAGCTCCGGCCTCCAGGTTCCTCCCACTCCCGAGACCCCCATGACACATCTCCCTCCCAACTTCATGTCCTCTCTTTTATCTCTTAATTAACCCACTGAGTTCAGTAAGTGTTGCCATTTGTGCATGGATATTGGGCCATTCACTAGGGCACGGGCAATCTACCAGCATGTGGATATCTTGTATAAGAAAGCCATTATGGACTGGAGAGATTGCTCAGTGGTTAAGGGCACTGGCTGCTCTTGCAGAGGACCTAGGTTTAGTTCCCAGCACCCAAATTGCAGCTAACAACCATCTGTACCTCCAGTTCCAGGGGATCCAATGCCCTATTCTGACTTCCACGGGCATTGCACGACATGGATGCACTTATATACACACAGGCAATATACTCTTACACATAAAATGAAAATACATAAAATATTTTTAAAATACTGTTTAAACAGGGAGTTATTATAAGACAAATTACTTAAAGCCAGCTTGCAGTGCACATCTGTCTTGTGTCAGTCAGACGCTGCTCAAGTGTCACCCATATGTATGCATGAACGGGAACTGCCAGGTTCTCGGGCTGGTGGAAAGCTATGACTCTCAGGCTTCTTGGAAACGAGTTACGGTCACTGTTCTCTGCATTGTGTTTTTCTGCGTTAAGAGTCTCAGAAACAGGAGTTAAGTCTGGGACTTCTTTAGTATTACAGTTACGACCAGGAACACAGCCTCTGCCTGTATAACTTTAATGATGGGGACCACACTACCCCATGAAGCAGTCACTCTTTAACAAGGGTTACCTCTAAGAATGCCCTCCTCTTTTATTACCAATCAAAATGTTCCTGGACTTTCCATCCACTGGCTCCAGGTCCCGAGAGAAATTCCTTCTCCCTTCTAAAGCCTCAAAGAATTGAGGGTCGATCTTAAATCTCCTTTTAATGCTAGCAGTAATAGAACAGTTCAAGTCTGATTTGGATTTTATGAATCACCCTTGGTAAAACAGTGTTTACATACACATTACTTCACCCATTACGCATAATGGTAAAGATTAATTGTTAAATAGTATCACCCCACCAACACAAAATGAAACAGTGAATAGGAAAATGCTTGGTAGGATTTGTGATGATATCACCTGTTTATCACTCCCATGCTGTACATGAAAACAGTGAGCCTTGGAAAGGCTCAAGAACACCCTGAAATAACTACTGTCAAAATACAACTTTCTAAACAGAGTCAAACCATGACTCATGCTAATCTAAAATACGGTAAGGATTTTACTGTATCATTAGTTACTAACGATTAGCAAACGCTGTCAAGTTCTTCAAAAGATAACCGAATCAGCGAACACAGCTACAGACCAGAAATACTGACATAGATATAAAAATGGAGGTAAAAACTTTTAGGTGGGTCAGCCAAACCTCTGCTTTACAGGAAAAGATGTACATAGCATTTACCATTAACTCACAGAGGCATAACTAGATGCCATGAATTCCAACTGCAGCAACCCTGGAAGGGTGGCCTCTGTCTAGAGCAAGATAATCAGGATTTTCCACTGAGACACATATTTTGTCCTTACTCTTTAGAATAGCTCATGTGTTTGTTGGTCTTTTAAAAACATATTTTATCATTTCTATTTTATTTTATGTGTAAGAGTATACTGCCTGCATGTAAGTGAATGCACCAATGTTGTGCAGGGCCCATGGAGGTCACAAGAGGGTGTCAGATCGCCTCAAACTGGAGTTATGGATAGTTGTTAGTCTCCTTTTGACCGCTGGGTACTGAACCCCATTCCTCAGCCCATGCTCTTAACTGCTGAACCACCTCCCCAGCCCTGCTGGTATTTTTTTATTATTTTTATTGAATTTTTGTGTATTTCATATAGAACATCTTAATTAATCATCTTTATATCTCCTTCCCCACTGGACCCCTCCCATATGCTCCCCACTTGAATTCATATATTCTGTCATTTCTGTTAAGTCCTATCATGTCTAGTTAGTGTCCCCAGATGTTCCTCAGTGTAAGTTCATCCACTGAGGTCTAGTCAGCCCATCTAGAGTCCCTCCCTTTAAAAAGATCAGCTCTTCCTCACTCAGCAGTAATCACCTGCCAATAATTCTTCCGTTAAGATTGGGACCTGCTGTGCATTTTCACAGTTCTGGGCTGGGTTTTTGTCTGCTTGAGTTTGCATGGGTCTTATGCATGCTGACACCTTTGCTGTAGGTTCCTATGAGTCTCTAAGATCTATGACTTCTCCAGCTATGTGTATTTGGCTAGGTTTACAGTACCACACATGAGTTTCCTCCCATTCAATGGGCTTTAAGTCCAGTTAGATAGCTCTTGATTACCCCCAAGATAAAAGTGCCACTACTAAAAAAGAAAAGAAAAAAGTGCCACTACTTCACCAATGTTGTTTGCTGTTGTTTGCTGGTCACTGATGTGGGTTTTTTTAGGCCATGTAGCTGGGGTTGGACCATTGATTGATGTTCTCCCTTACCAGCTTGTGTAGTGCTCTCCAAAGCCATGCGAGCTAGCCTTCAAGGGAAGTGGCTTCCAGATCAGTTCCAGCTCCATTGTTCTAAATCCTGTGTCCAAAGTATGTCCTGTCTTCAGCAAAAGGGAGTTTTGGGAAGCAGTCAAAGGCTGTGGTAATAGCCGGTATAATTTTGGGAATTTCTTGGACCACCCTGGTCAACAACTCAAAGGAAGGTTTCTCCTGTCTGGCACTGTTTCTTCTTACGTAGTCTTCCGCTATACACACAGACTCATGTAGAGATACCGTATGTGTAATTCTTCAGTAGGTTTCTGTAACTGAAAATACCTGATTTGTTTTGGCTCACAGTTTTAGGAGTTTCATTCCATGGTCATTTGTCTCCATGCTTCTGAGTCAGGTAGTAAGTAGTAGAACAAAGCAGCTCACTGCATGGTGGACAGGAAGTAGAGAATATAACAGGAAGGGGACAAGGCCATGAGCTTCAGTGACCACTTTCTCCAAGGAGGCCCCACATTCTACAGTTGCACCCCCCCAATTGTCTACTAAGATTTAGACTCCATCAAAGAATGAAATCATTGATTGGGTGACAGCAGTCATGATCTAATTGTGTCTGGAAATAACTCATGGAAACACCCCAGAGGTGCGTTTTACCAATTTCCTTGATATGCCTTCGAATCCCATCAAGTTAACAATCCAGATTAACCATCACAGTTAGGATGGGAAGGTGGTTCCCTATGGCCTTCCTTCTCAGTGCCTTTTGCAAAAAGATCATGGATGCATCCCCTGACTTTTTTAAAAGGCTCAGTCCTAATGTGGTTGGGTTAGGTCTTCAATGGCTGGCGGCATGTGAGCGAGGAATCAGAGAAGAGCAGGGAAGAAAGAGTTCAGCCAGGACAGTAAGTACCGCCTCCCCACATTTTCCCTATCATTAAGAAGCTTCCCTTCCTCTTGCAGCCTACTTTTCATTCAACAGGAGTTGTGCTAGAGATTTCTAGCCTGGCCCCCCTCCCCCACCAGGCTCATTAGAGAGGGCTCCATTGTGCAATGAAAGGAGGCAAGGGGGTTATGCATGTTTTTGGTTTTTCTGAAAGTCTATACTGTTTCAATAGCCCCTTTGTTCTCTCTCTCAATAGTTCCTGTGTCTTAAGATATTACAAATTTTCATTCTTCCTATTGCATTAGTAGTTTAGGGGGGGAAAGGAGAGGAAAGAAAAGAAACCAATTAAAAAATAAAGTTCTTAGGCTTGCAAGTAGCATTTATAATAACTTCACAGGTCTAACCTGCACTTACCACCGGCAGTTGAAACAGAAGGTTCCTTGAGAGGTTAGCAATAAAGAAGCCATTTAGTACTTGATCTCCAGAGATGCTTTTATCAACTCACTTGCCCCCTTCACCGTCGTCCCTGGTTTCTGTATAATCCATAGAAAAAGGAGAGGCAGCGACGAATTTGCATGGGTCAGGCCTCTTATTAAATGAATTTTCCCCAAATGCCAGCTCGGCACAGGCTGATGGAGAAATGCTTAAATATTTCATCAATTTCAATGGGATGCCAATTTCTCCTGCCAGGCAAAGTGGTCTTCCAGGCTAATCTGGGGTAAAGTGGGGGAGATTCCAATTCCAAAGCAGAATATAACTCTAAGTTATCAAGCTTTAGTTTTACAGACCGCTCAACCACTCCTTCCATGGCACCCATGCATATACCAACTCTGGTTCAGAAACTGGGAAAAATAAAATTCATTTGGTAGGGGTGCATGTATGTGTGTGTGTGTGTGTGTGTGTGTTAAGCATGCATGTATGTGGGCATGTCTGCATGTGTGGGGGCACATGTGTATATAGGGGTACACATGCACCTGTGTATGTCGAGGCTAGTGGTTGATGCTGAATGTCCTCCCTATCACTCTTCACCTTATATATTGAAGGAGGGTCTCCCACTTGAACCCAGAGCTGACCACTTCTGCTAGTGCAGCTACACAGCTTTGGGAGCTAGATACCAGTCTCCACCTCATACACACTGGGGTCACAGGCAGGATACCATATCCACATGGAATTTACACAAGTGCTGGAGATCCGAACTCCAATCCTCACACTTGTTGGCAAGCGCTTGAGCCACTGAGCCATCCATCCTCCTGGTCTAAGAGTCCTATTTGTCTGAAGGATGGATGGAGCCTATTTTCCCTCCTTTTCTCCTCCTCTTCTTCCTTCCTGAGACCAGGGTTTGTCTTAATCTCTATATCGAGTGTCTTGCTCGAAACCTGGCCAATAGTCTGGTGCCAAGGCACGTTTGCTTAGTCCAACTGAATGAAATCCATCTACTCGTTTTTCATTCAGACACTCAATATTTGCTTGACCCCTACCATGCAGCAGGCTCTCACACTAGGACCTGGGTCATAGCACTGTATCAAACAAGGTTTTGGCCTTCAGAGGACTTCAATTTTAGTAAGAGAGAGCAGCAATAAACAATTGAATAAATGCTATCATTAATAAATAATCTTATTTTATGTATAAATAGGGCTCTGAAGAAGACGAGTGTTGACAAATTCTGAGTGGCAGCGAGAGGGAGATCATTCACCATAGGTGTACACTGAAGAATTGCTTCTCCTCTCACAGAGCACTTGTAGACCTGCTAGATGAAGGTGAAATAATGATCTAAGCCCTCTTGAACCACAACCCTGTCACTCCTTCAAGGACATGGTAAAGAACAGGCCGGCATTAGTGGCCATGAGCTATCACGCCAGGCCTTTAACATGTAATTACCTGACTTAATCTTTAAAATGTAACCTTGGGACTGTCTTTTCTTTGTTTTAGCCCCACCACTGAAGGTACTGATGGTCTAACTGAGGCTACTGATGGTCTAAGTCACTGGAATGATCTCACCTATCTACACAACAGTGGACTCAAGACTTGAATGTAACTTCCACCCTCTAAAATGTACATTTTGTATGCTATACCATACCAATCCTGGACCTGAAGCATCATACTGAACACCATTGAGGACATAAAATGGTCAGAGAGCAACCTTCAATGCTGTCAAAGAGAGCGCAAGCTCGCTTAGTAAATGGATGCATTCATAGCTACAACTCATGCAAAGAGAAGAGATCAAAAAGTGATGGACTAGAATAGCCAGAAAGCAACATGAAAAGGTGAAATGGGTCCGTGAAGACAGGTCAGATTCGGAAATCAAAGATAAAGATGGAGGGGAGGCAGGAGACTATTCATCCATTGGAATATTCACAATGTGTTAAGTACGTGAAAGACACATGTGACCTCCAGATTTGAGGGACAGAATAGAGCTTACTAAAACACAGGAGAACCTAGAATATAGTGTGCATCTTCCTAGTGAAGAGTCAGGACAGCCACAAGCATGCTCAAAGAACGAAAACTCAACCCTGTGGTTCTATCTTTTGGTGAAGGTGGGTGCACTTTACCACTAAACAATAATAATCTTCTGGAAGGTTCCACCTTCTCTTCAGTACATTCCACCAGTATTCCTAGGTGAGCTGCAATCTCACCAAAATAAAAGTGCAGAAGAGAGCTTGAGTCCGCTCCACTGAAAACATACTGACTCCACAGTTTCCTCATCAGTAGAGTAAGAGGCAAATCAGAGGCTGCAAATCACTGTTTAAGACTAAGAGGTGTTATCACGTGAAAGACTGCCTAGGTCTACCCCCTACCTGGTGCTCAGGGTCAATTCCAATCTCCTTCCCCTTCCTTTGACTAACATTTTGTAAGAAGGTACACCATTATCTAGTAACCCAGCTATTACCTTCCTTTCTCTCTATCGCCTTCTTGATACATACATCCAAAGAGTATTGGTCAATTATCTGGCTCACAGAACAATTTACATCTATCTTTTCCTTTCATTCCCATGACCCCTGGCTTAGTTATCTACTATGACTTCCTAGATAGTATCTATCCTTCGTGTTTATACTCTCCAGTCCTTTTGAGTCACGGATCATTCTTCCTAAAGCACCCTTGAATGATGCCACTTTGAGACAGCAAAAAAGAAAGGTGGTACTTGAACTTTGCAAGCTGCTCTTATAAGCTCTGGGTTGGCCATGAAGCTCTTGACATTACTTCTGTACAGCATTAGTCAACACAGGAGCATCCATATTGTGTTATGCTTGTGCGAGATACATCCATGGTACTGGGCATGACATGCTTAAGCAACATCACCTTCAGAAGCTGCTGGGGTGTTCTTGGAGAGATCATATCTACTTCCTAAGTACCTTATAATCGAGAACTCATTCTTCTCATCAAAGCCAGCAAAATACAACCCACTGCAGGGGTCAGAGGAAGAAACAAAGGACCACACTCAGGAGAAGCATGTGGACTTGTAGAGTCACTCTGGACATGACGGTCATGGTGGAATGAAATATTCTGAGGAAGCTGAGGAAACTGTATCCTGAGAGGTAACTGACTGAGTCCTGACTCCAAACGTATCACACAGTAATCTGCAGATGCCCAGCCCCAAAACATCTTGCAAATAGTGATGGCCATGGCAGTACCGGATGGCAGGAAATGAAGTGATAAGCAGAGGATGGGGCATTCAATACTCAAGAAGAAAGACAGGTCATCTATCCATCCAACACAACCATGGCTGCGAGAGAAGAAGTACATGTACCGAACAATGACAGACTTCAAATAGGATGTTTCTAGCTGGGAGATGTATTGAGCTTAATCTTTGCCCCTAAGGAATCCTTCTCCATCTAAAAGAAAATGAGTCTGGGAATTCCTGCACCTTCTTACTGGACTTTTGGGGGGGTATTTGTCTAAAGTCTGTCTCCTTGGGTCAAACCTGGGGTGAAAGGAGATCAAGGCTCTAATTGTCTCTCTCACATCCCTTCCAGACAGCATAGGACTCAGCACTGGGGGAGTGTATTAGTTACTCTTCATGCTGCTGTGATGAAATATCTGATAAAAGCAACTTCAGAATGAAAAGGTTTAATTTAGCTCATAGTAGGATGGTAAAGTTCCCATAGAAGGCTCAGCAGCAGCCTGAGGCAGCTGTTCACATGGTATCTGCAGTCAGGAAGCAGAGAGAGATGAATGCTGGGACTTGGCTTACTTTTTTACTTTTATACAGTCTGGGACTCCAGCTCATGGAATGAAACCACCCACATTCATGGTGGATTGTCCCTCCTCAATTAAACCTCTCCAGAAATATCAAGAACACACACTAAGCCTTGTCTCCCAGGGTCTTCTAAATTCCATTAAGTAGACAATCAAGACCGACCATCACAAGCATACCCATGAAGGGCAGAATCACTGTGTCAGAGTTTAGACCCTGCAAATTCAAACCCTACCTCTACTGGCTGTGTTTAAATGACCTTAGCATGTGGCCAACTCTTCTAAACTTATTTTACCCCCTAGATAGGGGTATCTATGGTACTGACATAATCAAGTTGGCAGATAATTCAAAGAACTAACATATATTTTGATTATTTAGGAACTCTACAGCATGTAAGAAGTACCTCTTAGAAGCTGATTATTATTAACTACTTTTGTTCCATAAACACTTGTCAAATAAATGAAGAAGATTTTACATTAATTGCATGTCGAATGTTGCAGCGGGGCCTTACACACACAGATTTGAGTATTTAGCACGTCTGCTCTTCACAAGAAGGGCCCCTGGCTGGTTGTCATGTGCAGTTATTTTCCCTGGCACCCATCTCAATCATCTGTTTGTTTAGATGATTACTTAATGGGGAAAGGGTTCTTCAACAGAGCTTCTCCCTCCTCTAAATCCCCATTTCATAGCATCCAGGCAGAAACTGAATTGCCTGCCTGCCTGCCTGCCAAAAAGGCTGAGGATAGAAAAATATCATAGTTGAGGTAGAGGTGTCCCAAGACAACTCACACACCTACTGGGTTATCATCCCTGAACAGGAAGATCAGATTCTAGCCAGTACCAAAACAGCCCGAGCTGGTCCAAAGCTAACCTTGGGGAT
Source organism: Nannospalax galili (assembly GCF_000622305.1). Lineage (NCBI taxonomy): Eukaryota > Metazoa > Chordata > Mammalia > Rodentia > Spalacidae > Nannospalax > Nannospalax galili. The sequence continues at coordinate 1,757,140 of NW_008353921.1, forward strand.
GGGGTTGGGCTGACAGTCAAAGCCTTCCAGAGAAAGCCCAGATCTGAGCTAGCAAGTTTAGCATGTGGGATCCCCAGCCTCAGAGAAGTGCTGCCCTCCAGAGCTCCAAGTGTTCCTCCTCCTCTCTCAGTGAGAGGTCTCCAGCAGCTGTGTGTCTCTCCTAGGACACCCTGATCATCAAGTGGCTTCCGGGCTCTGGAAGTATGCACATCCCACAGAGACGAGAGGATAGCACAGTGTACACAGCTAGTCTGAATCTCTCCTTTCCCTTCTCCTGTATCTCTGGTACTCCATTTCTCCTACAAAAAGGATCTGCAGTCATTTTCCGTATCACATACTACCAAGATGACATTGGCTTAGCTCAATGAACTACCTGGAAATCGTGTAATAAGCCCCACTGCTCCAGGGGTGTGGCCAAGGACCTGAACTTTGGAGTATAGTCACTTCACCAGTGAAGCCCAGAGGAGATCCCGATTCCCCCTCCAGTTAACACCATCTTCCTGCTAAATCATGAAGACTAGAAATAAATGAGAGAGCAAGGGAGGCTTCACGGTGTAAGACCTTGGACTGGAAACACCCAAAGTGCAAAACCTGAAAACTGCTCTTGAAGGTCCACTTGTGACGTCCTCTACGTCATTCTCCCTCAGAGCAACAACGTTCTTCCTGTAACAAAGAACCATGCAAGTGCAAACCAGACAAAAACCTAGCACAGAAGTGGGGAAATGGGTAAGAATTCCCAATCTTAGCTGAGAAACAATTGGCAACCAATGACTCCTGGAAGAGGGAGAGTTGATTTTCTTTAAGGGAGTGACGCTAGATAAGTTGATCAGGCTCCAGGGGACAGACTCACATGGGGACATTTGGGGACACAAACTTGGCTTAGTAAGCCTTAAGCTATATGACAGAATGCATGAAATCTGGAAGTGGGGGTACAGAAGGGTGCAGATCAAGATATATTATATGAAATTCTCAACAATTCTATCAAAAAATCGTATCATACATTGTATTCCCTGAAAACAGAATAAAATCCAAATCCTTGCAGTGACTGCCTAGGCACCAAATGACGCACACACACCCCAACTCCTCCTCACTGGTTTTCATTCCGATCCTAGAGAGGCCAGGCTCGCTCCCACTCCGGGGCCTTTGCATCTGCTTTGCTCTCCTCTGGTAAAGCTCTCCATGCCCCATTGTTCGCATGGCCAGCACCTTGTCTTCTGTCAGGTCTCAGTTTACCTCTCTTGTGAGGAGCCCGCCCCAACCATCACATAGAAAGCCCACTTTTGCTACTTTTCACCTTCAGCACTTGCTCATTTTAACCACAGTACACAATTACATGTGTCTTTGACGGCTTATTTTAACTCCCCACTGGCTCAGAAGCTTCATGAAGGGAGACAGCATTGTTCTTATTAGTCACTGGTCCCTGTGCCTGGCACTAAATAGGAACCATTCAGCTCACTGAGTGAATGCATGAACAAAGGAATCCATTCCACCATTTTAGCCATGAAATAAATATCCACCAGAGGCAATTTGTGACGAGATACTGTAGAAGGAGCTGTATGTATGGATACATATGATATGTATCATATGTAATATATGCTACTATAGTATTATTAAATATCAATGTTTTGTATTTACATGAGCTATATACTACATGTTTATTTATATAATAGGAAACATAAGGATGTATAGTCTGTTTCACCATATGTATAAAATACAAATATATGTGTTTGTTATGCTGGTTCAGGCCTCACAGCTTCCTGTGGGATGGGCATCATTATCAACTTTGTGAAGATGAGGAAACTGCAACACAGAGGGTTTAAACAGCTTTTCTACACCCACACAATTAATGATCGACAGCTGTTTGTCCCCATCAATCACAGTCGGTGGAGAACTGATCTCAGATCTGGAATTTCATACAAATGTGCATGTGTTCCCTGCACTGGGACACCCAGGGACGTGGGTAGAACAAGGCTCGTTTTCTTTTCTTTCTTCTTTTTGGAGACAGAGTCGCCCTGTAACCTGGAACTTACTCTGTAGACCAGGCTGGACTTGATTTCACAGAGATCCACCTACCTCTGCCTCCCAAGGGATCAAAGGCGTACACCACCACACCTTGCAAAGCTCCTTTACTTTACCCCTGTGTGTGCATAGCCTTTTGAGTGTCAGTGTCACTGGCCACCCCCACACCCTCCATAGCAGCTGACAGGAGCCTTCTCTCTCCCAGCTCTACAGCAAATCCCACAGGAAGCCTCTCCCAAGGACAGAAGGATTTCATTTGCTGAGGTCTGCTGTCTCTCCGGGGACTAATCTGCCATGAAGTAGAATGCAAAGCTCCATTTCTCACATCCAATGAAACAGGACAAAGACGAAACCCCAGCCCTACTCCCTGACTCCAATGAGCATCAGAGCAGGCTGTCCCACCAGGAAACCACACTTCCTGCTCCCCAGAGGATGGCCTCTCTGCAAGCCAGGGTCCATGCTCACAGCGTGCAGCCTAAGCTCAGGCTGGGACTGGTGGCCTGGAGACAGGCCAACTGAACTTCTCTCTCAAAAAGGTATTTTTCCCCCCTTGGAGGCAACATTCACACAACATAAAACAAGCATTTTAAAGTGAGGACACTTGGTGCTTTTACAATGTTGTGTGACTACTACATCTGGGCAGTTCCAAAGTATGTTTTTACCTCTAAAGAAGACCCTGTAGTCACTGTCCCTACTCCCTTCCCCAGCCCCACTGATCTGAGTTCTCTCTCTCCTCTCTTCTCTCCTCTCTCTCTCTCTCTCTCTCTCTCTCTCTCTGTCTCTCTCTCTCTCTCTCCTCTCTCCTCTCTCCCTCTTCTCTCTCCCCATCTCTCCAGATCTGCAAAAACTGGACATGTCATCTACCTGGACTCTCATACTATATGACCATCTGTCTTTTCCTACCTGGCATGGTGTTCTAACAGTGGTGACCAAGCTTTTGACATTGCAATATGACATGATCATCTATAAATGTGTGGGGCTGCACTGACAGCTATTACGGGATACATGTGGCCCCCAGGCCACAGTTGTAAGAGCTTCATCTACCTTATAGCAAGGATCTCTGTGTCCATCCAGGTTTGCATGTCACTTGTCTCTTACAGATGACAAGTGAGAGAAAGTTGATAACAGTACTGACAATTAGTCTTCTTCCAATCTAGCCAGACCCGCTGAGAGATGGAAGAATCTGAATCCTATTTGCCGAGAAACCGTCTCTGTAGGACAAAGACTGTCTCTGTAGACAGTCTTTTGGGTGGTCCCTAGCCAATGTGCCACCTGGGGGAGCAAGTGACAGGACCTTCATTTACACCAGACCCATGACAGAAACCAGTGTCTAACCTTATAGGCTCTGAGAGAGCCAGCACTCACAGAGAAAGGGAAAGTACCAAATTTATGTGCCAGTGTATTTTTGCTAAAGGAAACAAAGCCCAGAAATCCCAAGAACAAAGCAGTCCAAGAGTTTAAATGGCATGGCATTTCAACTTGAGGTAAAACAGACTGTAGTATGCCCTCACAGTGATATAAGCCAAGGGTGGAACACACATGACAGAGGGTCAGAATGTTATTGTCTCCTTTGACAGGAGCCCTGAGATTTGACTACAAATACAGCTGAGGATCCCCTGACAAAAACCCCGCTCTAAATTGAATATCCACCACCTTCAAGATTGACTTTCTCATTGGTTACCTCTGTACATCGCAGCCGTATGGCTACAGCCATCTCCTTTGCCTGGCATCATGACAACTCTCCTCCATGCCCCATGTGTGCACAAGCATGTGGAGGCCAGAAGTCGACATCAAATGTCTTCCTCAATCACTTATCACCTTATTTTTTGAGATAAGGTCTCTCACCTGGGGATGGAACTCAAGTCATCAAGCTTGGTAGCAAGCCCCTTTACCCACTGAGTCATCTCACTGGCCCCAAGGACTTGTTTTCTCTACATCTACCTGTGCCTAGGCCCCTTGGGGTGAGTGCTCATCTATGCATGTGTGCAGGTGTCATGCACATATTTACACATGTATGTGGAGACCTGAGGTCAACGTGAGGCATCGTCCTCTACTGTTATCCACTTTATTCTTTGAGAAAAGGTCTCTCACTCAGCCTGATGGTCACTGACTCTGCCACACTGGCTGGCCAGTAAAACCCAGGGATCCTCCTAGTCCTACCTCCCCAGTTCATGGATTACATACACCTACCACTATACCTGGCTTTTTTATTTATTTTTTTTTAATTTTTAATTTAATTAATTAATTAATCTATTTTGGTTCTTTGGAGACAGTGTTTCCCTGTAGCCCCAGGTGGCCTGAAACTCACTCTGTAGACCAGGCTAGCCTCAATCTCACAGAGATCCATCTGTCTCTTAATTTTATTTACATGTATGTATGTGTACATGTGAGTGCAGTGCCCATGAATCCAGAAGAGGACATCAGATCCCCGGAGTTGCAAGAAACTGTGAGTCATGTGATATGGGTACTGGGCACCAAGCTTGGGTCTGTAAGAGCAGTAAGCACTCTTAATCACTGAGCCATCTCTCCAGCCCTGACACCTGCCCTTTTAACACAGGTTCTGGGGATTAAACTCAAGTCCTCATGTTTTCAAGGCAAGCACCTGGCCAGCTGAGTCATCTCCCCGGCCCTGTGTCACTGTACGTACTAGACTCTGTAGACTGTTTAGCAACATCAATCCATCAGATACCACCAGTCCCTCTCCCTAGTCATGACAGTCAAAAATGTCTTCAGACTTTGCCAAGTGTCAGCTGGGTTGTAAAATCAATGGACCCTGGCCCTCTGATGGAGAACCATGTCAAGGACAGCAGCAGGTAGGAGGTTTCTGACTGGGATTCCTTGAGACTTGAAGGTATGGGATCTTGAGCCTCCATTCTGAAAGTAGGTTAATTATGATCAACTCTCAATTAACCAGGGGCCAATTATCAACATTATCCCAGCCCTGACCCCCACACTACCTACATTCTACCCAACCTGCCGTTCATAAGTAGCTGGCAACAGGGAGGGAGAAGGAATGTAGATCAAGCATGCAAAGTCATAGGAAGGTTGGGTTATTTATTTAGTTTTGTTTAAGCATGTTCAAATGCAGTCTTCTTACATCTTGCTGTGTTTTTATGCTACCCAGACTCCTCCAGGCCCTGGCAAAAGAGACACTAAAAAGGAGCTAGGCCTCTCCCACTCTGGTTACTTCCTACTCTTTTAGGGACAGGGAAAGTTCTAACTTAGCTTCTTACCCTGCAAGTACCAGCCTATGTCTCCTTTATGCAGAGACCAGTAACCAGGTCTCCTCTTGGGGACCAGATCAGACACAACATGACAATAAATGAAAGTATTGGAGAACAAGGTACATACAAAAGGAAAGTCCCAATCATATTTTAAAAACTAAAGAAACAAATATAAAACCAGCTCCCTCCCTTCATCTCCAGCCCGGGCTCCCTCTCCGCCATGGAGAGCAGACCTTCCCAAAAGGTTTACACTCACTCACCTTTTCCACCATCTCACAATTCACCCACACTCCTCACCCAGGACACATAAATACACACCCCAACACTCCTCAAACTCTACTCACCAATACCATCTGTCACTGAATCTAATGACCGCCCTCCATCCTTGCCTAGGATGTCACATCTATGCACTCAGTAAAATGTCTTCCATCTCATTCACCCTTTTTTATTCTATTTTTTTATTTTATGTATCTGAGTGTATTGCCTGCATATTTGTAAGTGTACCTATGTTGTATAATGCCCTTGGAGGTCAGAAGAGAGCACTGGATCCCCTGGAACTAGAGTTAGGAGGGTTGTTAGCTGCCACATGGGTTCTGAATTTTGAACCCAGGTCCTCTGCTCTTAACTACTGAGCTCTCCAGCCCCCTCATTTGCCTTTGTATCTCCAGCACATAGTAGCTCTTTGGAGCATTTGTTGAATGAAGGACCAAACAGGTGAATTTCACTTGACTTCTGAAAGACCTTTCTAAGGCTGACAACTCCACAACTCCTCCCACCTATTTTTATTAAAACAGTCTCATGTATCCCAGGCTGGCCTCTAAGTTGCTATCTTAGCTAAAGGGATTCAGTGATGCTTGAAGAACCCAATAGTTTTTAATGACCTCAAACTTACAATGCCTCAGGTCCACCTCCTGAGTGCTGAGATCACATGCAAAGGTACCATGACACGTGATTCCTCCCCTCCTGAAATACATCTTTCCTTTGGTTTCCAGAAGGCTACATGCTGCTAACTTTTCTTTCTGAGAACTCTATTTCAGCATCTATTTTATTTTTCTATTGCATTAATTGTACATATTAGGGGCTCAGCATGTGGTTTCTATGATGCATAGAGTGTGCACTGATCAAATCCAGCCTCCCTTTCCTCCCTCACCTCCCATAGCCTTCTCAATCTGTACCAATTACCATGCTAGTGAGAGTATAACTAGCATGTTTCTAGCATGTCTACTCCTCCAGCCCACCCACGAGAGGCTCTCTGAAGTCTTCCTGGGCCCCTTTCTCTTCTCACTTAACAACACTCTTTTCCTAGCTCATTGTTTTTAACCCTTTGGCCCCAGTTATGCCTTGAGACGGCAGTCTGTCTGGTTTGCCCTACATTCATACATGCATCGTTTGTCTCTAAGAATACCTGAGGCGTCTTCATCAGAACTACCCACCCACACTCTAACTTGTGCTAGGTTGGTCAGTCATAGCCTCTCATGTCCCTGACCTGGGTGACTGGTTTCAGGGATGGTCAGTAACACAAGGCTGGCTAATCAGAGCCGCCCGTGTTCTTGGCCTAGAACAATCAGATTGTTACAAACAACACAAGCCAATGTAAATATGGTCTAGGCTTTGTCTGGCTGGTGATGAGCAGCCTTCCATTCTCCACTGAGCTCAAAGGAGAGGGGATGTGTTCATCTTGCCTCTCTGTGGGAAAATCATGCCTAGGGGGTTCAGCCAGCTCACAAATGTGAATGTGAATAGATGAGAGAAAGAGAGAGATACTGATTCAGAAATGAGAATTTCCTGTGGGCTCTGGGATTCAGTGATGCTTGAAGAACCCAATAGTTTTTAATTAAATGACCCAATAAATTTCCCATTTGGTTAAGCTAGTTTTGAGTGTGTCATATAGAACCAGCCACTCCAGATACGGCAGTGACTGCCACATCACTAGACCTGGCTCAACACTGAATGTCACACACCATGTCTAGTTGTTCATGAACATTTATATAATTCTGAGACACGGAAACATTGCTGGGAACATATCCCTGAACCCAAATCTGGCCTGATTACAGGAACCATTCTCCTGTAATCTCTGGTATATTGGTTACATTTTCGTTGCTGTGATAAAATACCAATGACCAAAGGTCATTTGAGGCATAATTTATTTTGGCTTACAGTTCCAGAGGGCTAGATGAGCAGAGGGAAGGCATGATGGCAGGAGGCCAGGAATCTGAGAGATCACATTGCAGCTTCACACAGGAAGCAGAGAGAGGGAACTAGAAGCGGGGAGAAGCTGTATACTCTCAAAGCCCACCGCTAGCGACCTACTTCCTCCAGCAAAGCTCCACATCTGGCAAGTTCCATAATCTTCCCAAACAGTACCACCAACTTGGGACCAAGAGTTCAAATACATGAGCCTGTGGGAGACATTTCTCATTCAAACCACCACAACAGGCACAAACAACACCCATGCTGGCCTCATCCAGGATGGGAGATCAGTTGTCCAACAATATTGCCATTATAGTGCTGATTCTTTCTCCACTATAACCACAGTCTGATGCTCAACAAGGACGCTGGCTGCCTCATGGGGAAAGTCATCTTCAAAGACATTTGCTATCAATTCCATCCTTCTTCTCCTCTTATATCTATTCTGGCCTCCCTCCATGGTTTGTTTTCTACAATAAAATGTGGTCAGGATGCTCCGGCACTCTGCAGCGAGGTCACAAGCCTCAGAGTTCTCACTGCTCTGGACACTGGCATCTATGCTGAGGAAGACATGACGTGAAGCAGTCCAAGCAACAGGAGGAAGTCATGTGGGGAGAATGTGATGTCACTTAGCCCCACTGTTTTAACCTTCCCAGGCTGGTACACCCATGTGAACAGTGGAGCCATTCTTGAACACATTCACTCCAATGTACCGTAGGAAAAGTACCACAGTACTGGTTTCATGGACTCAACTGAGCTGTGGCAGCCATCTTTAACTTTGATCCTCCCAGCTGATACCACAAACATTATGAAGCAAACACAGCCCTTGCCACCTTGCCTGCCTAATTCGCGACCAGACTTCCGAATATACAGAAGCGCTGTTCTTTTGCATCGCTAGGTCTTCGTTATTATCTTTGTTGTTGTTGTTGTTTTGAGATGGGGTCTTTCTCTATAGCCTGGGCTAACCTGATGCTCCTGTCTCAGGCTCATGAGTACTGGAATTGCAGGCATATGCCACCATGCTCAGCTATGCCACCAGACTTTGAAATTATTTGTTATATACCAAAGGTACCTGAACATCTTGGCTATTGCCTATCTTTGCCAAGCCATTCAGGCATCAGGTGGGCATCAGGGCCTTTTCTCAAAACTGGCCCTGAACAGAACTCCTTTCTGTCAGCTGAAATGAAGCTATTACTGTACTACAGCCTCCCGGGCTCTGCATAGTGTTTGGTACTAAGATACCAGTATGTATCTGATGAACAAATAAATCCTATTCTGACCTCCGAGAGAACACTCCGTAAGCTCTAGACCTGGTGGTGGCTTCAGGGCGCCATGGAAGGAAAGCAGCACTGCCAATGTTATTGTAATAATTCTGACAGGTTCCAAGGCTGGTAATCATTAACCATCCCCAGGAGAGCTAGTTAGCAAGCACAGAAGAAAGCCCCCTCCTCAGGGTTGGGAGCGCCTTGCCCTGACGGCACTTGGCTTCAAACTGAACTCCCAGTGCCTTCTAGCAGAGCCAATCTGTCTATAAAATTGGTGGTTTCTATAGAAACAGAAGCATTGCAGTAAGGTGAAGGAAAAATCATACATTCTGCCAGCGTACAGAGATCAATCCTCTTCTTAGATGGGGCCAGAGCTCTTTCACGCTTTATTTTTGAGCATCTCAACTTTCATTTCCACCCTGGCCATCTCATTTCATATTTATGAGGCTTGTACACTAGTAATCGCCTCCCTTCCAGCCCAGCTACCTCTGACAGCTATGACTATAGGCAACAGTCTGCCACAGCAACATGGAATCCCCAGCATATGCTCCTGGGACCAACAGCAACAGAACCCAACCTTAGAGGCTGAGTTGGAATCCCCGGTGTTCCCAGAATGGCCCTACAATGGCAGACAGAGCAGAGACTCACCATTCCCCCAGTTGAACACCACAGAAATCTACTCAGTAATCTAGTATTTGTTCAACATGCCTATTCCTTAGCTTTAGACAGGCCCCAAGCTCTTCAATATTAATCTGTTTGCAATCTCTGCATTTACCCCAAAGTGTAAGTAGCTTTCTTACAGGCAAGGAGTTAGAACTTAGCCTATATCTGAATTAGTCATATTGTTTCTGATCATCTATGGAGAACATGACAAAAGGCAAAGATTATATTTTAATATTTTAGATGAAGGTTCAAATTTTGAGCCATGTTAACTCATAAAGTGCCGGCTTTTGTCTTGATTCACTTTTACAATAAGAAATAACACTATGTAATCTTCATCAAAGAGTGCTTTTATAACACTTACTTGAATCTGACCTAGTAGGACTAAATGTGCTTTGCCTCCTTCTGCTTGTGAATAAATGACTGTTTGGATGGATGAGGGAATGAAGGATGGCTGAATGGACAGATGGAAATGTATTCTGTATGTGTGACTATGTGATGAATAGGTGGATAGGTGAATGCATGCATAGATGGGTGGACACAAGGATGGATAGCTGGATATTAATTACGTATATATGAACAAGTGATGAATAGGTAAATGAGGGATGGATAGACTTATGGGTAGATGGATGCATAGATGCATAGGAGGACGCATAGGAGGATGGATGGGTGGATGGATGGATGGATGGATGGATGGACGGAACGGTGAATATACAGAGGGATGGGTACATATATAAGAATTAATTATGGATGTGTGCAAGGGTGCTATATGGGTAGATGGGGAGGAAAGGGTGAGTGGGTGGACAGATGAGTAGAAGGATGGATGAATAGATGGGTAGATGGATAGACGGAAGATGGAGATAAGGGACAGTAGGTGAGTGGATGATAGGGAAATCATGCATCAGAAAAATCTTCTAAAATGTTAATCTAATGGTTTACCTATTTATTAATTCCTAGGATTTTAAAACACCTACTATGTGTCTTGTATGATGTTGAACAATGAGGACACGTACTATATATTAAAGATGAAGTTCCAACCTTCAAGGACCTAAGACTTCAGTCTCTTTGGAATAGGAAACACACTTTAAAAACTAAAAGCAGATGAAGTATGAGTGAGTATACCATCCTTCACTGTGGTCCGGATGAGTCAATGGCCTGAATAGCAGCAGTGGAAACTGAGAGCATTGTCAGGCCTCAACAACTGGTTTAGTCACAGTCCTGAGTCAAAATTTCAGTTTAATTATTTCTTGGCTATGTGAGCCTTTGTTTCTCTAGATTCAAATCAAAGATAATTATACCTGTCTCCCATGGTTGCTCTGAGGAGTACATGAGACGGAACAGGGGAAACAATCAGACATGTGTCCTGGCCAAGACAATGTTTTTAAACACCCAACATCTATTTCAGGAGAAAACACCAACATCTTGGTCTCAGTCCTCAACCACGATCTACAATAAGCAATGTGCTCTTAGGGTTACAGAGAAGGCAACAGATCAAGAGCAAAGATTGAGGATATGGCAGAACAGGGACATCCAGCCACCTGCGACTTTCCCAAGGATTCAGTCAGCATGCCCCAAGCCTGCGCCTCACCATGGCTGAGTTCATCTGTCACACCATCCATCCTGCCAAAGAAAATGACTGCCAAACCTAAGCCCCATCCCCCCTACCTGGAACAAGGCTACTACATACACCAAGGAATTCAATGCACGTCCTTTAGCAGAAGAACCATCTCATCCTTGTATCACCACAAAGAATAAGAACAAAAGCAAAAACGCTGGCCAGAAAAGTCTTGGAGTGGGTAATCTCTGCAGTCTCAGAGCTGGACCCAAAAAGTCATGATCAGCCACGTTTGTACCCTTTAAGCCAATGCTGGAAGCAGGTCCTCTCTCCATCAGATTTTCTGTTTTTGGTATCATTCCTACCCCAGACGACATTTAAAGAAAGCTGGACCAGACCAATCCAAAAGAAGAAAGCACATCCAAGCTGAATGGTAGCACCTTGGCCAGGTAATCTATGAGTCAGAGAAAGGGCAAAACTTTTTGCAGTTGGGGAAGGTGGGCAGAGCTGTGCCCTCTGGCAGACTAGGAAGACATACAGGACCACCAAGAATGTAGATTAAGTCACCGAGATTCAGACATGTTAAGAAACTTACCCAGGGTTACTTGCCTCAGGAAGAGGCACAGCTGGGATTTGAAAGCAGACCTGATTGACTCTGCGTGTCCTTGCTGTGACTCCCACAGCCACCTGCAGGCAGCTTGTGCATAATCAAAGCATCTATGAATCTGTAGCTTCTCTAAAAGGAGGGCTCAAATGGCCTCTGCCACTGAAGTGTAGGTGGCTTGTCACCTACACTTGCTGATGACACTGTAGAATAAAGTCTACCTAATCCTAAAAGAACTTCTAGTCACAGGACTGAAAAGAGTTGTCCACCTAAGGCTGCCCCACCTGTAGAGAAGCCCATGCTCCCATGCAGGAAAATTCTGCCTAACAATGACTTGTCATTCACGATGGTTAATCTTCCTCATCAACTTGTGTGGATTTAGAATTGCCTAGGAGACACACCTCTGAGCATGTCTGTTAGGGCATTTTCAGACAGGTTTGACTGAAGAGAGAACACCTACCCTGATGTGGGTGGCATCATTCCACAGGCTAGGGTCTTGGACTGAATAAAAAGGAGAAAGCAATCTGAGCACTGGCCTTCATCTCTCTCTACTTCCTGCCGGGATGAAATGTGACCAGCTGCTTCACATTCCTGTTGCCATGACCTCCCTGCCATGTGGACTATATCCTCAAAATTGAGCCTTTCTTTTCTTGAATTGCTTTTGTCACATATGTTGTCATGACAACAAGATAAGAAACTAACACACCTCTCTCTATGGACATCAGACTGGTGAGCCAGTCCAGACAGGGCCTTCTCACTCTTGTCTCTTGTTGGCACTGGGCACTGGATAGTACTCTGTTGTGGAAGGTTGCCCTGTGATACACAGGATGTTTACCCGCATCCCTGCCCTCTCCTCACTCTATGCCATTAACACCCATCCCAGCTGTGACAACTAAAATATCTCCAAAATTGACAAATATCTCTAAAGAGAAAATCACCCCTGATTGACAGTCACTCCCCTGGGTGGAAGTACCATACTCTAAGAGACATGTGCCCCTGAGAGATGCCACATAGCTTCAAGGATCTCCTGAAAATTTCTCCCATGGGAATTCTAGACTACAGCACCATCACTCTGCAGAGACTAGTACTATACACTCTAGAATGCACAGTGTCAGAGTTGATCAGGACTAAAAGTGAAACCAACTCATAAGAGATTGATGCCTAATCTGGATTTCACGGCATTGATTTCCCAATAAATTTTGCAAGCTGACTAAATATTCATGGTATCTGGTCAGAAGCTTCTTCCCTAGAGAGAAATATTAGGAAGTAAAACCATAATGAGACCATTTCTTTGTGAGAAGAAGTCAAAGGAGGAATTGACAGAAAACTTCAGTGAACACTGTTGACTGTTTCTCTCAACCCTGGTTGAGGAGGGGATCATCCTCCTGATGTCATCCTGTGTATGTCTACATTTTCTGTAGCTAAAAAATGACCTTGTGGTACATGCAATTTTGCCTATGGGACAGCACTGCAACCCTGAAAATTTCAGAAAGGTGAGTTCTAATTGTCCACAATGTCAGTAGCTCAAGGTATGTGGAAGACAGTCTGTGTTTGCCTCTGCGACCACCTGCAGACACCTGTGTGTAAACACGATGTGTTTGGGAGACAGAGGAAGGAGGGAGCAAAAATGCTTCCGTCATCTAGGGAAACATGGCACAGACTTGGGGAGAGCTGCCACATCTCCCTGAGCCTGGCTGAATGCAGCAAGGTTCCATGTTCTGAACGACACTGAGAAACTTCCATCTGGAGAACACTTGTCCAAGGAGAAGTGTTAGAAGTAAAGAGGAGGGAAGGCTGGAGGAAACAAAGGGGAGAGAGTAATGAAGTGAGGGGAAGAAGGTTAAGAAGGAGAGAGGAAAAGGAGGGAAGAGGAGGAAGGAGAAGAAAGGAGAAGCGAGCATAAGGGAGGGAAAGGGGGATTTATACGCAGGTTCGTCCTCTGTGGGCAATGTAAGTGTAGGAGTCGCTGAAAACTCTACCCTCCTCTTAGCGATTCACAGGGTGTATTGGCCTATCAGTATAAATCATATTAATGATGGTCATTAACATTTATTGAGCTTTTACTGTGTACCAGACACCATTCCACGTGCTTATCTGTATTAACACCGTGAATTGTAACCACAGCCCCACAGAGACAAGGAATGGGTCAGTTCAGGGGCCTTACCACTCTGTAAACCTACAGGAAACAAAACTAGGTGAACGACAAGAGGCCCTGCCTTAAAAGTTACAGTGCTAAGATTTCCCACACTTGTTTCTGGTATTTGTTTATTCGATGTCACAAGTGGCATCTTCAGAGGCTTGCGAGCATGTTCTAGAAAGTACAGTTCTACAACAATGTAGGTTAGTATTTTCCAACCAGTTACATACCTGAGACATTCCAAGCAGGGCCCAAGATGCCATAAGCAGAAAGCATAAGTGATTATTTTGATGGTTATTAATAACCTCTTTTTGATAACAGTACTTTTCTGTCCGTGTGTAATTATTATCCCTTGAGTTTTACAATTTCCCCATGAGGAAATGATTATGGCTATTATTCCATTTAGCAAATAAAGAGACTGAGGATTTCTAAAATAATCTGCTTTTAATTCCCAGCCCTTAACTGCAGTGATAGCACAAGAAGAAAGACCAAGAGACCAAGATAAAACATTCTTGCTAGGTTTGCTGTAAGAGGACAGACAGGAGCAGCATCAGTGAAGAGAAGAACCTAAGGAAGGCAGGAAAATAGACCCAAGATGGCACATTCCTAAACCTGCCACAGCATCCAAAGAAAGTACAGGCAGCTGCTCACCTTCAGGAGGAAAGGGAGAGGACTTGGTCTTCTCTTCGGGCCCTCTGTTTAAAGTGCATACACTCTGCATTGCATTTTGATACTTTGCATATATGGGTTGTGGTACCCATGCTCCTCTGTGTAGGTGTTGGAAAGGCGAGATCACCACCATGGTAAGGCTTCTCCAAGAACTGTCTGCTCACACTTATACACCAGACTATGGGTCCCACCATGGCAAATACAATAGAAACTGTACCACATCCCAGTGCTAAAGACGAAGTCTCATGGGAGATTCAAACATAGAAATCTGCATATTTCTAGCAAGTTCTCTTCACAACACTGAATTTCAGAAACAACTAGAACAGTGTCATGTGAGCATGCCTAAACTCCCCCAACTCATTTCACGGGGGACAAAAATCAATACTCAGAAGTGATTAGCTACAGATCAAGGCAACAGAACAGCAAATCATATAAAAGGTCAAAGGAGCACAGAGAGCCAACATAATGAGGGGCCCTTGTCAACTCTACCTGCTTATAACCACCTTCTAGAATTGGACCTCCTACAGAGGAGAGTGGGTTAATTTTTCATATAGCTGTAGGAAAAGTAACTTTGTTGTTAATATCATACTCTACATGATTTGATATTCAATTTCTTTTTGAGCAACAGGGAGGTCTACTCTTTCCTATCCTGGGAAGCTGAAGAGGGGTACCAGAAGGTTCTTTCTCTGCTCAGGAATAAGAGAAAAATTCTGATTCTCCCAATCTAATATTTCCCCTTGTCTCTCACAGCCTGAGCTGACATCACATGCTATTTAATGGAGACAAATGACACAGAGTAAGGGAGGGCATAGAAAGGGAGGTGCCATTTCCACAAGTAACATGCTGTCACTTGTAAAGATTTTCAGTAATAAACTTTCTAGTACCTACTTCTCTAGTATAACATATCCATCTCTGGAAATTTTTCTTTCACAAACTCAGATTTAATTTCCTTTTTCATTAATTAATTTTCATATTAATCTCATCCATTAAGACCTAATACCTCTCAATTATACATGATAAGCATGGAGGAAAGATAGTAATTGAAACTGTCCCAGGATTCCAGGAGCACCCTGCTCAGAATGTCTGCTTTAATTAGGTTTTCATTAATTACTTTTTTATCAATTAATATTTTGTACTTTTAGCCCAATACTTGCCATCTCTAGATCATGAGCTCTTAAATGACACCTCATTTATTGTAATCAGTCAAGCAAGGGGCCCAAAAGGAGTTCAACAGAAAGAGTTGCAGGCAGGCTCTGTGTTTCACATACAAATTACATGGATCCTTTGGGGGGGGGATAAGTTTTTATCCCCCATTTTGTATCATGAGAGTATAGAGTGTGGTGGGGTGGAGGGAGAGAGGGAGGGAGGGAGGGAGGAAAAAGGTAAGAAAAAGGCAATAAATCAATAAACATGGAACCTGTCTGGTCTGACCTCAACAGTTCACTTGTAGATAGAAGTTGAGTAGCCCCATAACATCACAGAATACTACACTAGAACATTTGTCTCCCCTGCACCTTGCTGTTGACACATTCTCCCCACTCCTTTACTAAAGAACACACAATTTATCATCCATACCAGGACATCTTGAGTAGAAAAAGACTTTTATTAATGATTACACTGAGGAACAATGGCCACAAAGCAGACTGTTCCCAGCACACTGGGATGTATTATCTATTACATTCCAGCCTGCCCCTTAGGCCACCAGGGCACCCTAAGTCCTATGGATGGAAATTTATATAAAATTCCTCCAGAGAGAAATTCACCTCTTTGAGGGACACACGTACCTCTGCTGCCTGCTGTGTTTTAGATCCAAAGTGTCCCCTATAGACTCAGGTTTTAAACATGTGGTCCCCAGCTGGTGATGTTATTTTGGAAGGCTGTGAAACTTCGAGAGGTGGGACCTGGCATGAGGAAGTGTATCGTGAAGGGCAGGTTCTCAAAGGTCATTGCACTTCCCCTGCCACTGCCTTCCACCACCATGATGTTCTGACCAAGTAACGGACTAAACCCTATGAAACCATGAGCCAAAAGGAATCCATCCTTCTTCAAGTGTTTCTTCAAGTTGTTTCTGTCATATATTTCATCACAGTGACACAAAAGCAATGAAGACAGTACCTTGTAGTAATGAATATAGACTAATATTTGCATGGAAAAGCAATACATGCCGGCTAATGATGCTTAGATGATGTGTGCCCCACCTCTTGAACTCTCTCCAAGTTCTCAGGTGTGAACTTACATTGAACGATGACAGTTACCCAATGTCATTTCTCAGCTTTATGTTCTACCACTTCCCAACTCTAATTTTACAGAATGTTAATGAATTATGCTGAACACATTCACTAAATGGTTGGCTTCATGGTTAAAAGCAAACCAAAGCTAAACTGCCTGGGTTTGAACATACAAGCAGATATCTTTCGGCAGTTTCATTAAGATCTCAGGGCAGTCTTCTTGTCTATAAAAAGGGAGAAAGTACTACTTACTTCAGAGGGTTCTTATGCAGATTCAATTAGTTGAAACAGTTAAGGTGCTTTAAACATCCATGTTACAGTTCATAGTTCATTGAAAGTGCTATGGAAATATGATGCTTACTAAATTTTTTTAAATGTGATGGCCAATAGAAATAATTACTTCTGTGCTTAAAATGACCACAGTATTTTGACTTTGAGCTTCTAAGCCTCTATGCCATCTCTCCAGCCCATAACCAGAATATTTTGAAGTGAAGAAAAGATAATAAAGCCAGATCTGATTGGGTGCTGCCTCTGATGCAAAAGTAACACAACATCTCATTTAATTCACACACTAGTTCTAAGGGCAGGCAATGGTGTCATTCTCATTTTGTAGATAGGAAATAGAATGTCATAACTGGCCTGCACCATACAACATGACCACATCCCCCAAAGATTGCGACCCCCTAGTATACCTGGAAAACAAAGTGAAAACTCAAGGCGTTAAGCCAAATTTGTCCTTCTCCTTGAATGCTTTCCAGTTCTAGCCTCCACAAATAGCTTCTCTCTGAAACCCCTGCTCTATCCTTTAAAGCCAGGACCTATGCACATACCCTTTCATAGCTCTATGAATGACTACACTGGCTATAACTTTCAATAAAGATTTCCTAAATCCTGATGAGGCATATAAAAGTGAACAGAGACTGGAGAGATGGCTCAGTGGTTAGGAGCACTGGCTGCTCTCACAGAGGACCCAGGTTCGAATTCCAGCACCCACACAGTGGTTAACAACCATCTATATATCCAGTTCCAGGGGGTCCAACTCCTTCTTCTAACCTCTGTGGGCATTGCATGACATGTGCACATACATGCAGGTGATTCACTCATATACATAAAATAAAAATAATAAACAGAATATTTTAAAAAGTGGAAGTGAACAGGAGGCAGAGAATTAATTGGTCCAAATGACAATGGCATTGCCTGACTGTGCACATGTAGTTCACTTCTAATAGAGGCTTCTCCATCCTGGTCCCTCATTTCTGGGGCACTATCACTCTCGTCTCCAATGGCTGGCTCATTTCCCTGGTATTAACCTTTCAGTTATCCACTAACACAGTTCCCAGGCCATGAGCAGCATGCCTGCACCTTAACCACTCAACCCACTCACTTGCCAACCGAGAGCAGCTTCACAGAGTCACCGGCTAGATGATAGTTGATCTCACTATACATTTTGGTAGATATCGTAGACCATTTCTACACTATAAAAGAACACTTTGGACTGTGTAATTTATAAATAACAGAAATGTATTATTCTAAGTTCTAGAATTTAAAGCACTAGGCAATTCAGTGTCTAGAGTTTATTCTCAGCTTCCAAGGTGGTATCTTTTTGTTGCCTCTTCAGATGATGAAAGAGGAACAGAGGCTGGACAGGTTCCCTCAAGCTCTGCTCTTGATAATTTATGAGGGTAGAGCCCTCATGAATCTTATTATGACCTCACCTCTTAGTTTGGAGTACTAAGCTCCAACATGACTTTTAGAAGGAACAAATATTCAAGCTTCAGTAATAGTGATGAGAAAATATAACATTTGGTTGAGTTAATAGAGGAATCGCTTCATGTACACAGAGTCACCAGAACATACCTGTCACCTTGTCTTCTCTCCATATTAGGATCACACTAATGTGGGTGCATATGTGTGCACACACACACTCAAGTCCTCTCAACAACTGATTTGCTAAAACAGTAGCAGATGCCACTTGACACAAGATGTCACAAACAGCATGTAAGCAGAGGGGAGAGAGCAGTTCAGTAATTCATTTACCTGTTAAGGGAGAACACACAAGGACAAAGCGAACCATCCCATTTATAAATCACAAAAAGAAAGAAAAATACAGCCAATACCAGGCCTAGGAAGATATATTTTTAAATTAAAAAAGAATGAAGTATGCAGAGAAAATATACTTTTCTAAAAATGATTTATTGTATGAAATGCCATTAAATTTCAGACTATCTACTTTATATTCTTCATAAATTCAAGGGAACCTAGTTTCCATGAGAAAAGCTTTTTTTAATGGATAAACAGATAAAAAGAGATCTGATTTTAAAAGCTAGGGAAAGGCTTAGAGATGGGTAATTAAACTAAAGAAAGATGTTTGGGATTCAATAATTGAGAAGGCAACTTTAACGTATTTAAAAGATGTAAGACGCAGAACTATAGAATATGGAAGCAACAATATATGGAATAAGACTTTCCAGAAATGAAGAAAAGAGGTGGTGATGAAGAGCATTGTGGGATTGCTGTTTCTCCAAGAATGCCATTCAGATCTCCACAGCAGAGCATCCTTTCTCAGAAGTACTATTTTAATTATTGTATACTATCGGACGTTAAGTGGATATAGAAAATAAGGCGTACCTCTGAAGGAAGATCAGAGTTATATTCAGTGGGTATCATGGATTTAAAGAGACACTTCATAGAAGAAAATGAATGTGAGCCTTTGGAACAAGGGAGAGAAACAGGGACCCACTCAGTTGGCTCCTAAAGCTGGAGTGCAGGTGAGTGAACCCGAAAATGCTCCAGGGCAGGCATTGTGGTCAGCTGAACAAAGAACCAAAATGTATCCCTAGACCTGGGGACATGCTACTCCACATGACAAAAGCAGGTGGCAGCTGTGGTTTCAAGGATCTTGAGATGGAGATTTTCATGGGCCCAATGTCATCACAAGAGTTCTTATATGTAGAACAGACTGCCAGAGAGTGCTGAGTTCTGGCCTCCATCTGCCCTCCCTCTGGCAGAGGGCCTGAGAATGCAGGGGACTGCCTCAGAGCTGCCGCCCCCATCCTGCCTCTACATGGTACTCCTATTCATGATTCAAGGACTTTCTTTTCCTACTAGAGACAAGAGTTATGCAATTTGGGAGTCTTTTAGATAGACCCACTGAAGGGCTACTCCAGTTGCCTCACCTCACGTCCCTGTTCAGTATGGAAGAAGCCAGAGTTGGCTGAGTCCAGATTCCCTATTGGTAATTTGGGTAACCTCTTCAGAGGATGGTGTGATAAGAATAGCAGGTAGGAATTGGCTAGGCAGTTAGGGTAAAAACACCCCAAAGAAAAGTAGCCAGTTTCTTGGCTAAAACTCACAACGTCCTTGGGCCTCTTAGCAACACACTCTGTTTCAAAGGCCAAAAAAGTCAAAAGTATTTGGGAGCTTGTATCTAATCCTTAAAAGATTTTAGGGTTACCTCTTCAGAGGGAAGAATGTTAGAGCAGCCAAAAGCCCCATAAAAGTAAATAAATCAATCAAAGAAGAAGAAAGAGTAAATGAAGGTATCAGATGAAAGTGATGAGGAGATATGGGAGGAGTTGGAGGGGAGGGAGTGGGCATGGATTTGATCAAAACACCTTATATGCATGTATGAAATTCTCAATACATTATTTTTTTTAAAAAATAGTTCTTATAGGTAAAAGAAGAAGGCAGGAGGCTCAGAGGAGAGTCTGTGTTAATGAAAGCAGTGATGAGAAGGATGCTGGTCCATGAGTCCAGGGCCCAAGCAGCCTCCGCACGCTGGAAAAGGGGAAGAAACAGATTCTCCCTGAAAGACTCCACCACAAGTACAGCACTGTGGGTGCCTTCAGAACTACAAGATAATCAACCCAGGCTGTTGTTTAAAATCGTGATCATTTATTCCAGCAGCAACAAGAAACCAACATGAGTACTTTGTTAGGTGGAAAAGAGACAGTGTAATCCAACTTCTTCATCTTATGCCTAGCTACAGGGTGATACTTTCTTAGCTTAGTTGACTTATTGACATTGAACATGACACATTCTAAAATCTAGAATATATAAATAACTAAAAATGGTAACTACTAAGAAACAAAATAGCATAATCAACAAGTAGGTTAAATAAATGAACAGACACTTCTCAAAGGATGAATTATAAATGGCCAATAAATACATGTAAACCTGCTCTTTACATCCTTAGCCATTAGGGAAATGCAAATGAAGACATTGAGATTTCATCCTATTTCATGAAGAAAACAAGTAACAACAAATACTGGAGAAGATGTCAGGAAAGAGAACTATTAAACGTTGGTAGAGGGGATGTAAATTAGTAGAGTCATTATGAAATTCAGATGGGAGGGTACTCAGAAAAACTAAAAGCAGAATTACTGTATGTCTCAGCTATCCCTGTGGGTCTATACCCAAAAGCTGTTAAGTCAACATACCACAGAGCAAATTCTACACTCAGGTTCTAGCTGCACTAGTCATTTGCAGGAAAATGGATTCAACTAGAAACTGTCATGTTAAATGAAATATGTCAGACTCAGAGAGACAAATATCACGTTTTCTTTCATTTGTGAGCTCCAAGTTTTATATAGATACATAAAACTGTATGTCTATAGGGCATGAAAGTAGAAACAAGGCTGCCTATGGGAAGGGATGGGAATAATAGGGGAGGGAAAAGGAGGTTGGATATAATCAAAGTATGTGATATACTTGCATGAAAGTGTCTTTAAGAAACCCATCTCTGGGGGCTGTAGAGATGACTCAGTGGTTAAGAACACTGGTTGTTCTTGCAGAAGACCTGGGTTCAAATCCCAGCACCCACATGGCAGCTAACAACTGTCTGTAACTCCAGTCCCAGGTGATCCGACAGTCTCTTCTGTCCTCCGCGGGCATTGCACGACATGGGTGCACTTACCTACATGCAGGCAATACACGCATACACATAAAAAATAAGTAAAATTTAAAAAAATAGAAACCCATCTCTATGTACATAAATATACATAAGCACAGAAACTTCAGCACATCGGGTAAACTTGTTACTATAGGCACCAGTGAGCAAGAACACCCATATAATTTTTTTTTAATCCTTTGACACAAGTGTATCTCTCACCACTCAAAGAAGTTTTTTGTGTCTTTTCAATAGATGGAGACAATTACAAAGTTCCACAATTGGTCAAATGCACAGAATAAGTGACTGTCAGATGTCCAGCCCTAAGTGGCACATCTACAATGCAACCTCTACACTTAAGGCTCAGGGACATTGTGGAAGAGGGGGCAGAAAGACTACAGGAGCCAGAGGAACAAGACACTTGCTGCTAGTTAATGCACTCTAGACACGATAGGATATTACCCCAGTGAAAGATCCATATGTACAGATAGTCTAACAAAATCTGCATAGTGACAAACCAGTTGACATGCCAAGGTGAACAGGGGCAATTTCACAGGGTCCCACATCAAAATGAAAAGCTACAGGTAACTAATGGATGCTGAGGGAGGGAGACTCACTTTCACCAGGGACTATCTCCCTGAGAGGTTAACTAATCCCAAGTGTACAGCCCTAAACATAGGTACACATGAGCACTATTAAATGGACTCAGTGCATTACATGTATGTATGTATATATATATATATATATGCATATGTATAAATGGATGTATGCATATGTAACAATAATAATCAAAGAAGAGGACAAGGAAATTGAGAGAGAGGAGTGTACATGGGAGGAGTCAGAGGGGACTGGGAGGGATGGAAATAATGCAAATACAATACTCATGTATGAAATTTTCAAAAACAAAATGAAATTTAAAAAAATAAAACCAGAAATGGAAAGGAGAAAGGAGAAATACTACATGGTTAGTGAAATTTCCTAAAAAAATAGATGCAGAGAGTGCTTTTTTAATAAGTTAAATGGCGAGTCTACATAGCCTGAACCGTATTTTTTTTCAAGCTTCAAAGGAAAAAAAACAAAAAACAAAAACAAAAAAAAACAAGATATTTATCTGGATAAATGACTAACCTCAGTATCAGGCTGTAAGGGTTAGTGATTAATTATCTCTGGGGTTTAAAGCATTCTTTGTTCATGTTTGGAAGACGCTGAAAGATATTTACAAATGCACAAGCAACCTTGCATCTTTCCCACTGTGGAGTACTGAAAGGAATGTCCTCACCAAATGGGGTCACTTTTGAAACATAAAGGAGGTGACTTTCGAGAGTCAAATACAGGGGAGCAAAACAAGTTGAATATGGATTTTTCACAAAAACGGATTCATCTAAGGCTGTAAATAGACTATAAATGCAATTAATGGTTCTTTTTAAAATATATCTAGGCATATAATTTTAAATAATAATTATTAAATCAGAAATGTAGACCAAATCCCAATTATACTATCAAAACTTAGCAAATAAAGATTACAGAAAAGCACATAAGCTACCTTACCCTACCTAAGCAAAAGCTAAATAAAACACCTGATATTTTGATAACAATTAGAATTAAGTACCTAAAGGTACCCAGGAGTAAAGTGAAAACCAGGCCCCATTATAAACACTATCACTAAACAAGCAACAGGCAAACTCAACTCGGGGGTTTTGTTTGTTTGTTTGTTTGGCTTTGCTTTATTTTTTCTTTGAGTCTCTCTATGTAGCCCAGACTGGCCTTGAATCACAATCCTCCTGCCTCTGCCTCCTGGATTCTGAACTTACAGATGTATACCCACTACATCTGGTCAGGAAAGCTTTCTATAAAACCCAGTGGTAAATACTTTAGGCTTCTGGGCTACAAACCATTATTGTTGGGAATTGCAACAGACAATCAGAGGTCAACCTCTGCACTAGGAGAAAAGTAAGGATGAAAACAAATTAAAAATTAAAAATATGATACAGAAAGCAGTAAATTGAAGGTGATGAACACAGCCAAAACACAGCAGTACACTGTTTCCTATGAATCCCTCAAACTCCTTCCCAGTGAAGGACACAGACTCACAAGTAGAACTCAAAGACAGGGCATTGAGCAGTATAAAAAAGTCATTTCAGGTTGATAAAGGGAATAATTTACAAAGAAATCTTAACTATCATGACCTTTCCTGCAGCACACAGTGCTGCATTGAAATATGTAAAGCAAACTGTTAGAGACTAAATCCACAAAAACATAATCATAGTGTGGGAATTTAACAGCCCTTTCTCCTTTCAGACAGAGAAAAAGGGTAAATTTCAATAAGGATAAGGAAGCCCTAACCAACACAATTAATAATTGATTTATGTCGAACATTTTAGGCTTAACTAAGAATTCTTTTTCTGTGATTTGAGGATTTAAATTTATCTTATTTTACTTTATTTTTTATACTGAGTCTCATGATATAGCCCAGGCTATCATCAAACTCAGACTCTCCCCACCCCTGCATGCCAGCACACTTGGCCCTTGAGTGTTTATTTAAATAATTAACAAGAAAGCCACAAAAATCTTAACAGAAAAATTTAAATATAGTGCAATTTTATCATATGATCATAAGAACAAAGGATTAATCTTCCTTTGAAGGTTAACTGAGAAAAAAGGTAACCCCAACTTCCTTCCATTAAACTGAGAAAAAAAGGTAACCCCAGCATTATTTAATTTGTGTCATAACCGTTTTACCAAAAATAAACAAAAATGTAAAACTTAAAAAACTATAAACCAGTATTATATGTGTAAAGGCAAAAACTTTAAAAACTAAGAAATGAAGTCCTATCACACACAGAAATTATGACATGACCAGATACATTTTATTCCAGAAACACAAAGATATGTGGATATGAATTAATTCATATCTCTTCTTGCTTTAAGTCATCTCTAGGTGACTTGTAATGCCTCACACAGTGTATATGATGTGTGGATAGTTGTTAGAGTGCATTGTTTAGGGAATCAGAACAAGGGAAAGGAGTTTGTACATGTTCAGTCAGCTGCAGTTATTTCAGAATATTTTCCATCTGCATTTGGCTACATTCCACAGATGTGGAAATTCCAATTACACACAAGTAAAAACACACCCTACATTCCTACACACCAAAGATACAGAGACACCTCCCTGCAGACAGAGGTGTGCTTCTAAGTGTTTAAGTACAGGCCCTCTGGGGAACAGGACCTGCTGAGCTTTGTGGTTTAGGTAACCTCACCAGGACCTGTTTCAAATGGGCAGCACTGTACAAATTCAATGGAATTCCATTCAGCAGCAGCTCTTTGACTTATAATAGAATTAGTTCTGTTAAAACACATCTTAAGTTGAAAATGTTATAATGTGGCAAGAGAGTAGGGTTGAGAGACAGGCATATTAATACATGGAAGACAACTGGCAAAATGTATAAAGACTCCTCCCCACTAGGACTACATGTAACAGACAGAACATGCACAGTAAGAAGTCCAGGTTCTCCAAATAAGGCAGAAAGTGGACACTATGATATCCTGTAGTTGTTAAAGATGGCCTGTAGTTAAACACTTAGAAGCACACTTCTATCTGTAGGGAGGTGTCTGTTTGTATCTTTGGTGTGTATGTATGTAGGGTGTGTAAATGACTCACAGAGGGTCAGGACCCTGGTAGCCCAAGGCCTTTGAGTTTCTAAACTCTCCCAGCCCTCTGGTCTATTTCCACCTTTGGATGTGTTCTCTTAATAAACTGTCTATTTCTTCCATTATCCATGAGCCCCTGGTCCAGTGATCTGTTCCAAGACATAAGAACTTAGAAATCCCAGAAGGCACCTTCTGGACTCTGATCCACACATATAACACACCAAATACACCTAATCAACTGAGCCTCACTCAGCTGCACAATCCACACAGTGTAACAGTTGTTTATCTTTATGACAGCATGACTGCAGGTGCCCAGCATCACTAGAGAGCATCACAGGTCTCGTGATGATCACTCAGGAAAATATCAAACTTCAAAACTGGAAGTACAGTCTGTACTCGATGTGTGCCACTTTCACATCCTCCTAAATTTGAAAAAAACGTAAGCCAGAATATTGCAAATTGAGGGTCAACTATATAGTGTTTCCACCACACAGTGATGCTATAGACATAAACAACTTCAAGAACACAGTCAACAACAGAATGCAAGCCAATAATTAGGAAGCCATGAATTTTGAGTTCTTATTACCTTTGTTTTAAAACGTAATTGAAGCAGGATATGCTGGAGTAAGCCTATAATCCCAGCACCCAGGAAGCTGAGACAGAACACTTGTCGGTTCAAGGCCAGCCTAAATTAGAGAGTGAGATCCTGTTTCAAAATGAACAAACTAGATACAGCTCACTGGTGGAGCACTTGCCTAGCATGTGTGAGGCCTTGAGTTCAATTCTTAGGACGACAAAACAAACAAGAATTAGAACAATAAAAAGTAAACTAAAAAGCCAGGCATGGTGGCAAATGCCTTTAATCCTAGCACTTGGGATACAGAGGCAGGTGGATGTCTGTGAGATCAAGGCCATCCTGGTCTACTACTGACTTCCAGGCCAGCTGGGCTATTAGGAGAAACCCTGCATTAACACATTAATAAAGATTAAATATAATTGAAATTATAGCTTTATATAATTTTGAGCTTGGGGTTTGCATTCCTTTTTACCGTTTGAGAACTTCATATATCATATAATGTGTTTTGATCAAATCCACCCCTACACCCTCCCTTTCAACTCCTCCATTATCTACCTACCACTCTGCCATCCCAACTTCATGTGCTCTCTCTTTTTAAAAAAACAAAAACAAAAACAAAAAACACTGAGACACTTAGGGCCGCCTGTATGTTCACGGGTGTAGGGCCCTCTACTGGAGTATGGGTAGCCTCTCAGGGGCAGCATCCCTAAAGAAAACTGGCATGCCCTCTCCTTATAACCATCGGTTCCCATAGCTCCTCAGCCAGGGGTAGGACTTCTTGACCACCCCCATCCATGGTGGGATTTTGGCTGGCTCAATCTTGTGCAGATCTTGTGCATGCAGTCACAGCCACTATGAATTCATGTGTGTAACAGGCCTGTCCTGTCTGGAAAAGACTGTTTTACACCATTCATCTACCACCTCTGGTTCTTACAATCTTTCTGCCCAAAGAATGTCTGTTTGACAAATAGCTGACAGAATTTCTAACACTTTAACAATCAGCTCTGTGAGCAGGTATAGCAGACTCCAGCATACTGCCATTAAAAATGAATAACTAAGCCGGGCGTGGTGGCACATGCCTTTAGTCCCAGCACTCAGGAGGCAGAGGCAAAGGCAGGAGGATCTCTGTAAGTTCAAGGCCAGCCTGGTCTACATAGTGAGTTCCAGGGCTGCTGGGACTACATGGAGGCCCTGTCTCAAAAAGACCAAAAAAAAAAAAAAAAGAATAAATAAATAAAACTGGTACAGTGGCACATGTCTATAATCCCAGAATTTTGAAGGCAGATGTGGGAGGATCACCACAAGTTCAAGGCCACCATGGTCTACATAGTGAGTTTTAGGTCAGTCAGGGCTACATAGTAAAACCCTATCTCAAACAAACAAACAAAATATTTGCAAATACTGAACTTACTGAATGCCAAAAATAGAATGTATACAAATAGAAGTATATGATGCTCATGGGTGGGAAATCTTAATATAGTAAAGGCAGTATTTATCTTAAAATTCATTTACACATATAAAATCCCAAATAGTTCCCCAATTTAATTTTATTTGGAGCCAATATAGGTGGAGGTCTAACAAGTCCTAAAGTCGGATTATATTAGCAAACATGCATGAATACCTGGAAAATTTCTATAGCATCAACCATGTTCAGGGGCCAATTGGTCTTCAAGCTATTACAAGTTAACATACTCAAGAACACATGATGCTGTGCACTGGAAAGGATAGACACCCTGGTCTCAGGCACATTGGGGCACAAAGCTACCTAAGAGGTCATTCTAACTCCATATGTCAAGCAAAATGACTGAAATATCCAATAGGATGTGGTGGACACATAAGCTTGGGAAGACCCCAAAGAATATACATACTGGCTTTTATCGGTGTTTAATTTTTTTTTTTTTTTTTTTTTTGCAAATTGCACTCCAGGAGTTTGTACAATTCTCGTTCCCACCATTAAGTGAGTGAAACTTTCTGTTTCTGATACATTTCCCAAACTGGGTAATTGTGATGATTAGTGTCATCAACTTGACAGGACCTAGAGTCACCTGGGAGACTGCCTCTGGGCATGCTTATGGGGGATTAGCCTGATTACTTTAATTGAGGTAAAAAGACCTGCCCACCTTGAGGAAGACTATGCCTGGGCAGGGAGTCCTGGATTGTCTAAAATGGAAAATCAGGCTGAGCAGCACACAAGCGTGCACGCATAGCTCTGATTCCTGATTGTAGATGTGATGTGACCAGCTGTTTCAAGCTCTTGCTGTCGTGACTTCTCCGCTGTGATGTACCACATCTTGAACTGTGAGCTAAAATAACCCCATTCTCCCCTAAGTTGCTTTTTGTCAAGAGTATTTTACCTCTGAATAAGAAGCAAAGATAATAACATACCATTTTTATTTTGTCTTGTCTAGTCAGGTATGAAAACAATGGCTTATCCTGAGCATGGCTCGAATCTAGTGAGGCTGGTTAACACTTCACATACTTGCTGGCTATTTCTACGTGTATGTTCGTGGGAATTTATCCCCCATCTGCTCCTTAGCTCCCTGTGCCATCTCATCCTCACCCTCAATGTACCACACAGCTATATGGCTGAATGTAGGTCCTTTGTCCTCAGAAAACTGCAAGTCAAAATCACAGGCTTTGTCTATTGTATTCCTGTGTTTACAAAAGAAAGAGCTGCCCACTTAGAGCAGGTGTTCTGTGATCTCTGGGCAAGTGAACAAGACAGTGGCTTTGAGAGCATCTTAACTCAGGAGTCAAAGGCAGAGGAATCTGAACCACATAAAAATGCTGCTGCTTGCCTGACACAGAGCTCTGGCAACATTACTAGGAACAACTGCTACCCAGCCAGGAGAAAAACAAAAACAGAGCAAGACTGCAGCTCATCCCATGGTGTGTGATCATCGGGCAGGTCAAAGTGGGTGAAACTCAAGGAGAATCATCTTCAGAAAATACATTTTGCTTAAGAGACTGTTCCAGTGTACCTTTGGAACTGTCAGAGAAAATTAGATTCTCCACAAATAACAGTCTCTTAAACTTCCTAAAAAACTTCCCTTGCTTTAACTTCTATTCGCTGTGCCTTTGCAACACCTTCTTTAAGAGAAAGAGAGGCATCCGGTCTGGTATTATCTGCTCAAGGGACAGTAGGAAGGCCATACGAGGAGGTCATGGGACCCTACAGTAGGTGATGTGTTTATACAGGTATGCAGTGCATTTGTGTAAGAGTCTAACCTTTCCTTCTACAACTCCTTAAAGG
Organism: Nannospalax galili; assembly: GCF_000622305.1. Lineage (NCBI taxonomy): Eukaryota > Metazoa > Chordata > Mammalia > Rodentia > Spalacidae > Nannospalax > Nannospalax galili. The sequence continues at coordinate 1,786,054 of NW_008353921.1, forward strand.
CACCTGAGGGTAAGAGATGCCCATCCCTGGGTGACTGTGGTAGATCCACTAGTGGCCCCTAGAACTTACATCCCTTCCTAATTTCTTGACCCTGCCAATCTAATTTGATTTGGAAAAATGAATTTTTGCAGATATAATTAACTTAAGGATCTTGAGATGAAATTGTTATGTTTTACCCTGGGGGGAGAAAGGGCTGAACTCAACGAGAGACGCTTCCTCACTAGAAAGAAAAGACAGGTACGTAGACAAGAAGAGACCGTGTGAAGGTTGTGGCCCAAAGAGCAGCAATGCAGCTACAAACCATGCTAAGAGCTACCAAAACCTGTCTGCATGTCCCCTGAAGGCTCTAGGGACATGCAGACACCTTGATTTCAGGTTCTGAGCCCCAGAACAGCAAGAGCACAAATCTCTGTTTATATTTATGTTAAGACACTAAAATCTGTAGTAAGTTAAGGCTTCCCTAGGGATCTAATGCAGTGGTCATTCTCCTCGGGTCCCTGAATCCATTTGTGGCATTTGTATTTCCTTTTTCTTATGTAGCTTCCACCCTTCTTAGGTCACCGTTCAAAGCCCTCATGGGTTTCCCTGCCTCCAGTCTTAGCTCCTCCAAGCCCACCCCCTACCAGACATCAGGAAGAGCTTTAAAAAAATCAAACCGGGGTTGGGGATTTAGCTCAGTGGTAGAGCGCTTGCCTAACAAGCGTAAGGCCCTGGGTTCGGTCCTCAGCTCTGAAAAAAATCAAACCAAGACTGACACACTCCTGCCTGAAACCTTCCATCAGTGATGGGCAACCTGATCACAGGCATCAAGAAAAAACCCGATGCTCAGGCTATACCTGACCCCTGGCCTCAACCTGTCCCCATGCCTTGTAGCTGCCAAGACAAAGGCCCCCATAAGCCATCTGCTGCAGCTAGGGCTGACCTTGCACTCACCCTTTGAACATCGGGCCTGTCACATTTGCTTCTACAAGCTGTGTCCTTCCCCTTTATGGTTGCTACTCCAATGCAACTACCTTCTCAAGGGCTCCTTCAGCTCTTTCCTCCACTTCTAGTCCAACTGAAATGAATTTGCTACTCCCAGGACCCCACTGCCTGCAGCCCACTCCTGACAGATAACCCTGATTACACTCACCTGCACTCTTGGACCTTTCTCCAGGAGCCTGGGAGTTCCTTCATCCTTGCCTGCCTCACCTTTGTAGACCTAAGCAGAGCCTAACACCATCCAGTGGAGAGATGGATGGACAGATGGATGGAGATATGAATGGAGAAGTGAACACGTAGTCAAAAGTCCAAATGAACTCACAAATGGACAATTCGTTGTGAGGGTACCAGGATACAAGAGGAGATAAGCTCGGAGCTGAGATATGTAAATGATCCCCAATGTAGCCAACCAAAGGTTGACTGAAGCCAGGCATGGTGGCACACACCTTTAATCCCAGCACTCAGGAGGCAGAGGCAGGCAGATCTCTGTGAGATCAAGGACAGTCTGGTCTACATAGTGAGTTGTAGGCCAGTTGGGGCTTCTAGGAGAGACCCTATCAAAACAAAAACAAAAACAAATTCCCAGTTTCTACATCACTTTCATATGTACCGAGTCCTTTATTCTTCAGAGTAGCCTGGTGACTTGGGGGTCACTGTCACCACTATGTACAAGTCAGGAAGTCAAGGCTCAGAGCGTGTAAACATTGGCTGAAATCTCCCAGCCAGAGGAGCAGCAGGCCAGTCCCCAGCCAAGGCCTACCAAGCTCCTCAGTCCACACCCCTTGCATCCTTCAAAAGCCTTATGATCCCTGTCCTTAGAATCTGTTTCTATAGGACATACCCCAGCTTCTGCTCTGAGCTACACAAGATCCATCCAGCACTAACAGGGAGATGAGGGATGCTGAAAACATCTGTGTCCAAGCGGAACTCATAGACACACGCCGCTTGCCCGAAAGTGACTGATAGGATGGAAACTGACAAGATATCATCCGCTGGTGGCACCGTCAATGACTGGTTAACATGAATATTGTGTTGATTCCTGCTAGATGGAAGAAGATGTCACTTATCGTTAATGGAGTGTCACGCGTACGCTTGCCTAAAGGAAAATGCTCTTTCGGTTGTTGCTGTTGTTCTCAATTTTCTCCTTATTTTACAGGCATAGAAAAGAAAAGATCAGCAGAAAGGATGACTCCACCTAGGGGTGGGATGGGAAGGCATCTGTCTGATTTAGTTCCTGATTTTTCTACTGGAGCAACCAAAAGTCAGTCAAAACATGACACACGGCCAACGTGGGAGCTGGGTAGGGGTTGCTGGGTACTAGGTGCAGTCAGGTCCCCAGGGCTGTGTATCAGAACTTCAGCATCCAGGCTGCAGGTGTGAGAGTCCAGCCAAGACTGCCAGGCTCTTGGACAGCTACTTATCTCTGCTGAGCTGGGATGATTCAGAAACACATTCAGAAATCCCATCAGGGATAGTATTGAGTACTTCACTGTGTGCTTTAGAATGTGCTGAGTACATGGTTTACCCTCATTCAAACCATAAAACTATCCCAAGAATGCAGTGCAAATGTGCAGTCCTGCCCAAGAGTTCTAAACCCTCAAAGGCTTAGGAATCAAATCTTTGTTTTTATAAGTTTGGTGACCATGTATTTGCTGAAATGACTTGACATCCATGCTGTATTTAAAAATATTATTTACATTCATCCACCCATTCATTTATGCATGCATGTATTCACTGACTTGTATTTTTGAGACAGGGTCTCAACACACAATCCAGGTTGTCCTCAAATTCACCATCCTCCTGCCTCTACCTTGTGAGTGCTGGGATTACAGGCATGTGCCACTATATCTAGCATATTCCTGCTTTTGCTAAAAAAAAAAAAAAAGAGTGCCATCCTGCCTCTATTGGGGTGTTATTTAGTATATGGTATAGGTATATTGCCTTCCTTAAAGAATTCAGTAAACCTGAATTTAGAAATCAATTTGGACACAAGGACTTCAATAAGAGGTTGAGAACTTTTGCAACTCATTTCACAGATGAAGAAACAGACTCAGAGAAGTTAAGGAGCTTTTCTGAAGCTGCACAGCTCCAAAGTATCAGGTGAGGGTTTGCCACACAGCTGATGTAGCCACTGGGTTTTGTTCCTTCCTCTTCGTGCCTCTTGCACCTGGTCCGTACCCCATCCTCCAAGCCCAGCAATTCAATCCTTCTGGTCCTTGAGCAGTAAGTACACATATACCATCTCAGACAGCTGACAGGTAAGACCATCCTCAGATCAGAAGGTCATAATTTAAATGCTTTAGTAAAGAAAACTGCATAACATAAATCTGAATTTGGAACGTATCAGTCCTAGCTAAGGACTAGCTTCCTATGAATGACTAGTATCCAGACTTGAGCTGGATCCTCACATATTAAAGGTAACATCACCTCTGGACAATGCCACAGGTCCACAACTAAGTCTTGATCATATGGTCCTTTGAGGATTAGTTACCCAAACCAAGGTACTACCTAAGCAGCTAGATGATAGGAAACATAGATGGACAGATGACAGACCAGTAGATGAGTGATAGATAGATGGTGTTGCTAAAATGCATTCCTTTCTTGGGGGAAATATAAACATCTACCCATCCTTCTAAAGTCTCAATGACAAAACAAGGTGATTCTACTATAGTTCACCCCAGGAAGTCAATGAGTTTCTTGAGCTTACTTACAGAGTACAGATTAGGAGTTATTTAAAATGGTCTGGGTGATCCTCTCTAGAAGGCCACACCAGAAAGTTTTCACCTAGCATGGATGATGGCTTCCTCATAGTCACATAGATGGAGCCCCTCCCCCTAGTCTTCCCAGCCTATATAATCTAGCCCCTTCTCAAGTCATGTTCAATTAGGGCAAAATTGCATACAATGGGTTGGAAGGAGTGGCAGGATGCTCAGGTATGGATCCCATGACCCTGTCTACCCTCCTTCTATGAAGGAATGTCAACAGTCAACAAGGCCAGTTATGATGATCTTTTGCAAGCCAGCATAGGTGAGCTACTAAAAATGGCATCCGACTGACTCAGAGGATAATCCTATACAGCAAATGAATAGGAGATAGATAGATGATAGACAGACAGATAGATGATGATAGATAGATAGATAGATAGATAGATAGATAGATAGATAGATGATAAATAGAAGATAGACAGATGATAGATAGACAGATGATACACAGATAGATGATAGAGAGATGATTGATAGATGATAGGTAGACAGATAGATAAGATGATTAGATAGATAGATAGATAGATAGATAGATAGATAGATAGATAGAT
>NW_008353921.1:1790517-1795086 GCF_000622305.1 Nannospalax galili
GATGATAGATAGATAGATAGATAGATGATAGATAGAAAGATAGATATAGATAGATAGATGATAGATAGATAGATAGATAGATGATAGAAAGATAGATAGGACTTGGAAGATCATTAAGATGATAGATAATAGATGAATATTTGACAAAGAGACAGACTTTACTTCATGTTTTAACTTCTGAAAAATGGGAACCCTTCTTGCTGTAGATCCATATTTTTACTTTTTTAGTTTATTTATGTATATGTGTGTTTTGCCTACATGTATGTAAGTGCACCTGTGTGTGCAATGCCCACAGAGACCAGGAGAGGGCATACTTTCCCTTGGAACTGGAATTTTGGGTGGTGGTTAGCTGTCACATGGGTGCTGGGAACTGAACCTGGGTCCTCTGGAAGAGCAGCCAATGTTCTTAACAAGTTAGCAATCTCCTAGGTTCACATTTTAATATAATGTTTATGTTGTAGCTGTTTCTGGAAAACAGTGGTATCTGTTTCCTTTACAGCATCTTAGAAATGAGGGAATAGGGTATGAACGTTTTGGAAGAAGTGAATGCATTTTCTCCACTTAGTCTCAAAGAAGAAAATAAGGCAAGAGCAAGTGACAGACTTAAGCCATGTGCACGTGTATCTCTACATGGAGGTCACGCGTTCTCTGGCTGTGGAACTTTAAGACCAAATACCAGACCCTTGAGGTGTTCCCCTTCCTAGGGAAGAGCTGTGCAAGGATTTTTATTTGTATTTCAAAACCCTAACAAATGGCTGCAATCCACCACTTTGGACTTTGGCTAATTAGTTTTGCTCTGTGCTTCTGTCACCTTCGGGAGAAGCCAAGGATTTTAACCTTCAAAACTAACTGCAATGCAGGTCAGAAGACAGTTCAGAGAGCCAAAGTGTGCTTGGAACCTAATTGCTCAGTCTAAGAGTGTTGTCTAAGAAAAGCAAGTCCCTCTCCCTCAGGAGAGGCAAGTCTCAAAACTAAACTCTCCCCAAATCCTCTACTTGAGAAAAAATATTAAAGTAGATTTACCCATAAAGGCAAAGAAATAAAATGGTAAAAATGAATAAACTGCGAATTGAATATTTTCGCCCTATTTAAAACCCATCCATGGCTTCATAGTGAACTAGGAATAAAGTAGTTTCCTTTCTGAGGCTTTCTGGAGTTCATGTGAGCTGTCCCCTTCCCACCTCTTTCAATATTTTCTTCTTTCCAAGGTCCCCTTCACAAAGTGGTCTTCCAACATGCCTGTCTTCTTGTTTGTTTTCCACAGGCACATCAAGTACACTCCTGCCTCCAGCACCTGCTATTCCTCCTGCAGGAAATGATCCACCCACCAAGGCTACCAGACTCAGTTGGGTAGGACATTCAAACCACAAGTCAGCCAGAGAAAAGGATGCATCTTTCTAACCCAGGCAAAGGAATCCCATGAGCTGGTTAGCAGCAGCCCTGCTTCCTTGCCATGATTTGCTCATTCTTAGAATAAATACTGAGGCACCTCCTACAAGCCCAGCACTATTCTAAGCACTGAGATTACAGCCTTGAACAAAGCTTTCAGCTGTTAGAAGCACGCATTTTATTTTGAGATTGAAATGGAAACTATTATTGATGAATACTCAACACAAAGATTAGTGATGTCTTGAAGCAAGAAGTCATTCCATGTAAAGGAAGCCCAGGGTCTGAATTCTTGTAAAAGCCCCAAGAAGTAAACAATATCTTTGTGTTCTGAACTTGGGGTATGACTGCAAAGTAATGATTAAGGGATGGAAGAGAGCGATATGAGTCTGGACCAGTGGGAAGGAGCCAAGTCATGTAGAGCCTGGGAGGTTAGAGTGAGTTGGGTTTTATTTGAAGGGAGTTGTGAAAATATCTGAGATCTTAAGCAAAAAGGGATGTGACCTGGTATTCCATCACTCTAACTGGGGGTTTTCAAATAAATTCCCTACATTGGTTATATGTCCTATAGCTGTACTGTCAAGAATGGCAGTCACTGACCATGTGGCTACTGAGCACTTGAAACATGGCAGGTGTGACTGAGAAACTGAATGCTTAATTGCATTCTCTAATTAATTTCCTTTTAAACACTCATGTGTGGCTGGCAGTTACTCTATTGATCAACACAACTCAACTGCTGGTGAAGAATAATTATGGGGCGTGGGAGAAGAAAGACAAGAATAGAGACAGGAAGATTAATCAGGAAGCTGTGTAGCCATGGGGGGATGTGACCAGATGTGGGGGCAGATATGCAAGAAGAAACAATGCTTCTGGTTAGGAATGTGGTTCATAGGGAGAGACAGGAGTGGGAGGAGAAGAAAAGGAAAACAAGAAATCATGGCTAACACCTAGATGTTTGGTGTCAGCAACTCAGCTGATGGTGGTGCCATCTTGATATGGGAAAGGCTAAAGGGAGACAGGTCTCAGGAATGAAAGAAAAACTCAACACCAACACTAGATTCTGCCCAAGTCCTCACGTGGCAGGATCACTCTTGACATTTGGGCATCAAATGTCAGCTCAAATGTCACCTCGTCAGAGGGGACTGTCACAGGACCCGTTATCACTGACTTCATTCCTCTTCATCATTCTCTCCAATACTGTCATTTTCTACGCTTGTGCTGCTCTGTACTTACTTGACCTCAACTGCTTTACCACCCTTTTCTCCGAACACTAACCTGTTAAAGCAAGCTCTCTCCTCTGCCCTGAAATCAGCTGCACCTGCTGGAACAGTAAATGGTACCTAACAACTACTCCTATGTATGTAAAACTACCTAAATGTGGATAAATATCTTTACTTGACCAAGCAGAACATGACTGAAGGTTCAAGGGTTTATATCTGGTTGGAATTCACACAACAAAAAACAGTAAAAGGCCAAGAATGTTCATAAACGTGCCCCAGATATAAATGAATAAATTCTGTTTGGAAGTATCTACCAGGACTCTATTTCTTCTGAAAACTAAGTATAATTTCCAGGTAATGAGCCATGTCATCAGACAGGTACAAAAAGCAAGATGCTAACTGGTATGGTAAACCTCAGCACTAAGGTCCCACTTCTCTGTAGGGTATTCAGAGACAGAGTTGAGTCAGGGTGTGCTGGATAGCTTCAGCTGGCAACTTGGCACACTTGGAAGAGGAAATCTCAGTTTGGGAACTGTCTCCAACAGACTGACCTGTGGTCCTGTCTGCAGGGCATTTTCTTAATGGTTGGGGCCTAGTCCACCGTGGGAGGTGCCATTCCTGGGCAGGTGAGCCTCGGCTGCATAAGAGAAGCAGGTGAGCAAGCCAGGAGGAACAAGTCACTAAGCAGATTTCCTCCATGGTCTATGCTTCAGTTTGACACCAGGTTCCTGCGGGAGCTCCTGCCCTGGCTTTGCTTGATGAAGGACTGTACCGTAAGCTGAAATAAACCCTTTTCTCCCAAGTTGGCTTTGGTCATGGCATTTATCACAGTAATAAAAAGTAACGGGGACAGAAATTGGTACTAGAGAGTGGGCTATTGCTGTAACAGTCCTGATTGTGTTGTTTGGGGGAAGACTGTGGAAGCATTTGGAACTTTGGGCTAGAAAAGTCAGTGAGTGCTTAGAGCTTAATGGGCTGCTCTAAGGGAGCTTGGAAGATAAGAATGTTAGGTGAAGATGATAGAATCTGGCTTGTAAAGTTTCAAAGATGCTAACAGAGTCATTTATGAGATATTTTGAATTGATAATCTGTGGTTTCTGGTCGGCTGGAGCTGAAGAATCAGCTGTAATTAACAAGAGACCAGCGCCACTGAGGTGAATCCTTGGCTTTTGTGGGACAATTGATGCTGGTTAGCTCGTGCTGAAAGATCAGCTGTGATTAAAAAGAGACCAGCATCAGGGAGGTGAAATCTTCTCAGAAGTATTTCCTCAGGTTCAGCACATAGAAACCATGGACCTGAGACTCCATCTCAAGCTGTCAGCCCAACTGGTAATATGTAAGAGTCTCCTACATGGTACTGGTTTTGAAAGCATGAAGGGGGTCATGGAGAACTGCTGAGGCTTGGCACTGTGAGAGGCCAGGAGAGGCCAATGGTGGAGGTGTGGCCTCAGTCAAAGTGAAGACCCATCAGATCCAAAGGGGTCATGGAGAGGATGTGAGGCTTGGCACCATGTGAGGCCAGGGGAGGCCACTGGTGAAGGTGTAGCCTCAATTGCAAAGGAGCATATTGGAGACACCAGGACCACTGGATGATCACCAAGGGCATCAACTGAGTTTACAAAACTCCTGCATGTGGCGTGGATGGCGGAGTCAGAGAAATGAAGTTGTTTAAGCCTTTGGAGTCCAGAGATTGTGACTGAATACCGTATGTCCAAAACTGAGTTCCATTGCTGAACTTTGGTTTTACTTAGGTGTACCCAGTTCTTCCTTCTTGATATAGCACAGTGTGTAACTTGTTTTGGAGTTTATAGGAGCCCACAGTTAAGAGACTTTTTTTTAATTAGAAGAAGCATTTCATTACAACAGCATTAACCTATTCAATAACATTTTTCTGAGCTAGGGTACATCTCTCAAAATTGGCTGTACATTTTTAGGTTTACAGATGAATTATTACGCTTATACA
>NW_008353921.1:1795765-1810722 GCF_000622305.1 Nannospalax galili
AGAGACTTTTAAGAGACTTTGAACTTTTAAAGTTTGAAACTTTTAAAGACTGTGGGACTTTTAAAGTTGTACTGTTTTATATTGTAATATTAAAATTAACATGAGAGCTTGGGGATAAGACATGGAAAGCTTATGCTAAATGGTGATGTGTTTGTGTGTAAAGCTGACAAAGGGTCAATTGTGCTGGATAGCATCAGTTGTCGATTTGACATGCCTCAGTTTAGAAATGGTCTCCATCAGGTCGATCTGTGGAACCTGAAGACATAGATTCCAAAATCTTTGAGTCCTTGAGTCGATCTTTACATTCATCAGTCCAACAAGTTAAGCATTTTGCATAACTTAGTATTGGTCCCACAGTCTCCTCTCCTGACAGATTGGAATCTCTGAAGATGCACTGCACTCCACCACGCCCACAGACACAGGCAGAGCTCCCCTGAAGCTCCTCTCACTTTACACTGGCTCTCAGTCCTCAGAACACATTTCCTTTTCCTCTTCATGGGCTCCCAAAATGGGACTGTTCTTGCTAAAAACAATCCTGTGTGCTGGGTGACCAACTCCAGAAAATTGGTACATGTTCCACTAAGACTAGAGACAGGGAGAAGAAAAAACGGTTTCAATTTCAACTGTGTTCACATTACCCACAAAATGAAACACACACTCCTTGTCTCACTAATCCCAATTTTTAAAGAAAAATTAAAACACAAGGCATTCTCTGCACCGCTTCCAAAGGTCACGTTCAACCTGCGACCAGCATTCACTCCAAAATGGAAAGGTACCTTTGCTTTCTTTGCTAAGCAGGGCCACTGTGCCACCTCGATTTCCAATGGAAATGATGGACGATGTAACATTTTTTAAAAATAACTGGGACGCATTAAAGATTTAACCATGAGTCATTACAGACATTGAACCAGGGTATAATTTTGCAGCCCTCAGCCTGATATATAGACATCTGAACAAAGAAATAATCTGTGGAATAACTGATATCGACATGAAGCATAAGAGACAAAAAGACCAGATATGAAAAACAATATTGCTTTCTATTGATTCAAAAATAATCAAAATGAGTAATTGTCTATCTAGTGTCTATTGAATGGAATATCGTGCATGCATTCAAACTATTTTTTACAAGGAGTTTTGAATATCATGAGAAAAGTAAATATTATAATATGCAGTTAAGTGAAAAAAAGCAAAATGTATGACGAGCTTTACAGAGTGGCTTGAATTACAGGAGAGCACACAGACAACCTTAAAAAGAAGCTGATGAATGTACTATGTACTATGAATGGCTATGTTTGGGTAACCAGAAAATGTATCATTCTTGCTTTTTTTAGCGTTTCTACTTTCCTATATTTTTTAGCTCTGTGGGGTAGATGAATGTTTGTTTAACAAAATCTGTCAGTCTGAAAACTCATCTAGAATTTATAAATTTATTTTGTGAAAATGTTTTCTGTAAAAGGTTCTATGTTGGGGGTTGAACAGAAAATTTGGTGGGTAAGAGCACTTGCTATGCAAGCAGAAGGTCCTGAGTTCAGATCCCAGCACCACATAGAAAGCTGTGCATGGTTATATACAAACCTGTACCCAAGTGCTGTGAGGGTAGAGACAGAGGACTGGTAGGGCCTGCTGGGGGCCAGCCTTGCTCCAGGCTCAGTGACAGACCCTGCCTCAGCAGAACAAGGCAGAGAGTGACACAGGAGGATGTCCAACGTCCTCTTTGGGCCCGTGATCAAGCACATGCACACATGTGTAGATATACCACACATACATATATACCATGCTCACATACACATACAGGCTTACACATACACACACGATAATAATAATACCAACAATAATGATGATGATGATTCTATCTTAAACTACTTCTTGGCATACTCATGCTTGAGACAACAGGTAGAATTGGTACTAAGCCTATAACCATCCCTAGTTCCAAGGATGGCTGATAAAGATTTCAGTCAGCTCTGTTTCTGGAGGCTACAGTTGAGTGAGGAGTCTGGCAGCCTAGCTGCTTCCCAGAGATCCTGGGAGACTTCGTACATGAGGCTAAAGCATCTAAAGGCATCATTCCAATTCACTGAACGAAGGGAATGGCTCAGGAATTGAATGAACGCACTTGGTCATGTCGCATGCATTCTCTTCTCCTCATACGCAAAACCTTGCAAGGAAAGCATTATTATATCCATTTTAGAGATGAGAAAATGGATGCACAGAGAGGGATGTGCTTGATCAAGTTCATATATCAGTTCCCTGTCAATATTCAGATGCAAATCCACACCTGTGGATTCAAATGAAGTTCCCTGGCCTCTTTCATCTAGAAAACAAAGACTGAGAAAACTGTGCACATTAGCATCCTATGAACGTGATCCTCCTACTAAAGGTTGTTAACTCCAGGGGTTTTGTGTACACAAGTGACTAAGATTCTGTCTTATCCCCTCAAATCCTAGAAAGGACACAGAGTTGGAATTAATTATTGAGAAACTATAATATGCATCTGTTCAGTTTCCTAGAACACTATTTTCTAAATGAGATTACGGAGTCAAAAGCCAAGAAAATGCTCGAAGACCTTTAATGTCCTTCCAAACTTTCTTCTTAAAATAATCTTATTACACTTATTTGTGTATTATACGTGTATGTATGTATGCATGTATGCCTCTGGAGGTCAAAGGACAGCTTTGTGGAGTCAGTTCTCACCTTCCACCATGAGGGTCCTGGAGATTGAACTCAGGTCATCAGGCTTTGCGGCCAGCATCTTTACCCACTGAGCCATCTTACCAGCCTTGTTAATTTTCTTAACAAATGATATATGAGTTTACATGTCCACGGATGTGAAATATAAATAACCATTTCATTATAGCTTTGCCACCTCTGGGAATTTTAGGAAATTTTTGAAAACTGTCAAACTTGCAAGAAAAAGAGGAACAAAAGCCCCAGCTTTAATATAAATATGCTCAATCAAAATTATTATCACAGCAACTGATTTAGTTATGGCCGTCAGCCTATTAGCCTTTCTTCTAAGAAAACAGAATGAGAGTCTGTGGAAAAACCAGAACAAGTATGAAGTCACAAAAGAATCCAAAGGCCACTCAAGACTCTGGGTTCCAGAATCCAAGTTTCTAAACAGACCAGTGGAGAGAAAGGAGGTCTCTAGTCATATGTACTCAGTCTTTTCAGTGTCCCACTTTTTCTTTATGCTCTGTGCTCATCCTTTAAACAATCTTGGAAGAACCTGCATTTAGAGACATTAAGAAAAAGATTAAAAATGTCAACAAAGGTGACGTGATGTGTGATATATGCAAAGCTCAGAATATTTAAGTGCGGACATGTCGAGACTAAACTTACTTTCTCCTTTTGTTTTCATTTTGGTATTTTATTATTTTATGTATATTGGTGTATTTCTTGCATGTGTGTGACTGTACCCATGTCACGCAATGCCTGTGGAGGTCAAAAGAAGATGCCAGACCCCCTGGAACTGGAGTTAACAGAAAGTTGTCAGCCACCATGTGGGTGCTGGGAACAGAACCTGGGTCCTCTGCAAGAACCACTGAGCCATCTCTCTAGCCCCTCGGTGTTTTATTTTCATATCATTTATTAGACTCACTGATTTAAAAGCATTTGTTGTAATAAATATAAAAAATAGTTTGTACGTTCCGTTACAGAAAGAAAGTATCCAGAATCTACCACTCAGGGAAAAGAAATGTTAAATTTTGGCCTCATTTTCTTCTATTCACTTATACAAGTTTTTGTGTATTTTAAATAAGAAAGTAGTACATCTGAAGGTTAGTTTATGATTTGTGTGTGTGGGTGTGCATGCGTGTGCGTACATATGTGTGCATGCATGTGGGGGGGTTCTGGGGAGTGAACCTAGGGCAACACATACACTAGGCAGGTGACCTATCACTGAGCTACAGCCTCAGCCTCTTTTTACTAAGTTGCCTGGGCTGCCCTGAGCTCTCTCTAGTCCAGGCAGGTCTTGCTTGAGTTTGCAGTCCTTCTGAGCTATTTCCGCAGCAGGCAGAACTACAGGCCTGCACCACTGGGCCTGGCTAATCTTTCAAGTAAACATAATGTGTATTTTAAAGACAGCATTCAATATTACTTGAAATGATCATTTCTTTTTTACATTTGCAGATAATTCCATAAAATGAAACTCTTATAATTACTTTAAGCATTCTTTATGTCTAGACACTTTGTTTCCTTCATTTGCCTTCATTTTCGTTAATTTTTTCCATTCCAAATGATGTCATAAAAATAATTTTATATTACCTTTTATATATATCACTAATTATTTCCTAAACATAAACCATTTCTTGAAATAGAATTACAGGCTCAGTGTATATGCACATTTTAATTTCTAAAACTGCACACAATCATGTGACATTTCAGTTAATGACATGCTGCAAAATAAATCATGGTGTTCCAAAAAAGTTATAACGGGCCAGGCGTGGTGGCGCAAGCCTTTAATCCCAGCACTCAGGAGGCAGAGGCAGGCAAATCGTTATGAGTTCAAGGCCAACCTGGTCTACGTAGTGAGTTATGGTCAGCTGGGACTACAAGGAGACCCCGTCTCAAAAAGACAAAAGAAAAAAAAAGTTATAATGGAACTGAAATGTTCCTACCACCTAGCAACATGGGCACCTGCAACACTGGGGCACAATGCATTATTCATGTGTGTGGTGATGATGGCTAGACTGGGTATCAGTCTTGTGAAAGTCCTGTGTACACAGTTATGCTCAATACATAATATTGATAATGATAATAAAGTATGTTAGTGGGCAACATAAATTTAATGTAGTATGCTTCTTCTCATTATTTTGAAGACGACGACTCCTTTTGGAAACGGTATGGCCTCTTCACATCAGTCCTCTTCACATCTGATTACATCAAGAGGCCACACAGAAGTCACTGACCTACACCTACTACGGGAACACTGTGATGTTCCCACGGTGATGAAACAGCCTAGGGGTACATTTCGTAGATGTGTCCTGTTGTTAAGCAATGGGAGACTTAAAGAGGGAAAATGAAATTGCTCTTCTCATGAAATACCGCAGGAATTTAAATCACTTCAGTCCCAATAACATCATTGCTTAAAGTGTTGTCAGCATAAATAGAAAAAAAAATGATACCGTGTGCGTGTGCGTGTGTGTGTGTGTGTGTGTGTGTGTGTGTGTGTTCATGTTTGTGCAGGTTCACCGTATGGGTGGGTGTGTACATGCACAGAGAGGCCAGAAGACTATCTCAAGTGCCTCTATATTTTTTTTCTGAGACAAGGTCTCTCACAGACTTGGTCTAGAGCGCCCCATTTTGCTAAACTGACTGGCTAGAGACCTGTCTCTCCCTCCCCCCATTGGAATTATCAGCCACCATGCTTTTTTCAACATGTATTCTGGGGATTAAACTCGGGTCTTTGTGCTTACAAAACCAGCACTTTACAGACTGAGCCATCTCCCCAGTCCCTTTGTTTTTTTTTAAATTTACATTTTGGTTCTAAGACTGGGTTGTTGGGATTTTTTCCCCCTGATTTTTAGGGATGGTCAATCATTCTTATACAAATTGTTTATTCACACCTGCTTTCCTACTTTTCTATCAAGACATTCAACTTTTTGTTGTTTACTACTGTTCTTTATATATTATGGCTGACTACTGTGAATTTTCTACATTCAAAATATTTTCCTCAGGTTGCTCTCCTTTAACTTTTGTGTGTCTGAATTTTTGCTTAAAACATTTATGACTTTTATGTTACTAAATCCATCATCCTATAACCTTGTAATTTATTTCTTGGCTTTTATAGTTGGAAATCCCTTGCTTCCCCCAGAGATCAAATAAATATTCACCTATATTTTCTTAAACTCTTGTCTTTCCCACTGCACTGGGCTGATTCTGATTTTGTATGGGTGAAATGTCAAACAATAACTGAAATATCTTCAAGGTTTAAAAAAAAGTAAAAGTAAATCCACATGAGAGACAGACAGGTTCACTGACAGATAAATTATGGATGATCTTGCCCTGTTTGTAATCTCAAGAATGAGGATCAGCACGAGCATCAAAACCCTTAGAAAAGTCCTAAATCCCCTTATCCCAGGTCTCCAGTCTGGGCTTTGTGGAGCCCCCTAGTGCTGTGATCCCCCAGAAAGGTATGACATTTCAGTCCAAAGGTTAGGCACTACAGAAGCCCAAAGCGTCTGCCCCCCCAAGTCGCCAATCACCCAGAATTCCCAGAACAGCCTCCCTGTGTCCAGTCCCAAATCTCCCCGAGAGAAGAAGAGCACACAGGTCTGCCTCAAGGGGTCCTCCTGATGTTCCAGAAGCTTGGGGGAACACGCAAGTCTGCCCAAAGGGGTCTTCCTGAGAGAAAGCAATTAAAATTCACATCACAAAAGAAATGAGGCTTTTTTTATTCTAAACTGCAAAACGGTGGTGTGGTTAATCAGAGCAATTATAAATGGTAACATCATTATTCAAGCTTCTATTTCCAAACGGAGTCATTTAAATGAATACATTTTCTGCCTCGGAGCAGTAGCTGCCAGTAAGCCCTTAAAAAGAAAGGAAAGGAGGGGTAAAGAAAGGAAAACAGGAGAACCCACTGGCGCAAAGCCTTGGAGGATGGGGCAGAATTAGCTCTGTATTCAGGAGCTGGGAGCCCCCGGAACATCCTCAGGGTCAACCACGTCTCATTCCATGACCTTGACAAGGCCCCAGTTCCCACCTGTGCAGCCAAGGAAATAGATAAACTTGGACCTGTGAGACTTTCTAGTTCTGACATTGCAGTTCTAGAATTCCATAGCTTATTTTAAGATCTACTTTTTCTAGACGCTGCATCTGTATTTTATAGGACCCATGCATGTGTTAAATACATTATCTTATTTAAATAAGACAACTTGTTCAGAAGCTGCTGCTAAATGGTGACAGCCTTGCCTCCCCCCAAATGCTGCCACTTTGCACAAGATCACTATGAGTCACAGAGGCAGGCTCACATCATCACTGGCTTCAGGTGGGTCCTGGGTTCAAATCTGCATTCTGACCAAGAGGGCTTGGTGTTCTGCTTAGCTTGATTAACATTCATCCAAACTTTGTGTTCCTTCCATTTTCTCAGAAAGCTTTATTTTAGAAAACTTGCAATCAGGAATGCTTTCTCTGCCCCTTTGAAATGTATGATCATCTCCTGGCTTTTTAACCAGTGTTACAACCCAAGAAACATCTTCCTCTCTGACCTAAGAAAGATCCTTTTGGAATGTAAGCATCATGTGACTGAGTTGGTAGAGTGCAGGGTCTCCCTAGTCCCAGCTCACTTGGAAGTCACTATGTGGACCAGGCTGACCTCTGTCTTACCGAGATCCACCTGCCTCTGCCTCCCAAGGGCTGGGATTCAAGGTGTGTGCCATCATGCCTGTGTCTCTCTGCTATGTTTACTGTATAAGAACATTTACTTTTCCTTTGCTAAGGCCAATTAGCAAACACAGAGACCTAAGCAAGCCTCTCTTAAAAACTCTCCACCTCTTTGTTCCAGCGGAGCAGAGCTTGGTCTCTCTCCTGTTACAGCTGTCTTGAATTAGATCTTTCTTGCTGTTTAAATTTGTCTCCATGCCGTTTGTTCACAGTCAGCTGCAACTATGTGAATGCACCTCCTCTGACTTCCCTGAACCCCAGGGTTCCTGACTGTGAATAGGCAGGACTGAGGGCCTTATTTCAAGAGGAGAATGAGATCTTTGAAGGAGTGAATTAGATCATCATGTAGCCCCTGCCATAGTTCAGCTTGCAATGTCTACCTCCCTATAACCATACTCTTAGATGCCCACTTCCCACAATGACTGTAAGTTTAGTCAATAAGACATCAACAAGCACGCCACAGCAGAAGTTTTAAAAAATACAGGGAGGAGGACCACGGAAATGGCTTAGTTGGTAAAGTACCATAAGGACCTGAGTTTGATCCTCAGGACCCATATTTTAAAAATGCTGGACCTGGCAACGTGCTCTTGTAAATCTCTGAAGAGGTGGAGACAAGCAGATCTGGCCAGTCAGCCTCACCTGCTTGGTGATCTCCAGATCAACAAGAGACTCTGTCTCAAAAACAATGCAGGAAATGCCATGGGAGATTATCCTCTGACTTCCACAGTTCATGCATACATGTCCATGAGCACACACACACACACACACATATACACAGTGCATAGGCACAGAGCTAATGCTCTAGTTATACTTGGAAGCTGGATAGCAGTGTATACCTGAACTTGAGCTAGCCTGCTGGAGGCAGGGAACCCATGAGGAGAAGGACCAAGGCCTCCAAGGTAACAAATGGCCAAACACCAGGGGATAATTTTAGATACAAGAGGGTCCAACAGAGGCCAAACAAGCTGGTTTAGTCCAGTACAAGACAACTACTACTACTAGACCCACACAAATACAAAGGAAGTGAAAAGTCTGTTATGTTTAAGCCACAAAGTTGTGGGTTACTTTATCATAGGTAAAAACCATCTGGCAGTATCAGACCAGGAATCTGTGTCTGTTTCTTTCTTTTTCCCTTTTCTTAGGATGACTTCTGATGCAGTTTGGGAAAGCTGAGCACTGGAGTCCAAGTCATGGAGACAATCAGGGTGTCGCACTCTGCAGAGGGGTTCCTCCCAGCTGCCTAAAGCTCCAGATGCCAGAGTTAGGCCTAAAGGGAAGGGCTATAGGCCTGCAAGTGGTGTTAATGCCCTAACTTCTGAAGGAGAGGTGGCTTCCTATCAGTTTAACGTAGCACCACCAATATGTGGGGCACCTGTCTAGCCTCAGACACCTCTAGCAAAGGGGCACTTGGTCCTTGAAATATAGAATTACTTCCTTTCATGGACCCAGAGATGCCTCTTTAGGGCTGTCTGCACCTAGATATCCATATTCAATCAGTGTCACAATGCAGTTAGACTGGGCAAAGGGGATCGAGACATCACTGATGAAGAAGCTCTCCATCTATCCTGAGAGCTCAGTGTGGTGTGTGTAGACCAAAGTAGAGTAGATAACAAGCAATGTAATGGTATTGTCATGGGATTAGAAAAGAAATAAGAACAGAGCTGGGTAGAGGGTGGCCAGGTTAGGCGCCATGCACGTGTACTTGGGCAGGATGGTCAGGGAAGGTCTTGAGGAGGAGGCCTCGGGCAAAGAGAGCTGGGTACAGGCTCTGAGGCAGAAGTAGCTGTGAGAAGTGAGGCCAGCGTAAAAAGATTAAAATGAGCAAAGGGAACAGGGGTGGCAAAGAGCCACGGGTTAAGCATCCCACTGGGCTTTCCCACCTGAAGGAACCCATCCTTCCCATCCTCTCTCACGCATGCCTCCTGGGGACATGCTCTGAGTTGTTATCACTGCCCCTTCCATGTGGAGGACCTTACATCTCATGACCCACACCTCCTGAAGGGACAGGGTGACCTATTCAAGATCGCACAGCCAGCCATGGCCAGTGCACAGCTAGGCCTTGATAATGGAGATCCAGACCGCAGCCCGGCTCTGGTGCTTCTCAACCTTTGTTTCTTCTGCTCTTGTTTATTTGAAGCTCTCCCATCTTCTGTGTTCTGTGTGCACTGTTAAACTGTTTAGATCCCCAAAGGCCATAAGTACATATTCATGTTCGCCCCTCTGTTGCCCGCTGGGGTCTTTCTAACTCTGAGGGCTGGAACTGCTCACACAACTGAATGGAGAAAGAAGATCCCCATTTCCTGAGTAACTCTCTGCCAGTCAGAGCTAAGCTTCTGATGTTCTATTTATGTCGCCCTGCTGTTTAATGCCTTCATCAGTCCCAGAGGGCTGAGCAGCTTCCCAAGGTCATCAAGCTCCTTAACAAGGGTAGCTCTACAGTGAGAGTTCAGATAGCAGCAGGCGATCCACCACCCAGAAGTCCCCAAGGATGCCATCGTCACTGTCACAGGGACATCTAGCTTCAAGGTATACTCCAGGACATTAGTGGAGAGTTGCTTGTGGACTCCTGTCCTCTTCCTAGGATCTGGAATGCTCATGTCACACTCCCAGGCAGCGTACATCCTCCTGAGCAGGTGGCCAGAGCCTCTTCCCACAGCCCAGTAGAAGAGGACAATGTGGTTCCAAGCCCTTTGAAGCTGGTACCTGGTAGCCCCACTCCCATTTTGCCTCTAGCAGCCTAAGTTTCCATGTGTCTCAGTACCCAGAGGTTGAGCTGTCTTGGCAGGTCCACATACCTATGGGGCTTTACCTAAAGGACAACACCATGTACACATGCAAACAGACAGATAGATACATCACATATGTTTAATGGCATGCATTTACTCACACATGCACAAGCCTACAGTTCCCCAGGTTCATTAACTATTTCATGTATGCATGAACATTTGTATACAAATGTGTGTATATGCAGACATACATACATACACACACACACACACACACACACACACACACATACACACACATCCCTCTGCAATTCATAAAGAAGTGACTTCTCAGATGTCACAAAAGTCACCCAGAAGCCAATTCAAGATTGGAATTGATGGCCCATATAAAGAGACAAAGAAAAAGTCCCCGGCATACCAGTGAAAAGGTCCCCTATTGCCTATCACACAGAGGCTTAGAAAAAGCTAGCATTACCTCCGACACAAATACAGCTCTCCCCTTTCTGCAGAAGGATTCCAATAAAGATAAGAGCTTTCTCATTATTCTAATGTGGAACAAAAACAATCTCCCATTCCAAAATCAGCACGCTGACATAACACATCTTTAATTAACACCACAGATTACCTGAAGCTCACTCCACAGTCCCTCAGCACATTTTCTTGAGCACCTACTATGGGCTCTCATGTATACCATATTCTTTGGTTCTCACAAAAGCTTCTCAGGTAGGTATCATGACCCACATTCTTAAAGACAAGAAAATAGGCTTGGAGACATTCTGCCAAGTATTCTAGGCAGTGGAGGAACCGGGGTTTGTCTGATACCAATGTATGAGGCCAAAGCAAGACCAACCATGAATATTGTGATGTTTAATACTGCCAACTTGACAGGATTACTCAGGAGACATGCCTTTGGTCATATCTATGAGAGATTATCTAGATTAAGTTAATTGGGATGGGAAGACCCAAGTTAACTGTGGATCCTGGACTGAATTCAAAGGAGAACGTGAGCTGAGCACCAGCATTCACCTGCCTCTGCTTCCTGACTGCTGATGTGATGTGATCAACTGCTTTAAGCCTCTGTTGCCATGACTTCCCCATCATGATGAACTGCACCCTGGGACTGTGAGCAAAATAAACCCTTCATTCATTAAGTCACTTTTGTCAGGTGTTTTCTTAAAGCAAAGGAGGCTGCAAAGTGTCCCTGGACAGGACTCCTACACTGAGCCTCACCCACCCATGGCTCAGGGACCACTGCAAAAGAGGAGGCAGAAAGACTGTAAGAGTCAGGGCTGGTTCATGAACACAGGGAAGCAGAGGCTTTCAGGCCACTGGAAGCCTGCACATGTGACTTGTGGCATGGTGGCATCGAGCACAGGACCTATGCCAACCCAATTAAACAAGGGTGCAGAGTGGAGGAGAGAAATGGGTGGCAGGCTGGCCCCAAACTGAGAACTATTAGAGACTGATTGCTACTGGGAGAGGGAGAGTGTGCCTTGCGTACCATCTCTAGATGGGCTGACTAGACTCCGGTGGATCAGTTTGTACCGAAGGACACCTGGGTACAAATCCTTAACTGAATAGGACTTGGTATGTGCGGCAGAATGCATGAGGTCTGGTGAGGGATGAGGGGGAGGATGGGGGACAGGGTCTGGATTTGATTAAGAACTGTTATATGAAATTTCAAAAGTTCAATAAAGTTTTTTTTTAAAAAAGAAAAGTAACAAATACAAACATGAAGAATTAAAGAAATCCTCAAGGCCTAAAAACAACAGAGAAATGAATGACTATCCCATGGCAAACGGCAAGCGACAGTGGCAGAGGGTGACAAAATGGCTCACAGGCACATCCAACCTGCACCCCATGGACCACACGTGGCCAAACAAAACCACTAATAACTATGACTTCAGCCCAATAGGAAATCTTAAACTCCCTTAAAACATTTCTTTTTTCTTGCAATTGTTTTTGTAGCTGGATCTCATGGTTCTCAGTGAACTTTGCTGATGACAATGTCTTGTCACAATGTTGAAAGGTTGGACATGCCTGGTAGAAAGTCTTTGGAGGCAGGAAGCGTGGGCATCCTGTTCGCAGAGGAAGAGCCAGTTGGGACTGTAGCAGATTCAGGAAGGAGGGATGTAGAGACATGAAGGTCAAATGGACATAAGTTGCATAGGAAGCAGGAGGGATCTTAAAACACGGAATGAAAGCAGATCAGGAGTCAGGGCCTTAAGCAGCAGCTTAGGAGCCTGAAGCCTCATTCTTTCAACACTTGATGGCCACACAACATATGCCAAGCCGTGCACTAGGACATGGCAGAACTAGGGCCTACACAGACCCAAGATTGCTGTTCTAGGGAAGCTTAGCATTTGTGATGGGAAACAGATCAAAATCGGGAAACGTGATAAAAAGTTCAGTTATACACAGTTGCCACACACTGTGGGGAAGAAAAGCTAAGGCAGACGAAGATAAGAAAGGAGGGAGGGGCTCCGCATTGTAAGCAGAGTAGTCCGAGTTGGCCCACTGAGTGTTATATGATGAGACTCAGGATGTGGGGGAGAGGCTCTCGAGTCGTCAGAGATGAGGGATAACAGCTACTGGGGTATCAGCAACAGCCAGGGCAAAAGCCACAAAGTGGAGTGTGTCTTCTGGTTCAAGGAGCAACCCAGTAGCAAGTCTAGGTGAAATGAAGTGAATGAAGGGGGCGGGGGGTAGGGAAGTAGGACATTGGTCTAAATTTACCCCTGTGAATCACAGGTGCTTTAAAAGGTGAGAGCAAGGGCTGGAGAGATGGTTCAGAGGTGAAGAGCACTGACTGCTCTTGCAGAGGATCTGGGTTTGATTCCCAGCACCCACATAGTGGGCTACAAACTATCCTTAACTCCAGTACCAGGGGAATCCTAAGCCCTCTTCTGACCTCCAGGGCAATGCATGACACAGGTACACTCACATACATGCAGGCAATACAATCATATTCATAAAATAAAAATAATAAAGAAAATATTTTTTTTAAAGGTGAGAGCAGAGAAGATCAGATTAGTGTGATCAGACAGTAAGGTCCAGTCACAGGTGGGGGAGTGTTTCATTCATCTCTTTAAGTCACTCAATTCATGAACTGAGCCACAGGAAGAAAGTCAGTATATTAACATAATATTAACCAGCACTTGGCATTCATGCAACATCTCAGTCCTATGCCAATTAACATTTCATCACTATGTGCTCTGCTCTCCAAAGGCCACAGGAAGAAAGAGGAAACCCAGCCCGATTACTTGCTCAAACAGAAGCCCTTCTGAGAGTATCGCTGGGTGGGGAGGGCACAGGTCCTGGGTGTTCCCACCTCTGCTCTGTCTCACTTAGGTATACCCATGGTCCCCAAAGCCAACTAGTTCTCTACAACGTCTACGTGCTCATTTTAGAACAACTGCTACTTGATGAAAATAAGCTAGAATTTTCTGGCATCTTTCTCCAACCTGCTCCTCCCAAGTCTCTGTTTCCCCTTCATAGTATCCTGTTGGATCCAACCCCAGCATCCTTCTGGTAACAGCTCAGGATGCAGTTTCTCCATGAGGTCCAGAGAAGACGTGAACAACAGATGAAGTGAGGTAAAGTGAACACACAAAGGTAGAGATTTCTCACCCAGAGATGATGCTGGTGACAATTATAAAAGAGCAAGCAGCCCTCAATCCTGTGAGCACATATGTTTACTTGGTGTATGTACAGGTGTCAATGTGTTTGTGTGTACGCATGTGTGCAAGCAGGTGAGCATTCATATGTGTGTATGTATGCATCCATGTAGAGGCCAGAAGCCACTGACTGGTACCTCGGCTTCCTCAGTTACTCTGCACCTTATCTTTTGAAACAAGATCTTTCATTGAACCTGGAGCTCACAAACAGGCTACACTGGCTGGCCAGAGAACGCTGGGATCCACCAACCTCCACCATGACCTTTGTCCCCCTAATGCCACCTAATAGTGAGGCAGTGGGGTTACAGACATACATTGCACACTTATCTTGTTACATGGGTGCTGAGCCCTTGTGCCGGCACAACAAACAGTTTACCAGCTGAGCCATCTCACTAGCCCCAAGCAGTTCTCTATTTTACCATATGCCATTCACTGTCCTAAGTACTTTACATGAACTTAGCTCACTTGAGGCTCATGAAATTTGTATAAGATAGACAGTATTTATATTCTGTGCAGGTAAAAAGTTAATGCACTGAGTATAAGTAGCCTCCATGTACAAGTGTGCAGATATCTAGCTACACAGAAGCCTGAGAACAGAGCTGCATAGTGAGGAGAAGCGTCCACGAACACCAGAGGCAGAGGACAGACCATCTTCCATAAGAAAGCCAAACCGATGTACCCCTGTGTAGCCATCAAGAAACAGGCATCATGGGAGCCAAATTCTTGCATCAGGCAAATCTTAAGTGTGAATGGAGCCACTGGGCTTCCACAGTTCTACTTCTTACATGATCCTAGGGCCCTAGGAGTTGGTGAGGCAGCCATCATCCCCCTCATGGACCACCACATCAAATTCCTCCCGGCTTCTCTCGGTCAACTTCCATTCATCCTCTTAGGCCATCAATGAGCTCTTCCCACAAACCTCTAGATCTCCATTGCCACCCCACTTGGTGACCCAGACCTGTGATCCAAATCTCCATTGCCCTGCTAGAAACCACTCCCCTGTGTTCCCCATAGCTGGTCTATACTCCTTCATGCAGTGTCCACCAGTTTCAAGCAGTAATTTAAATTGAAATCAGCTTGCATTTAATAAAATTTAAAATTCAGTTCTTTACTTGCATGCCGCATTTCAAGTCCTTAATAGCTGCGGGGGGGGGGGGGGGGGAAAAAGGGC
>NW_008353921.1:1810826-1847657 GCF_000622305.1 Nannospalax galili
GGACTCATTTATTGCAGGTGTTACAGAGCTTATAAAGGCACCTGGAAGTCTCCCCTCTCCCCTGAGGGTGTATCTTAAGGATGGTCACGCGCTGATCATGCACTCCTCAGCAGTGTGGAAGTATTTGTCAGACTTCAAAGCAAGTCAGGCCACGCCCAGGTAACTTTCTCTCGGACTTCTGCAAGGTGGGGCCTTTAGGTCCTCACAAATAGCCACCTGTGGTACCAGGCCACCCTACCAGATCATGCCGATACGGAATGACCATGGCCACAGAAAGTTCTGTCTAACACTCCCTTCCATAGCCTGTGCTCCCCAGGTGGCCTGGTCCTGTTCACCTCTACAGCTCCCCCTGGTGGAACCCCTGGTCACATAGGTTCCAATCCAGGCCCTCCTTTCTTTTCATTCCCTCCAGTTGGGGCACACTCACACAGTGCTTGCCTCTTCTCTACCATCTGCTCAGCCAATTCCTCTTATTATTCAAATCACTGCAAACCTCACTTCCTGTAGGTTGTGTAATGCTCTGGTAAGGCCGTACTGTGGCACTTGCTAAGTCTGTGACACCTACAGGCAGCCATCTAATGAGACCTCATGTCGATGGCTACTGGTTAGAGGTGACTGCTCATGCTGGGGTCCCTGGCTTCCCCCAGGGTGAGGGATCCCACACAGACCGAGATCCAGTGGGAGCTGTGGGATCTTATTATGACCTTAGTACTAGAAATGATAGATCACTACTTCTGCCTAGTTCATTGGTCACTCACACCGACCTAGAACCATCTGAGAGGAAAGTCATGAGATAAAAAGGCCAGGATATGAGATCACTAGGACCAACTTGGGGACTGCCTCCTATAGGACAGGCTGCCTGTCTCAGTCTCACTTGTCAGTGTACCCCAGAGTGTTTTGCATGTATTGCTGAAATAACAATGATTGGCTTATCTATATGGGTCTCACTCATTCACTCCCAAAATAACAAGGTATGAGACCCCAAACTATGAAGCCTCTTCCCAGTGACCCAGTCTTTTTGGACTCTTTCAGTGGTAAAGTCCCTGTGCTTGTTTTACTCATAAAGTGATTTTATTTAAATGAAGAGGTGTGGGGCTGGACATGGTGACACATATCCATAATCGTAGCACTTGGAAGTCTAAGGCAGGCGGTTCATGAATTCAAGGCTAGCTTGGGCTACACAGTGAACTCTGGGCTAGCCTGGAATGCAGAATGAGGTGCTGTCTCAAAACTTTAAAAGGTATGAGTCTGTGCTCCAAGGACTTGTTCTTTTAAGCACAGGGTCCTGGATAAGTCTGTGGAGAGGTATGCTTCCCTACCTTTAACTTTGACCTGCATGGGGTTCCCAGTCCCCGTCAGATATACGCAGCTCTGCCTTTTATCTCCTGAGAACTGACAAATTCATGGCATCAATGAAATTATACATCCCGTGCAGCAGAGAAGCACATGCTCACATAGGATCAGAAGAGCCATCGACCTTTTATAAGATGCTCTCCAGGCAATAAACTGGAAGAGACAGGATTTCAGGGAACAGGAGCCCTGGTCAGATGTGTGATTGGTACAGTCAGTTTCATCAAAGACAAACACCAAGTCTTGACCCCAGGGGTAAAATGTCAACCAACCAGAGGGACATTCTTGGAATGATGACAACTGTCTAACATGGTAACAGTGTGTCTGTGACATGGGACTTCCAACATCCATAAGCATAACGTGTATAGCAACACCTTCCTCTTACTAACCACGTGGATATTGCATCCAAGGTACATCCCATAGCTTATTCCTAATCCTTGTGACATCGGTTCTGCATCAATCAGTCATCATCAGTCTCACAATATCACACAATGTCTGACACACAGTAGGTGCTCAAGAACCACTGCTTAGATGAATCACTCAGTGAATAAGAAGATACCATGAAATGAGTACTATCACGCCTCTTACAGAAGAGAAAACGCAGGTCTAGGCACTGTTTAGTCATGTAGGTTGTATTTGAATAGAGAGGTGGAGATGAACTTTCACCTCTCCAATCCCAACTCTAAAGACTGTTCCATGTTATATTAAGCCAGCAAATGGATGCAAGAGCAATCAGAAGAATCGTGCAATTTCCACGCAAGAGCATAGTTCCTCGCAGAAACACAGATACCAACACATGTCATAAGCAGGGGAAGATGAGGAAACCTGGAATCACTGTGGTTTGGGAGGATCTGGGATGTCAGCTCAGTGGTTTGACAAGATACTCGGGACCCACCTCAGGGCATGTGGTCAGGGTCCTTCCTGACACCAGGGAGGGGAGCTGGGAGGATGCTTTCCCAGTGAGGCTGGTAAAGTCCTCCTAGCAAGAGCTGGGAACAGAATATGTCATCCTAGAAAGCATTGGCTTATTACACAAAACTCTAGCTTGCTGCCACCAGTCAGTGCCAGCTCCTACCACCATGGGGTTCCCGGGAGTCCTTCACTCACAGACACTTAATCCCATTTCCCCAACTACTGCTCTTTTTCCCTCTTTGATGGCAGAGGAAAGTGCTGACTTCTATGTTTTGATTTTCTCTCAATCTCCACTTACCTTCCTGAACTATAATGTCAAATGGGGAAAACTGATTATTAAAACTAGAATTTTGAGACAGACTTGAAATCACTGAGAATTTGAAAGAAAACAAAAGAAACAGAAATCTCAAATCCTAGAAGGTCACACCACAGCCATAGTGTCCCTCACGCTTCTGACAATAACACACAGAGCTGACTGGCGAGCTGTTGAACGAAGACAGGGAAGCAGAGAGTGCCACGCAGAGCAGGACACACGGTTTCCTTTCCATACATGGGCTGTTATGACTACCATGACTTCCATTACGGCAGAAAGAAGCAAACATGTCTAAATATGGCTCACACTCTATTTTTGTAAGTCAAGTTTTATTGGCAAAAATATATTGAAATCCAAATGTGATGGTCATGCCTACCATCCCAGTACTAGGAAGGCCAAGGGAGGAGGACTGCCTCAAATTTAAGGCTAAACAAAAACCCGACATGGAACAGGGGAAATGGGCAGCAGGCCCCAACCCTAGCCAAGGAACTACTAGAAAATGATAACTGAGGGGTGAGGGACAGTAGCTCTTCATTAAGGAAGTGACTCTAGATAAGCTGACTAGACTCCAGTGGATGAACTTACACCAAGGGACACCTGGATACAAATGATTGATGGACAGGACTTAACACATATGAAAGAATATCTGAAATCTGGTAGGGGGCTTTAGGGGTGGAGAAGGGGTCTAAATTTTATTAAGATGTATTATGTGAAGTGCACAAAAACTCAATAAAAACTTTAAAAATGAAAAAATAAGAAACAGATATGGGTAAATGGCTGTAAAAGTGTTCACTTCACAAGTATGAACACCCGAGTCTAGATCCCTAGCATTAAAAAGCCAGACATGGCTACAAGTGCCTTTAAATGACTACAGCATAAGCGTTTCACAAGTGGGTCCCACCAGTCAGCCTAGCTGGAAAAGGAAAGCTTCCAGCTTAGGAAGAAACCCCTCTCCAGGCAATAATTCAGAGAGCAATAGAGGACGGTACCCAATGCCCTGCTTGCCTCTATATACACACACATGGGCACATGTACCCACACACACACCTCCATGCACCCCCCCTTCCTCCACACACAGTGTACTGGAATGGTGTTGAGTACCTCGATCTTTAGAGAAATATTTGTCGGTCTCTAATATAGATCATTTCATTGCAGTTTTCCTTAGTATCTTTATAATGTGGATATTTATGAAAACGCATGTTTGACTGATGATAAACAGGATTTGGGGGTTGTTTTGTTTGGGGGTGCAAAGAGTTTTGATATTTGTAAAGTGGTGTGAAGTTATACACAAATGGGCCCAAATTAATAATGGAAAAAACTTCAGTGAGCCCGTGTGTGTGTGTGTGTGTGTGTGTGTGTGTGTATGTGTGTGTGTGTAGAGAGAGAGAGAAAAAACATCTACATCACTCAGGATACCATATCTCATCAAACAGTATGTTCAGCAGGATGGCAAAAGTGATAGGTCTCGAAAAGTACGAGATTATCCTATCATGGTCACCTGACTTGTATTTTTAAACAAACAGTAAAATGAGAAATGACTTTGAAAACAAGCACTGCCACAACTTCAGAATTCAAAGTCAGAGGCTTATTTTTCTTCTTGGAAGGGATAAAAATCACATCACAAAGAAAGGTCAAATTCTAAATAAAGAGATTGAATTCATTACTCAGCCTAACAAAAAGGGAGCGTGCAAAGTTAGATGATTTAGCTGCTATTGTTTCATAATTGGGAAAGAACTGTGAGGAGTGGGAGTGTTGTTCGAAAGGGGTTTCTGTTGGACACAGAACAAAGCCAGGTAAGAGTGCTATGCATTATGGACCTTTAGAACAGTTTAACTTTTAAAATTTATACATTCAGTCATTTATTTATTGTGTGTGTGCATGCATACATGTGTGTATCACAGCGAGCTTGTGGAGGTCAGAGGACAACGTGCAGAAGTCCAGTCTCTCTTTCCCGTGTGGTTTCCAGGAATCGAACTCACATCATAAGGCTTGGTGGCAAGCACCTATATCTGAAGAGTCATTTTGCTGGCCCCATGTTTTGCTTTATCTTTAACTGACAGGTAATTTTATACATGTATGGATTATTGTGTGAAGTTTCAATGTGTGCGTATGTGGTGGCATGATGAATTGAGAATAATTAGCATATCTATCACCTCAAATATTTCTCACATTTTTAGGAGTGAGAACATTTAAAGTTCTGTTTTTCATCTACTCTGAAATATACATTAACTACAGTCCCCAAATGGTTTGCATCCTTTTGCCTAGAAAAATAAGAGAGGCTGAACACAGTAGGAATTCCACCAAGGCGAGCTAAAGGCCTCAGTCCATTCATACTGTAGAAGTTCATCCTGACAGGCTGGAAATGAGACTCCTCTGGCACGCTAATGAAATAATCATAGAGGTCAGCCACCTCCAATCCCATTCAGGAGTCTGTATACTTTTTTCTGGAGAGTGTTAAATAGAAAATATTTTCAGGTCCCCAGGACATACAGTGTCAGTCACAGAGACGCACCTCTGCTGCGTGGTACAAAAGCAGTCGGACAAAAAAATACACTGAGCAAGCAGAGCTACACTCCAAGAGAGCCGTACAGCCATCTGATTTGGCTCATATGAGGTGGCTAAAATGGGCAGTCATAGAGACAGATCATGGACAGAAGCTGGCTGGGGCTGGCGGGTGGGAAATGAAGAAGTCTTGTTTCAAGGCTTCACTTTCTTTGAGAATGATGAGAAAGTTGTGGAAATGGACAGTGCTGTTGGCTGCACAATATTGTAAACACACTTAATGCTACTTAACATGGTTAAATTGATGAGTTTTATATGTATTTTACCACAATAAAGAACTTCTGGCCTCCGTGGACACTGCACACACATACTGTACTTACATATGTGTAAGCAAAACACTTATACACATAAAATAGAAATAAAATAAAATTTAAATGTATAAATAAGTAAAAATTTCAAAGAAAGAAAAGAAAAATGACATCACAAAATTTGCAGGAAAATGGATGAATTTGGAAAGTCTAATATTAAGCACAGTGGCCCAAACTCACAGAGACAAACCCACATATTCTTCCTCATATGCAGGTCTTAGCAAATGTATACATGCATATGTGCAAGCAGGTATAAGTGTGAACAAAATCCAAAAATTTAGAAAGGGGACAAGAGAGTAATATCAGGTGATGAGGAAGAATAGGGGTTGGGCACAAGGACACATGGAACACGAATGAGGAAAAGACACTGGGAGGGCAAACTGCCAGAGGGGATCAGGTGTGCCTGTTAGGTGTGAGAGACGAAGGGAGGCAGAGCCTAAAACACCCCTTGTTCAAAAATGTCACCACGATGTCAAACACCTTATATGTTAATTTTAAAAATTAAAAAAGAAAAAGAAAACCTATGTTAGACATTTGAATGCACACACGTGTGTGTGTGTGTGTGTGTGTGTGTGTGTGTGTGTGTGTGTATAAAACATGCCATAGGAACTAAAACTTATTTGGCACTTTTAGTTTATTTACAAATTATGTCAGTCAGCTTTCTGTTACTGTAGCAAATCACTGAGCTGGTCAACTTATGAAAAGAATGTATTTCAGCTCACAGTTTCAGAGGTTTTACTCCACGGTCATGTGAGCCCACTGCTTTGAGGCCTCTGCTGGAGGTACAGCCTATTATGGTGGGAACCAATGACAGAGAAAAACTGCTCCTTTAAGGGACAGGAAGTGAAAGAGGAGAAGAAAGAGGCTGGGATCCCACCATCTCCTTCAACAACACAGCCAGTGACCTGAAGACCGCCTTCTTCTACCCCTTAAAGGTTCCACACTGAGGACTGATTCTTTAACACATGGGCTCTTGGGGGACATTCTGGACCTAAATTACAGTACATAGCAATAAAATTAAAATATTCATGATGAATAAAATATTCTTCATCTTTTTTTTTTTACACACGAACTTCTTTGGTCAAAATTTCCCTGAATGTACACTAAACCATGTAAATCAAATATGCAGTGCACTAAACCATGTGAAAGGAATAACTGGACTTCTCATCACCATGCCCACCTGCCTAGGGCATTCAGAACTTCTGTGCTTGGTGATTATCCTGGTGTCACTTGTCACTTAATGAAATAACCAATTAGTGTGAGATACAGTGAAATAGACAGAAGAGGAGCTCCTGGACTGCCAACCCAAAGCCCACTGCCAGTTCGCTCACCAGTATAATCCTTTGAGATACAGACTCAAGGCAGATACACCACCCATTAGGTAGTGAGATAAGAATAAAATTTTTTATTCACTCTTTGGATTAAAATTATAAAGTATCCAAGACTGAGGTGATGCTACGTATACATCAAATCCCATTTGATTGGCTTCTTCCTAGTCAAACAAGACTCTGCCTTCCGGGACTCTCTTAAAGGTCTATCAAGATCATATATTGAGATTTTAATAATTCAATCATTTTAATTCACATCCCCCAATCAAATAGGCTACTGAGATTTGGGAGTTTATTTGTTAAGATATAACTAAGACTACCCTGACTAACAGTATTATGTTAAAACCAACATCAATATATTTATGAGCAGAATTAAAAATTCACATGAATTTTTAAGTTAAAGCATGAAACTTTAAACGCCCTGCTTTAGGCAGGTTACCATGACTATGCCCTGGACCTCAGAAAGCAGATGCACATTCCTGTTAGGAAAACCAGTGGAAATGTCTGCAAGGCATCTTAAGCACTTGCCAGAGACAGTGTGTGGAGCCAGACAAAACCGAGTTCAGTTATTTCCTACCTCACATTGCTGAGGAAGTCACAATCGTCGTCAAAGTTCAGATTATGTGATAGGGGAATAGCTGTTATTGTAGAGTTTGGTTACCACTTGGGCCAGTTGGCCTAGAACAACAGCACAAATTGTCATAAAGAAGCAACAACCCTTTGTTTACAGAAAACAATGCATTCATTAAAGATGAGGCTGGTCTAGACATACCAAAGATCAGAAAAAAATTGTGTGAGTTGTTGAGTGTGTGTGGTGCATGCACATATTCATATGGTTGTGTGCATATGTGTGCAGGTATACATATACATGTAGGTGCCTGTGGAGGCCAGAGATCAATCTTGGGTGTCATTCCTCAAGAGTTAGCTACCTTGTTTTTAGAGATAGGGTCTCTCACTGAACCTGGAGCTCAGTAATCCAGCTAAACTGGCTGACCAGTGAGCTCCAGGGATTTACCTGCCTCTACTTCCTAAAGCTTGGATTGCAGGTGGATGCCACCACATCTGGCTTATTAATGTGGGTGTTGGGGGATCTTAACTCAGGTCATCATGTCATGTTATTAAGGCAACACTTTACCAACCCAAGTCATCTTCTCAGTCCACAAGTAAAAATTATAAGGGTAAGATTCTTCAGGGACTAGGGAGATGGCTACATGGGTAAAAGCACTTGCTGTGCAAGTATGAGGATGAGTTCAAATTTACAACACCCATGTAAAACATTGGGCATAGCCACAGGGCATGCCTGTAACCCAGCATTATGAGAAGGTTCACTAGGGCTTGCTGGCTGCCAGCCTAGCTCCGGGTTCACTGAAAGATCCTGTCTCAAGAAGGAAATAAGGCAAACAGTGTTAGAGCAGGCACCCGATGTCGTCCTCTGATTTCCACATGCCCACATGGATATGTACACCAGTACGCACCTGTACACATACACCAGACACACACACACCACACACACACACACACACACACATACCCAAACACACACACACCACACACACACACACACACACACACACACACACACACACACACAAGATTCTTCATTATAACTAATAGGAATTTTAGAATGTCTAGCAGTCTCTTTAGATGGATCCTTAAAGGATAAACAGAAGTAAAGAAGGCCACACTGGCATGGGTAGAAGCCAGAGCTTATAAAGGGTAGTGAACAATGAGAATTTCCTACTGTAATAGTTATCTACTGCTGTGTAATAAGTTACCCCAAATCCTACTGGCTTAAAACAAACATTTATTATCTCACAGTTTCTATTGATCGAGAGTTTGGAAGCAGCTTAGCTGAGCAGTTCAAGTGGAGGATCCCTCATGTGATGCTATACAAGGTTAATGGACAGTTAAAAACAGAAACAAAGTCAGTGACTGTTTTAAGTCAGAGGATGCCTTGAAAGAATTACAGCAAAGCAATGAGAGGTGAATTTGAGCAGGAGAATCCAGAGACCCTAATTCTAGTCCTCCTCCACCTCACAGGCCTACAGAAACCAAGTGGTTCCACCAATGTGGTACCCATATGTGGAATCTGTTCATCCTCAATCCATCCTAGCTCTGGAACACTGGGCCCTGGGGAGGGCAGCGTCCACCCCAGACCCTGAACATGAGAAACTAGGACAGGTGAGTGCTCAGTGCAGAGGACAAACATCTGGCCTCACTGAGATGCATGGAAAGGACTAATCAACCTTCCCACATGCTGGAAGAGAAGAACATTATCCATAGGCTCAGAGCAGAGACCCGTGCCTCATATCAACAGCCTCTTATGTTTTTGTTGCGTTTTGAGGGGTTTTTCCTTTCCTTTTTCCCATTTCTCAATCTAACTCATCACCATCTACTTAACATGGCTCAGCCCTCCTTTGCGCTTGTTCTAGTTTGTTTCTCCATTGCTGTGACAAAGCACACTGACCAACACCAACTTGGGGAGGAAAGGGTTTCTTGACATCTTCCAGGTCACAATTCATCACGGAGCCCAAGGTAGGAACTCAGGGCAGAACCTAGAGCCAGGAGCTGGAGCACAGTCATGGAGGAGTGTTGCTAACTGGCTTGCTCCCCTGGTCCATGCTCAGCCTACTTTCTTATACAATACGAAACAACCTGCCTATGGATGGCACTGCCCACAGTGGGCTCGGCCATCCCACATCACTCAACAATCAAGAAAATGCCCCACAGACACAGCCACAGACCAGTCTAATGGAGGAAATTCCCCAGTTGAGGTTCCCTCTACCCAGGTGTGTCAAGTTGACAGCTAAAGCTATCCAGCACAGCACCCATTGTTGAACACAGAAAGAGCAAGAACCTCAAGGTAGATGAAAGGGGGGGAGGGAGGGGGAGAGGGGGAGAGAGAGAGACAGACAGACAGACAGACAGACTAGAATGGTGATTCTGGGAATATCAAGCAGAAGGAACCAGGCAGGAAAAAGGAGATAAGCCATCAAGTACAGGTGTGACATCAATGTTCACATCCTTATATACGCACTTATTTCTATTAAGAATTGGGAATCAAACTTAGAACCTTTCACATGTTAACCTTGTACATGCTAAGTACATGTTGACCACTGAACTGTACCTCTAGTTCTGCATGTGCAATTTTTAAATCCTTCTAATAGCTTAATGAGGTTCCCACTGTTACAGGTCAGAATGGTGAGGTTCACTCTGAGCAGCTACTTTGGCTAATAGTATGCAGCAATTGAATGGGAAAGGTGGAAGATGGATGGTATAGATTAACCCCAAGTGTCAAATCCTAACTGGGATAAAAAAGAGATGGTGGGGGAGGTGGCTCAGCAGGTAATGGCACTTGCTGCCAAACCCAAGTTTGACACCTACCCATAATGCACAGGGTGGATGGAAAGAACAGACATTATCAGTTGTCCTCTGACCTCCACATGCATGCTGTGGCACGTGTGTGCACACACATGCACACACACACGAACAAAAATAAATAAATGTAAAACTTTTTTTAAAAGATGAAAGAAGGAAGGAGGAGCAGAACCAGAGAGGCTTATCAGAAATAAAGATTAACTTGGTATTAAAAGAACCTTGCTCTTTGCACATGAAAGTTCTTCCTGCTATTAATTTAATAACTCTGTTAACCCTAAGGGTGTGCATGCAATTTGGGATTCTGTGAGGATGATTATGAGAAAAAATTCTAGTTTGGGTGTAGGAGGATGGGGACGTCTAAGTGGTCATTATAACCACCTTGCATGGTTACTTGAGAACCTGAAATCTGGAGGCAGATTCTGAATCCCAGCTTTGACACCTGCTTGTGTGGCCTTAAGCAAAGCCCTATCTGCAAAATGGAATACCAATAGATTTCATGTTAAGTTTGTTAGAAAGCTTGGGGGAATTGATGCATTTAAGGTGCTTACAAGACTGGCTGGAGTATAGCAACAGCTCCATAAGTATTTGCTGTGATGATAAGTAGCAGCAAATACTGTATCCTCCAGAGACAGACTATCCGGAGTTCAGTTCAGTTCAATCACTCCCATCACTCCCACCAGCTTACAACCAGGGAGACTTTAAATAGCCTTTCTAAATGATATAGCAAAACTCCATTTTATTTAACTGACTTTTGCTCACCCTGTGTTTCTGCCAAAGCCACTCCCCAAAACTGCGGCCAGTCAGGCCATGAAGTTTCAGGGCTACTTTGTTTTCACAATGCTGGGAAACTTACAACCAGCTAGGCAGAATGACTCTCCCAGCTACACCTGCAGCTTGAAGAAGCCAATTGTTTCTGCAATTCTGAGAAACTTGTGTTTCCTAACTGAAACTTGGAAACGTTCTGCTAACTGAAAACCTCTTTGTTAGTTGACCTGCTCCTGTTCTGATGTAACTATGGTTATTGGCTTTGCCCCTGGCATGATGCAATTGTGGCTTTAAACTTTATAAACCCTGTTCTGTCTTTCCTAGGGGTCAAGAGTTCTTTCTGGTACTAGCCTGTCTCAACCACCAGCTTCTTGTTAATTATTAAAGGACTCGTAACTTGACCATTGCTATGTGGTATTCCTCTGTGCCTCATGCTCAGTATTATACTGAGTCTCCATTTTCCCATCTGTTAAAGAAAGGGAAACCATCCCAGATCAGAGGAGTTGAGGCAGGCTGCAATTACCAAAGATTAGAGCAACAGCAGTCCCAACCCATGTGCTCTTGCAGGGTGACTTTGATTCTGCCCCATCAGTATATGGGGATTCATTTCCCTCCCCTTTAAGTTGGTTGAGACTGAGCTCTTGCGCACATAGGCTGGATGGAGTGAAGTGATTCAGTGTAACTTCCAAAGTCAGGCGGCTTGTTCCTGCTTTCCTTGGGCTGCACACTCTGGGAACCCAACTCCATGTGGCAAAGCAGCTCAGTCAACCCAAGAAGAAGGAAACTGGGGCCTCCAGCCCACAGCCCAGCCCACTCCAGCTCTCACTTGGCAGGTAGGTCCCAAATAGCCCTAGCAGTGCAGAGACAAGCACTTCTCCGAATACTGCCCAAAAGACATCTGCATGAGCAACATTAATACTTGTTAATACATTTAGTCACCAAGTACCTAGGGAGCCTCTCGTCTTGCAATGGCAGGAAGAAAAGGAACAGAGAGGGAGATCACCAAATGACAACAAAGGTGGGACTTCACCAAATGCTCCAGGAGGTGTGAATTAACTTTCATCATTCTTCATACTGTTCATTGACTTGCCAAAGCCACACAGCTGGCAACAGTCACGCCCAGGACTCAGCCCTAGATCTTCAGCCAATTCATAGGATGCTGATGGTCAAGGATGTCAGGAAGTTTACTATCCTCCCTCCTACTGCTCCCAGTTGGAGGGCTGGATACAGGAACATGAGCAATGTTTCTTTGGAGCCTTTACCTTGCAATCTGGATTTTTAAAAGTGAATCAGGAGATAATGAATGAGGGAACAACAGCTCGAATCCCTTCTTTTCCTTTAAGCCAAGGACCAAGAGTTTGAGATAGTTGTAACTCAAGAGAACAGCTTCCATCTCTATGGAAAAGTAAAATGTGCAAACACTGACCAGAGGATAGATAAGAATGCATAACTCACAGCTCCCTGTCTCCCTGGACTGAGAAAGAGATGGCTGAACATCAGGTCAGACAAAAAAAACAACAAAAAACAAACCTAGTCTAGGCTGTTGCAACCCAGAACCTAAGTATTCAATTACAGATAAGTTTTTTTTTTTGTTGTTTTTGTTTTTTTGCATTTTTTGGTCTTGTTTTTCCCCTGGGAGATTATTGGAGCCTGCTTCAGCATAGAAACCTTTCTTGATATGATTCTGCAGGAAGCTGAGCTATGCTGCACCACGGCCATTGATATGCAAATTAAATAAACAAAACGACATAATAAATAATTAAATCAGTCTAACATGATGAATGAATTAATCATATCAGAGTGATGAGAGGAAGCCTGCACTGTCACCCAGAAGATCACTGATTTGAGATAAAATGAAACTTTCATAACAAGTCCTTTCAGTACAGGGTGGTGCCCCTATATTGATTTACCCACACTGGCTTCTGCACAAAACAGGTGCTTAATAAATATTAGTGAAATCAAATGGACTTTTGAAACCAAAATTATCCCTCTGTGGTATATAGAATTATTCAGGAAGTAATTGTACAGACATTTTCTTATTTAAATCTTATTAGGAATGAAATCAACCCGAAAGACAGATAAAGGTAGATCTGACCATTACCACTGTATAATAAAAGAAAAATAAGGCCACCATGGTAAGTGACTTGCCCCCATCCCATCACACATTTGGAATGAGAGGAGCTTAAACTCACTTTGAGACTCTTGACACCTGGGGTATCCTGTCTGCTCAAGGATGGGAATACGTGTGTGCATGTGCGTGCGTGTGCGTGTGTGTGTGTAAGGAGGCATGCTAAGATTACCCATTACTTCCCCAAAATAAATCAACTCTACGTTTATTTAATTGTGTACCTTAGTATGCTTTGTACCTTCCCCCTAATTTTGTCTTTTATTTAGTTACTGTACATAGAGTTTTCTTTACAGGTAACTAACAGACGTAGGTAAGTACAAGGAGAAGCAAAGTGCCACACAGTCATTAAAATTAATGATGAAAAATACTATTTAACCACCCAGGAAAATTGCTACAATATATTGCCAAGGGGAGGAAAACAGGTTCCAAACTGCATGTATATTATCTACATTATATTAACACACACACATAATCAAGCAGACAAGAAGAATAAAAAGTATGTATCAAAAAGTAAACACTTGTTATTTCCACATGGTAAGATGATAAAGGGCTTTTGTTTCCTTCTTTGGGTATTTTTAAAACACTTTCAGAGATTTACACAATAGGAATGTATTACTTTTGGAACTGAAATTGATATTTGTAAAACTAAAGCAAGTTATAGTGGTTGGAAAGGGAAATGCTTTGGAGCTTATCCCTAATAAAAGTGGTTTTTTCTTTTGTTTTGTTTTATAGAAAAAAGATTACTTACCAATATGGCTAGATTTTGAGACAGTACGGGATAAAGGACAATTTGGAATTCTCATCTCATCGTAAGACACGATACATACTTAAAATGATGATTCTGTGACATGATGAAATAATTGTGAAAAAGAGAATAGAAAAATATTTTAGAGCCTGCTAAAACAAAACCCCTGAGTGGCAATAAATCACAGGCACAACTCTTTCTTCCTCCCCAACTTCTCAAAGGAACATATAACACAAAACTGAAGGCAAGCCTCAAAGGTAGCCCTCATCTCTGGTTCTACAAGAAATTTGATGACACCCAAGAAAGCAAGTTATATATCAAAGAAAAATCAACCAGAGAATCTCAGAATAAGTCACAGACCTGAAAATATGGAGTACTGCTTCGAAATGAGTTCAAAGGGCAACACAAAGTACAAAGAACGTTTGTCCAATATTCCTGGGGCAAAGAAATCAACCCGCCCACAGATTTTCTTTTTAATGGATTACAAGTTTGCATTTCTAAGGTAGTATGTTTCATAAAGATATACTCCAAACAGATAGAAAAGAATGTGTAACAACGACTTGAACTCTCAAAGAAGCAGAAAAATCATGAAAATCCTAAATTAAAAATCTAAAGTATAAGAGAGTGGAATGGCAGAGCTAGGAAAATAGGTTAAAGGAACAAATCCCCACAGAACGCGGAAAAGAACACAGTGAGCCAATGAAAAGGGAAAGCAAGCTTGAGATTCAAGAGGGGTGGCGAAGCACTCCACGTCGGCACAGGGGCTACTTGATAGGCAACGTTACACGCTAAAACATATCAAGGATTAGGGATGTGTAGCCCCCCCCAAAAAAAAAGAATTAAGAAAGCAAAGTAGAAATTATAATCAACGATATAGCAAAAGAAAATATTCACGGTCTTCAAGAAAGTTGGGTATAATTACTGAGAGAAATCACATACAATAGAAAAAAATGACTGAGGTTGGAGAGATGGCTCAGGGAGTAAAGTGAGTACTCCAGCACCCACATAAAAAGCCAGGCATGGGGGCTGGAGAGAGAGTTCAACAGTTAAGAGCACTGGGAGCTCTTGCAGAGGACTCGGGTTCTGTTCCCAGTACCCACATGACATCTAACAATTACCTGTAACTCCAGTTCTGGGAGATCTGATTTCTTCTTCTGGTTTCCACAAACATCAAGCTTGCATGTGGTACACTTAATACATGCAGGCCAACACTCATACACATAAAATAAAAATAAATAAATCTTTAAAAACAAAGATTAAACCAGGGCTGGAGAGATGGCTCAGCAGTTAAGAACACTGGTTGTTCTTGCAGAAGACCTGGGTTTAAATCCCAGCACCCACATGGCAGCTAACAACTGTCCGTAACTCCAGTCCCAGGGGATCCGACAGCCTCTTCTGACCTCCGCTGGTGGCACTGCACCACACGGGTGCACTTACCTACATGCAGGCAATACACGCATACACATAAAATAAAAATGAATAAATACAAATTTTAAAAAAACCACAAAACCCCAGGATGGATGTGTGTAGCTGTAATTCTAGTGCTGGAGAGTGGGGACAGGAGCATCCTGAGGGCTCACTAGCCAGCAAGAGACTAGCTAAAAGGATGAGCTCCAGGTTAGGGAGGGAACCTATCTCAAAATTAACATGGAGAGCAGTAGAGGAAGATATCTGAAGTCAGCCTCTGGCCTCCAGATGTGCAAGTACAGGTGAGAGCACCCACACACACAGTGCACGCAAACAAATGACTGACTCTCACCCAGTGGTGAAATCCCAGAATAAAAAACTGCAGAGTTGCACAAGCATGTAGGCCAAATACTCGTGACTTGAAAGGAAAAGACGGAGCCT
This sequence comes from Nannospalax galili, assembly GCF_000622305.1. NCBI lineage: Eukaryota > Metazoa > Chordata > Mammalia > Rodentia > Spalacidae > Nannospalax > Nannospalax galili. Next base: position 1,826,464 of record NW_008353921.1, read on the forward strand.
TAAATTGCTAGCTTCTAGGAGAAAAGAGAACAATATCCAACAAGCCTTAGGGAAAAGGCCTTCTTCTACATCCACATGGCCCTGATTTATATGTTAAAAGGATAAACAGAAAGAAGCTAGTCATGAAGAAATGGGAAAGGTAGAAGAGGAAAAAGGAAAGAGAAAGATGAAGATCATGACATCCCCAATAGACCATGCTTCGGAGACCATATTAGTGTGATTCTAAAGAGCCAAAAATGGTCAGGTGCCACAGCCACACACCTTTAATCCCAGCACTCGGGCCAGAGGCAGGCGGATCTCTATGAGATCAAGGCCAAGCTGGTCTATATAGCAAGCTCCAGGCCAACTGGGACTACAGGGAGACCCTGTCTCAAAACAAGAAAAAAACCTGAAAACAAAAAAATAACTAAAAGTGGGCTAAACAAAAGTGAATACTCATAACAAACAGAAAACAGATGTAAAAGCAAAGGTATCAATGAAAACTAGAAATACAGAGTATTAATTATCTCATTGCTATAACAAAATACCTGATAAAAGTAAGTTAAAGAAGGAAGGGTTGGGCTGGAGAGGTGGTTCATTACCCACCTCTGTGAACATTACCTGACATAAGCGCACTTTCACACATGCAGACAAAACACTCACACACATACAATAATAAAATATTTTGGGGCTGCAGAAATGGCTCAGCGGTTAAGAGCAGTGGCTGCTCTTCCAGAGGACCCAGGTTCGATTCCCAGCACCCACATAGCGGCTATAAACCATCCTTAACTCCAGTTCCAGGAGAATCTGAAACTCTCTTCTGACCTCCACGGCATCACACAACACAGGTGCACTCACACACATGCAGGCAATATACTCATACACATAAAATATTTAAAAAATAATAATAAATTTTTTTTGGTCTTTTTGAGACAGGGTTTCCGCGATACTGGAATTCACCATGCAGGGGACTGGGGGTGCAGATTGTGCAGCCCCTAGATTCACTCTTTACACAGCAAAAAATAAATAGATGGGGGCTGGAGAGATGGCTCAGTGGTTAAGAGCACTGACTGCTCTTACAGAGGACCCAGGTTTGATTCTTAGCACCCACATGGCAGCTAACAGCCATCTGTAAGTCCAGTTTCAGGGGATATGACACCCTCTTCTCACTTCTGTGAGCATTGCATGACATAGGTGCACTTACATACATGCAGGCAATACAGTCATACATACACAAAAATTAAATGAAATATTAAAAATACCTGCCTCTGCCTCCTAAGTGCTGGGATTAAAGGCATGCGCCACCACGCCCGGCCGTAAAATATTTTTTAAAAACAAGGAAGGGTTTGTTTCAGCTCACAGATTGAGGGTACAGTTCATCATTGCACAGAAGTCATGGCAGTCCTGGTCACACTGCAGCCACAGTCAGCAAGCAGAGAAAGACGAGGCTGGTTTATCCACCTGGCTTTCTCTAAGTTTGCCTTTTTATTGGGTCCATGACTCCAGCTTATTGATGGTACTATCCATTCTCAGTGGGTCTTCCCACTCAGTTAAACCACTCTGGAAATACCCTCACAAATACAGCAGTGTTCATCCTGCATGATTCTAAATCCAGTTAAAATAAAGATTAATTAATACACATAGACAGAATGGACTCAACAGTAAGAGATTTTCAAAATGAACCATAACTAATGACAACAGCGTATGATCTTTACCAGGAATCAGGTTAAAGTGCCAACACAAAGATGCAAAAAATCAGTTGGGGAGATGACTTAGTTGGTAAAGTGTTTGCTCACAAGCATGAAGGACCTGTTTTTTGAGCCCCTGGAACCCATGCTAAAAACAAAAAAAAAGTATGGAGGTATGTGCATATATTCCCTGGGCCAGAGGGGTGAAGAAAGGAGGATCCCTGGGACTTGCTGGCCAGTCTGTCTAGCAGAATCAGTGAGCTCTAGGTTCAGCGAGAGGGAGTCAAGGAGGAAGACACCCAATATTAACCTCTGGTTTGCACACACACGTGCATACATGTGCATCTGTACCACATATGTTCTCACAAACAGGTACACAAACAACATATACACACCAATATATACACACACAAAGACAGAAAGTAAATAAAGAAAAAAAAACAGAAAAAAATCAAACAAAACGAAAGCAGAAATTACTCTATATAGATTACTAAATATGATTCAGTAAACAGAATAGAATTGAGAAATGGCACAATCCAAAATAACTACACAAATATAAAAATACCCACAGTCAGAACTGCTCGGTATCAAATATTATAAACATGTTGCAGAGCAGGTGTGGAAGCATGTGTCTGTGATCCCAGCACGTGGGAGGCGAATGCAGGAGGGCAGAGAGTTGGAGGCCAGCCTGGGTTACATAGGGAGACTCTATCAATGAAAACAAAGAGCAGGGAGGGACCGACTGGGCCTGTTGGAAATTCTAGATATGAGGATGAAAGAAATAAATAGCAAAGACTACTCATGATGATAATAAGAATTAGAGAACTTGATTAATGTTATTAAAGTCAATGTGAAAGCTTTATCCACGCTTTACATACTACAAATAATTTAGTTCCTTTTCTAATGCCCAGTAAATAGTTATATAATCAACCAATAAGTCACAACCAAGAAAATTCCATTTAATTTCCCAGAAAAGGAAATTAATAATATAGATTATAGCCTCCTCTTGCACTACAACAAACCAGAAATTAATTTCAAAAGTAGAACAAAATAATTATTTCAACAGCTTGGAAATAGTTCTTGGGTCAAAAATAAAACCAAAATAGCAATTACAGAATTTTACAGAGCAGCAATAATGAGACCAACACATATCAAAATATATGGAGACAGGCCAAAGTAGACTCAAAGTAAAGTTCAGAGCCTTAAATACTTTAGTAACTGAGCACAAGCTAAAATAAGGATCAAGAAATTAAGAAGTCAACTTAAAAGAAAGCAAAGAGCTGTGTGAAGCAGGAAGGAGGGCACAATAAAGATCAAAGCAGAAATAAACAGACATAAAACATACAGAAACATCAAAATTGATAAATAAATTTAAAGGCTGTCTCTTTGAGAAAAGACAATAAAGTAAATAAACCATGAATTAATGCAATCAAAGAGAAAAATAAATATATAAGCAAAGGTAGAAAAGAGTTACAGGAAAAAAATATGTAGGGTTACAATCAGTAGAAAATATACCTGCCAATAATTTAAGTCTTGAATTAAATGTGCATATATATGTATGTATGTATGTGTAAGCAAAATGAATCTTGACTGATCGCTTCTTAGAAAGGGTAATGCTTAGGATCAGGGTTTCAGCTCAATGTTAGAGGGCTTGCCTAGCGTGTACAAAGTTCTGAGTGTAATCTCCAGTAACAGACATGCACGCACACGCACATGCACACACACCTCTAACTTTCCAACCCCACCATGAGCCTATTCAATCAGCATCTTCATTTTTAGAAGCTCCACAGAGGATTCATAGGCAAATTTAGGATGCATGGTTTTAGAAGCACAAAAAGTTGGAAGCTACAAAATCTCTTTAAGATATACCGAATACACAGAGCATTTCATTTACATAGATTCAACATTCCAAGGACTGGGAAGATGGGTTGGGAAGAAGGCTCAGTAGGTAAAGTGCTTGCCACACAAGCGTGAGAACCAGAGTTCAGATTCCCAGATCGCACAAAAAGTGTAGTGTGCATCTGCAATCCCAGTGCTCGCTTCTATGGGGAGATGAGGGCAGAAATAAAGGAATTCCCAGAAGTCACATGTCAGATAGCTGGGAAAGTGCACGGTAAACAAGAGACCTGTCTCAAACAAGAAAGCAAGAAAGCACACCGAAGATTGTCCTCTGACCTCCACACATGTACCATGGCATGTAAACACCTTCAATCACACATGTAGACACAAGTAAGCATATACACACATGCACACATGTACACATGCATGTGCATAAATACACGTACACACATACATGTGCATACACAAACACACATATCCATCCATATACACATACACACAGATAAAAAGTTCTAAAATGAAATTTCTAGCAAAAAGAATCCAACATTGTTAAGTAAATCCCATGCATAAAAAGTAGAGCTCATTTTCAGTGTGACAACAGTTTACTGCTAAATTAATATTAAGAGAAAACAAAAAGATTATAAAAAAGATTGAATTATAAGTCTTTATTGCAAAAGAAAATTTTAGCCATGAATAAGATATAACAAAAAGCTGCCCAAGAAAATATATTCAGACAAAGGGTTATTATCCGATGTAAAAAATTACTAAAAATTTGTAATTAGTAATTAAAATTTTTAATTAATAATTTTAAAACTCAGTAATTTAAAAATTATTTTAAAAAACCACTAATATCCAGAGTCAACCATTCTAGCAATCCAATTCCTGAAAGGAAAAATGGTTAATAAAATGTGGATGTTTTCATTTAATTAACAAGAAATAAAAGGCAATATTCTCTGAGCTCCAAATTCTGTTCTAGATTCTGCAACTGCAAGTGACAAAAAAAATCAAGTGACAAATGAAGATCATATGAGTTCTAAGTAACCAAAGAGATGCCAGTTAACATGTAATTAAGCTGGGAAGTGTCTGTCACTCATGCATGAGGATCTGAGCTTAGGCCCCAGAAATCACACAAATAGTCAAGTATGGTGGCATGTCCTTGTAAGGCCATGTTGCGGGGGCAGAGACAGGAAGATCCCTAGGACTCGCTGGCCAGCCAGACCAGCCTAAAGATTTAAAAGATTTTCTTCTTCTCAGAAGAACATACTGAGTTCACAAGGGTGGCAGGCAGCCTGTACACATCTGTGATGAGACTTTAATTTAATGCACAATTGTTCTGGAAGTTCATTTTGTAAAATAATTCTTTAAAGGGCATACGTTCAGGAATGGAGAGACGACTCAGCAGTTAAGAGCAATGGCTGTTCTTCCAGAGGACCTGGGTTTGATTCCCAGCACCCACGTGGTGGCTAACAACCATACATAACTCCAGTTCCAGGGGATCTGACACCTTCTTTGGGCCTCCGTAGGCATTGCATGCATGTGGTGCACTTACATATATGCAGGCAAAACACTCATGCACATAAAATAAAAATAACAACTAGCATATTAAAGGTATACTTTCTATCAGAATACATCCACAGGACATAGACAAATATGGAGATCTTCTTCACATTAATTACAATAGTGCAAATAATCCGAATGTCCACTGATGGACTGGCATAGTGACAGCACGTAGCATTTCTTGATCTTTTATTATTTGTTCACATATTATGCATGTATTATATTTATCATCTCAATAGCAGAAGAAAATGCTATTCTATTTATTTCATAGTCATTCAGATCCAAGGCTAAGATAATTTAGAAGCAATATAAACCCTAATATATTTTAAATGATCATAATGAAATAACGTCAGTGAGAATTCTTCCGTGTTCATAAAAAAAATACATGTGCAAGGATGTAGATATCACTCAAAGCTTTCTGCAACTAAGCGCCAGTTGCCTAGGTGTCTCTGGTAGCTGATGCCGATGACCTCCAGCAAACATTCCAGTATAGGAGTGGGTATGCAGAGAAACTTTCATACTTATGAACATCCTGACAATCATATCCCCTTATTAAACCACAGCTAGGCTGCTCCTTTTAAATGTGTGAATTAAACCCTGGCTCTGCCTCCATCCGCGTTTCATTGTGCTTATCTTAAGAAGGCAAACTCCTGAGCAGGGAGATGACCCTCAGTAAAGTGCCTGCCATTCACGCATAAGGACTTGAGCCCAATGCCCAGAACTCACAAAAAGCCAGGCATGGTGGAATGGACTAGTAATCTCAGTGCTAAGGAGGTGTAAACAGGCAGACCCCTGGGGTTTACTGGCTAGCTAGGTTAGCCTCAGTGGGCTCTAGGCCAAATAAGAGACTCTATCTCAAAAACTAAGATAGATGGCTCCTGAGAAACAGAACACAAGATTGACATTTGGCCAACACACACACATACACACACACACACACACACACACACACACACACACAATGGCCTGCAGAATCCTGCATGATAGTGACCATCTCCTGCCCAGTCTTTCACACTATTTCACTCCTTCTTTCCTTTTATTTCCTCTCACAGGCTCTCTCACAATTCCCTGAACATTCCACACTCTGTCCTGTCCCCAGGGCCTTTGCACACTATAAGAAGCTCTCCTCCACCTGGAGTGATCTCCCTGTTCTGTATGGAGGAGGCTTTTCATCCTTCAAGGTTCAACTTCAGAATCTCCTCAGAGCAGCTCTACTAATGGCCCTCTTGTCAGATAATGCAACTTTCTGATTGTCTCTTTTATGGCACCTCAAAATTGGGGGGCATGGTTTTTTATAGCAATTATTTATTTATATAGTCACCCGTTGTGTCCTCCACTGCCATGATTGCTCCATAATGTAAGCCTTGTGTGTCATTTGCTCATTGCGAATCCCAAGCCATCCAGCTCTGACCGGATTGGGCTAGGCTAAGATTATTGGAATGATATTCAATGGGGAAAAAAAAAAAAGGAAAAAAAATTTGAATCAGATTACAGGGACCCTTAAAACATGATTAAAAGAAACATTCTTGGTCATCTTTTGTTCTATCTGTGGGCCTCTAGCCTGTGAAAATAAGCAAAAGAAGGATGTAAAGATTAGTTTCCGAAACTTTTCGTTATAATATTCTTTTAATGGCAAAAGCTACAAATGACCTTTATGCACAATAAGAAGAGAATATTTAAACAAGTTAGAAGCTAAATGGAAGTCAATTAAAATGTATATGATAATGTGATCAATTTTAAAATGGGGACTAAGAAACTTAATGCACAATTAGACCTTAAATTTATTACACTAGTATTTTTTAATTCTATATGCAAAACAGGAAAATAAGAATATGAGTCATGGTGTTTTTCCATGTATTTTCTACATTTTTGAATAATATATCTTTTTAAAGTTTGGCATTGAGAAAGAAGATATAGTTTTAAAACAGAAATGAAGAATAAACACCATTTTTTAATTTAAAAAAATCAAATTACTCTGCCCCCCCCACCAGAGTATAACCTTTTAAGTCTCTAAAGAAAAGAAACTTTATTTCCAAATACATTTGAAAATATGGCAGAGTGACTAGATCTAGTCAAAGAACTTAGAATAAGATTGTATCAGTAATAAAGCATAATAATAAGATAATTTATTCTCATTCCTAAAACTCAAAGAAAAATCATTAACATGGGCTTTCATCTCAAAAGCTAGAGAGAACACTATGTTCAGTTCTCGGCCTGTGTCTACATGCCTTGGTCTTTCCACCTGTCTGTCTCTGTGCTCGTGTGTTTCCCAGTTAGCATCCTTCACTGGCCCCCTTGGACAATGTTCTTCCTAGTGCAGCCGTCCCTCCTTCCAGTCCACACTACGAAATGATAGAGGAAACATTTACTGAGCTGCCTTTGTTTCTTCTCACAAATGTAAAATCTGATGAGTGGGATCATCTGTTGACATTTCTCTCAGAAGGAACTGAAGTTATTTTTATTTCCATAGGTCACTGATCCGCAGTAGCCTGTGGGCCCCCAGAAAGAGATACAAACTTAAGCTTACTGAGAAGTCTGACGCCTTGGTGCATAAGCAGATGGGGGATGATAAGCTGATTTAAACTTATCTCCTGTAAAAAGCTGTGAGGCAAGGTGTGGTGATGTCATTTGGATTCTGCACAGAAATCTCTACACCACAGGAAGTGTGAAGCTTCTAAGAGGTCACTAAAATAGTATCTCATTCTAATTCAAGGGTACCAACCAAACAGCATGAACTGAACTCCAGGTAAATCTTGCCAGAACAATTGAAGCAATCTGAAATCAGGAAGAGGGCAAAGAGAAGTCTGGACAGGAAGCAGATTAGAGCACCTGAAATTACCAAGTCAATCAAAAGGTTAAACATGATTTAAAACATCATCATCGCTTAAGTCGAAAATAAAGTACCCAGCAGAGTAGACATGGGAGCTGTCCATTAACTATGCACTTCTCCTTTCCTCTGACAAACTCAGGGATTCCACAGGAAGAACAGACGCTCAGAAAGAATAGAAGTTTTTAGTTTGGATTTTTACCTTGGAAATAAGCATGTATTTGTCTTTAATGGTTCTCAGGACAGAAATATTGGCATCAAACCTTATCATTCTGATCTTTTTAGCCATTTTGCCTTCATGAGTTATTTATAATTTTACTCTCAATAACTAATATGCAGACTAAAGCCACTGTATGAAATGTTACGATTCAGATAAAGATCTAGAAACACTAATATTTCTTGTCATGGATTTTGCTTACCCAACTGAATGCTACAGAATCACCGAATTTGAACCACATTGGGGAAATGTCTGGATAGGATTTTGTAGCTTTTGGAGACCACCTAAAACCCAAACCCACCACCTAGAGACTTTCCATCATAAAGGCTACCAAAGCACCTATGGTCTACTGTCCATCAACTTTAAAATCATAACAAAATTTTCCATTTCAAATACAGGAAAAATCATACCATGATCCAATTTGAAAATTTCAGAGTAGTTTTAGCTCAAAGAAGCATTTAGCATGGAAGTTGGTGTCTCGGGTACTATCTAAATCTACTAGTTCTATGTCCTAGCCCAAGTGAGATGGTGCTTTGTTTAGATTTCCTTAACCACTATGACAAAGTCATTTCCCCTGAGTTGAAATGCTCTGACCTGGAGGGTGGAAAGAGGAGGAAGTTCATAAGACAAGGAATCAACCAAATTCAAGGGCACCAGCCAACCATACAGCATGAGTTGAACTCTGGGTAAATCTTGCCAGAACAATCAAAGCAATCTGAAATCAGGAAGAGGGCAAAGAGAAGTCTGGAGAGGAAGCAGATTAGAGTACCTGAAATCACCAAGTCAATCAAAAGGTTAAACAAGATTTCAAAAGATTAGAAAGCTCATGAAAGTTTCAAGATTCCCTAGGCCCTTTTCCAGGGTTATGTAAGCATTAAACAGGTGCTAGAAGAAAAGGAGACCCAAGTTGCAGGCAGCATCTCAGATGCAACTTTCATGATGCCTGACTCATGCTAGGGTGAGCCTTTCAGTGATAACGTCTGCTTGTGAGCTCTCCTGCTCCCGTAAATAACACCAATAAATTCATTGGTTCATGAAGCTAGACTTGAGTGGACTCGTTTCTCTGGTCTGTCACTGGTGCCCTATTTGAAGTAGATAGATGTCTGTTCATGTCTATGTGGGAAAAGTTACCTAACAGCTATAAGGAGCTGACACCTTTCCTTGGTACTTGCCCACAGATGCATTATTACATAGATTTCTCACTCTATTGTTGCATCTCTGGCTTCTCCTTGTGGGTCTGTGGCTTTGATTCCTCTATGTAAGGGCAATAACTGTCAGCCAGCATCAGATCCAAGAGGAGAGTTTGAAACAGATCCTCCCAAAAAGGCTCCTGAAGGAAGCTACTGTCACCTTGACTTCAGACACCTAGTGTGCACAATTTAGAACATTTCTTGCTTGTTCCCCCTGCCTGTCCAATCAGACCTGGCATAAAGGCCTAATCAAAGCCCTCATCTGCCAGCTAGAAGAGGGGTGCTCCACCACTCCTCTAATAAAGACTCCACTGTATCTGACCAGCCTGGGATTCTGGGGAATGCACAGTCTGAAAGCCAGGAATTTGCATTCAGTCGTCTGCAATTATTAACTGGCAACTGATGGGTTTCTTCATTTGTTCCTTTTATAAACAAAAACTAGAGGGATGGCTTGGATAATCTCCTTCAAGAGTAGCCATTGTCTTAAGGTCTGACTACAGGTTTCCCTCTTAATTCCAGCCACCATTTCCCAAATGTCCTCTGACTATTAGTGGGACAGGTAAATAGCACTCAAACTCTCCATTGTTTGGTTTCAACGTCTGTATTTATCATCCTCATTCATCCCCTGTGCCCCCAGTTACATGTGAGTCCAAATTAAACACTGTACATCATACCTCAGCATCTGCCCATCCTTCATGATCTAATTCTTCTAACGAAATGCTACCCTTAACCAAAGGTCCTTCTTGATTACAAACCATGGAAAATCTACCCTTTCCTTTATGGTTGGTAAGGAGCTGGCTTATGCTTTTGTTAGGGAAAATATTTTTCTCAAGAGTCGCATGGCAATCATTTCTATAAAATTTTGCTCCTCACTAGCTCTTTGACCTAGAGCTAATCATGTCACCTTTCTGTATCCCAGTCTCCCCATCTTTACAGTTGGTGCAACTAGACCTTAGCTGTCAAGATGGCAGGAAGAAAGCATTTAGCATGGAATCTCACACTTTGTAGCACTGAATAAATTTTGGCTGACAGTATCATTACCAACCATCATCACCATCCTCATCATCATTGTCATCATCATCATCGTTGTCATAACAGTATCATCGACGTTTGTTTTTAACTACCTTGCATCAGCTAGGAACGTAGAGCTGCATAAATTAACCACTTACTATGAAGAAAAAAAAGGACAACAAAATACCCGTCAAAATTAATGCTCCCAGGAACCATGGATACTGAGCAGGTTCTTCGAGTACCAAGGACAACGTATTATTATCCTCATACAATTTCTTTCTTCCTAAGAGATTAAAGAGCTCTGAATATTCCATTATGCTCAGCTTCACAAGCCCCCTGAGAGAAGCAACAAGTGCACATTGCTGTCCCATCATCCTCCTGTGCGTCAAGGCGGAGACAAGAAATAGCTATGTGGTCCTGAGAACTTGAGATGCCTTCTCCTCAGACCTGAGGAATCAAGGAGGTGTAGACAGCCCCCCTGTTTATTCCTTAGAGACATGTTCTCGGCTTACTCTGAAAGCAATTAAGCAGGCTGCACGCTGTTGGCTCAAAGCCAAGGCAGAACGGCCTTCTGCATACTCTTGAACGCCTTCATTTACTTATTGATACCTTTGTTCAACATCAGCTGATGAAGCCAACTTCAGTCCCATATACTCCACTAAGCATCAGGCAGGCTGCAGACAATGGGCTGGGCCACACAGGCAAGTACACCAATGCTCCAAACAAGAAGTGTCCAAGTTTTGCTGAGTAAGATAGGATAGTGCTTCTGAAACCTCACTAATCTTAGTTTTTTCACCTGTTGAATCTTTAAATGAAATTTTAGAATTCAACTCAACACACACACACACACACACACATATATATGTATATATATATATAACAAGGCTGGCCTTGTACTCATATTGATGATATCCCCCTCAGCTAGGAGTCTTTCTTAGCTAAATAAAAAAGCACCTCCCACCTCTGCTAAAACCGCTGGGTTCCATAATCAAAGACACCACTGAGATTGGGGTTATTACCTCAAGTAACAGCACTTAGAGAGCACAGAACCTCTCCTGGTGAACTTCTAAGACTCTATTGCACTTAAGCATGAAATGAGAGGAAACTAAAGATATTTGCAGACCCTATCTGTAGCAGCATGAGTCAAAACAGCCAGAGTTGGAAGCAATCCAAAAGTCCCGCTCAATAAAGAAAACACAGCATATCCTGTACACACCATGGAATATTACGGATCCTTTAAAAGGAAGGAAATTCTCACTCATGCTATGACACTGACACGGATGAATCCTGAAGACACTCTGTTAAGTGAAATGAGCTAGCCACAACAGGACAAATAGCATATGATTCCACTGTTGTGCAGTACATAGAAAAATAACAGAATGGCGGTTACCAGGGTTGCTGGACGGGGATTTAAGAGTTAGCATTTGTTGGGGGAGTAGTTTCAGTTTTAGGAAGAGGAAAAAGTTCTGGAAAACTGTTAAGCATGGCTATACAATAACACGAATGGCCCTAATGCCACTTACTGTACACTTAAAATGAGTCAAGTCTTATTATTATGTATTTTGTCAAAAGCACAAATGGGAGTTTTCCATAGCCATAGTGGTAGGTGTGATGCCGCAGAGGATACCAGGGACATCTATCCTGACCCCTGTACGGGGGCCGCTGTGCTCCACCCCAGTTCTGGAGTGTGGGCTGATGGGGCTGAGAGTAGCCACAGCTCCAGAGAGTTATCCTCAACTGGTCCACTTCAGCAGCCACACGGGACACTAGTGTCCCCAAACCCTTCTCCATGGGGACTGCCAGGGGCTAGATGACACGAATTGCAAAAGACTTCTTCTGCCTAGGAAGAAACAGCTCTACATTGGGATTCACACTCCTGGGGCCCCAAGGTCAAGCGGAAGGTCACTGTTTCCAACTGTAGCCACCTCCTTGCTTTACTTTCTTCATTCCCAGACCAGCTTCCCTCCCAGTTCACCTCAGAGCACTCCTCCAGTAAGTCACCTTCACATGAATCCTTGTCTCAAGAGCAGTGTCAGGCACTGTTTCTCGGCCATTCTCCCATTACTGCCCTCCAAAGCAGCCTTGGTATTTTTCCGAGTCACTCCTATATATTTTAATAATACAGGTATAGTACATACAGGCCCATGTGCCTATGGGTATATTTTTGTACATAAAAAAGAATATAATTCTGTTTGATATCCAAGAACCCACTTTCACCTGCTCAGAAGTGATACCTCCCACACTGAGGGGACATGGTCAGGAGGATGTGCCCAGCCTACCGGAGCCACAGGAACAACTGATGTGGGGGTCTGAGATTGGTGCCTCAACATAGAGAGCACTTTGAACAGATTTCTTTGGCTATAAATGCATTTTATTCACAATAAGAAACCTGCAAACCAGCTGTCTGAGAAAAACGTAAAAGCTACTACCTTCAGGGTGCCCAGAGGCTGTGCTAGACCCGAGAGACAGATAAAGTGAGAAGGCTCAAACCCTGAGTCTGCTTGCTGGGGAACAGAAGTAAACAGAGGGTGCAATAGCTAAGACAAAGCTGAAAGCAGGGTGAGGGACACATCTTGGAGGGGGACACCTAGCAGGAGACCTTGCTGGAGCCTACAGCACCTATAAGGAGACTACCAGGCACCAGCAATCCATGGCATCGCGGGGCACATGTGCCACAAGAAAGGAAGGGCAGGAAGGACTAGAAGGATGAACTCAGAGCAGACAGGACTGGACTGGAGTTCCCCGCAGCAGACTTGCAATCTTGGGTAAGTTCTTAAGCACCTCTTTTCCTTAACTGTGACATGAAGATAATATTATCAAATATCTCAAAGAGCTGTTGTTTGGATTAAAGAAGATAAAAGACGGAGGCAACCCAGCTCACTGTGTGTAACACACAGACAATGGTCAACACACCCCAGGTAGTGTTTCTCTTGTTACTAACTGGATACACTTCTTTCCATCTGGTAGCTGGGTGCAGAGATGTCAGTTACAACATCCTGCCAAGGTGCATCAAGGGAAAAGTGCATCTTGTCTCCACTTTTGGAAACTGAGCTCTCCCGGAAGATCCTGTTTTCACATGGTACTTTCATGACATGACTCCTGACTATTCACTCTGATGGCTGGAATCTTCCTCTGTAAGTCTGTCACTCTGTGATCCGCATACAAGATAAACCTACTCTTCCAGCTCACTTGGCAGTCACTATGAGGAACTAATGCCTACAACTGTCACCGTTTAGTGTGAGATTTAATAAACAGGGTGTTTTTCCAAGTCCAGTTTCACAAGCCAAGTAGAGGGTTTCAGTCTCCCAACATTCATGTTGGCATATGCCCACCACACGGGCACCCAGGGACAGGGCATCTTTTTTCAGCCACATTCAGATGCAGTGATTTCTGCAACCAAAGTTTTATATTTATATATATATAAATGTATATGTGTGTATATATGAAAATATATATGCACAGCCAGATAAGAATAAAAATCAACATTCTAGGAATGACATCACCAACTCCCAGACTTGGGGGGTTATTTATTATGTGATAATAGTCCAAATGTATACACTACTCCAAAATCTGCCATGAAAATTCAAACATCTTTGTAATCCCTGTTTACAAAGCACACAGAGAAATTAAAACAGGCTTAATTGAGCAGTGTTTGTGCATATTAATGAACCCAAGTTCTAAATCTGGATTTTGGAAATAAAAAGGGTAAAAGAGGATTCATTTCAGACTAATTTGCTTTTGAATATGACACACTGCGTGTCAAACAGTGTAAGGGATGTGGAATTAAGAGCCTCAATAAGCATTTGAAAACATTTTCCTATGTTGGTGGGCATAAGATATTTTAAAGGGAAAGACCACCTCCAATGCTTTAATCCAAGGCTTTTATGGCATGTATGCCTCACTGTGTCCCATTCAGTGAAGGAGTAATAACAGTCTCCACTGTGACCATGGACTCCTCCTCTCCTACAGCCTGCAGAGCCTTTCCTTTGGCTGGCCCTGATAAAGTGTTGTCACAAAAATACTTGATATTGTGCAGGACAGATTCTGAAAATTTATGCATCACAACTCAGAAGCACTTGCTTCTTAGCAAGCAAAACAGCAGAAAGATTCAAAATCAGATAGGCCCGAAGTCAAATCCCAGTCCTGCCTCTCACTAACTGAAAGTGACTTCTCCTCCCTGTGCCTCACTTTTTACATCTGCAAAATGGAGTGATAACTCCCATCTTTTAGGTCAAACTTAAGGTGGAAAATATGTGCTCAGAAGTATCGTGTCCATTCTCTATGAATGTCCCATGAAGTCAGAATAAAATAAGAACAAATGAATAACCAATCCCCAATTGCCTGTGGTCTCCCTGCAGGAGGGAAAAGGCACCAATCAGAAGGATCCCAATAGGAGAAAGTGGGACATGGATGGATGTCCACAGGGAGCCCTCTGGCTTGCTTCCTTGGCACAGGCAGACCTCCAGCCTTGAAGAAGAATTGTTAACTATAGTCTTAGGTTTCCTGGCCTGGACTACAGACTCTACAACCTTACAGTGCCTCTGAGCAAGTTGAATCACCTCCTAGTGTTTGGTTTTCTCACCTGCAAATGAGGACAATTATTGCACAAACCTTCCCTGTACATGTGTTACACCTGCTGGCAAATTCCTTTTGGAGGCACAAATAGAAGATTACTGAGGAACACACCTAAATCAGAAAGATTTACAGAATAAACAAATACTCATGAAAGAGTCCAAAAGTAAAGGGGGCTGGAGAGATGACTCTGTGGCTAAAGTGCTTGATGCTCAAGCATGAGGAGGACCTGAGTTTGAATCCCCAGCACCCACATAAGAAAGGCTGTTATGGTAGTAAATATTTCTAACCCAAGTGCTGGGAGCAAAGACAGCAGATCCTGGTGGGGGGAGGGGGCTGGCCAGCTGTTCTAGCTGAAACAACAAGTCTCAGGTTCAGTGAGAGACCCTGTCTCAAAAAGTAAGTTGAAGAGCAATAGAGGAGAACACTCAGGGTCAACCTCTGGCCTCCACACATGCATACAATAGGTGAGAGCATCTACACATGTCACACACACACACACACACACACACACACCCAAAAGTAAAGGAATGAGAAATTATCTGACACCATCATTGGGACATGTCCCCTCTCCCAGAATTTAGCCAAATGTATCCACAAGTTGAAAGTGCCCCCACTCTAGATAGGGATGGGGGTATCAACCAAAACTAATGATGTATTAAAATCCTGATGGAAACTCACTACTTCATAAGCTAATTTAAAAATACAATACAAAGAAGGTATTGTGGATGTGCAGATGATGCTTCCTCCAGAACACAAGGGTTATTAAATGAAACTCTTAGTGTTAGTCATAGAGCACCTCTCTATGAGCTACTGACCAGTGATGCTCCAGAGGCACCCAAAACAACACAACACTCTTGGTTGTCCCCCATAATTAGATGGTAAGACCCTACTGCTGAAGGCACAACACACTTTGGTTGCAGGACACAGAGAGATCAAATTGGAACAGACTTGAAAACTTCCTGCCTGCTAGCTAGCTTTCACAATGTTGGAAGACTCTATGTGGGCCCATGAGAGGGAAAAATCATCAATAATATTACCCAGCAGCAAACCCTGAACATTACAGTATGGACTTTGCCCTCTGGGCAATAGTGGCATGAAAGTTAAGGGGGCAACCAACTGCTTTCTAATTGGATTTGAGAGCTGTACCACAGTAGAGAATTCACATCTGGTTACTGTAAACATGGTTAAAAGCTCATAGCACAGATCATAGGCCCTGGAGGAGAGGGGAGCCTACTACTGCCATTCTGCTAAATGGCTAGATTATCAAACTACCTTCTAAATATTTGTGTTAATACCCATAGATTAGTTCTGCCTTCAACTTGACCAGAAAAGCTTTTTTCTGAAGTGGAAAGTAAGTGGCTCATAACTGGTCAAAGTACTGACTATAGAATGCTCAGTTCTAAATAGATTCAGGGAACATCCCAGAAGAGGAGGCAGAAAGAATATAGGATCCAGAGGATGGGGAAGAGTTCTATGAAGTGCTGTCTTCTGGATGTGATATGGCTGTTACACTTGTGAACTCACTGTAGCTATGGTTACCTACACAAGGGCCGCACAAGATCAAGCCAACAAGATCAGTCAGCATTTCAGAAGGTGGCATTAACTGACTCAGTGGATTACAAAAAAAGGAGTGGACATGAAGGTCGGAAGGCATGCTGGCAGGGGAGACTCCAGGGGAGACTGAAGAGGGGGTGAGGGGATCAGGATATACTTACTGTATGCAGTATGAAACTGTTGAAGAATACCTAAAAGCTTTTTAAAAGGGCCCTGATGAGGATTATCAGATCTGAGAGTCCCCATCCCCTCCTCTCTGAGGTCCTTGAATGGCAGTCTCCATGTCCCAGCTTCTGGCCCTGTCGTCCTCTCCTTCCCTCCCACCTTTTATGCTGCCTCATCCATAACCCTTCTCTCTTCCCCTTTTCTCCCTTGCCAAGGCTCTGTCAGCACCTTTCTGTCCTGATTGCTCTGTCTGTGCCTTCCTATGACTGCCCCAAGTCCACCTTCCTCTCTTCTCTCTCTCCTTCTCCCTCATTTCCCTCTTCCTATCTGCTTTCTCTCATCACCTGTTTCCTCTATTTCTTCCCTCTCTCTTCCTATCAGCCTGTCTCATTCTTTCTCTAGATTTCTCCAGGTGCTTTCCTCTCTCTCTTTCCCTGCTTCTAGGGTAGGGACTAGAGCACAGCCAGCAAGACACTTGCCCCAGCACAAAGCAGAGGCCCCTAAATAGCAACTCCAAAAAAGGCTAATTTAATATGACATTTTATTTATTTTTAATATTTTATTGAGCTTTTTACATTTCATACAACAATTCTTAATCAAATTTAGACATCCCCCCCATCCATGACCCCCACCAGACCTCATGCTTTCTGCCGTACATGTTTGTTAGGTCCTATATGGTCAAGGATTTGTACCCAGATGTCCTTCGGTGCAAGTTCATCCACTGGAGTCTAGTCTAGTCTAGAGATCTTAAGGATGGTCTGTGACATTTTAAACATAAAAAATGAGTGGCAAAAATTCATAATGAACAAAGAATCAAAAGTTTAAGTAAAGATACATATAGCCTGAAAACCACTCATTCCTCTGAAAAGCATGTGATGGGCAAGCACAGGGCACCCTGGGAAGGAGGATGGAGCCTAGCAGCTGGCAGAGCAAGCAGCAGCAAGACTGGAAGGAGAGCCAAGGGTGCGCCCTCTGGAGCTGGGACCAGGAAGTGGAGAAGACGCCTGGGGACTGTGGGTGGGGCTTGAATGACCAGTGAGTCATGAAAAGCTGTCTTTTTGTAAGCTGCTCCCTCCCTGTCATATAAACCATGCAAAACCCAAGATGAAAATATGTTATGTGGGTTTGTCTACCCGTGTCAGGACCACAAGACCCTGAGAGAGGGAGGGCGGGTCTCTCAAGAAGCGGGGAGGGGAAAATTTAGAGGGACAACATGACGTTTGCACTGCCTTTGATCTGTCCTCCTACTGGCCTTTGAAATGGTAACTTACCATTTTTTAAATTGCATTAAATATTACTGATTTCAATGGGGAAACCGCTTGAATTTTGCTTGGCACAGCATGCCTCTATGGGTTTAGTCCTGCTTTCTTCCTATGATTTCCCCTTCCTGCTCTTCCTTTCGCCCTCCCTGTGTTTATCCTTCCCGCTCCTCCCTTTCTCTCCTTCAGTCATTTATGCCTCTCTCTGTCCACCTCAGTCCTGCTCTGCCTCGCCCCACTGCTGTTTCTCTCCGTGCCATTCCTCCTGGGTATCTTCCATCTCCTTGTCTGCCCTGGCTCTCCTTTGCTACACTTTGGAGCCATCCTGTCAAGCCCAGTATTGCCGAGAAGACAAGCAAAGACAGATGAGCTTCCTCCCGGTTGGAAGCTGAACTCACAGCAAAGAGCTGCACACTTTGCCCTGCCTCAGACCTCCAAATCCCCTCGATCTGCCTGCATACTGCAAAATCAGCCTTTAACAACTCAAGCTGGCTAATGCTGGAATTGGCTACCAAGGATGGAAGACCTTGAGCTCAGAGGCTGGGCTGACCCCAGCACAGAGAGCCAGATGGGTATGACTGGTAGATTGAGGCTGGAAAGGACTCAGGTCTGCCAGGACAGAGCGAGATGTGCCACACTGTCCTCTCAGGACAGTGCTCAGACAAAGGGAGCAGAAAGGATTTACCTAAAGTCTCTGTATATCCAGGGGCTATCACGCTTTCTGTTTAATTTAATCCCAAATTCCACATTTGGTGCTAGGCATAGTGAGTTCTTTGCAAATTAAGGAACCCAGGGTTGAATGAATTACCTAAGGGTTTATAGCCTGATCCAGACTTAAAACATCGGAGACCAATGGGTTCAAAGGACCAGCAAGGGTTCTTTCCCTCTTCTTTCTTATTCATTTAAATAGCAAAAGATTTCTCACATACCCTGGGGATTAAGGAATACAAACAGGGCAAGCCAATGATTGCGTGTTCATTCTTCTTCAGAAGAAAACAGCCACACTGGCTAAATGATTCAGAGAAAGTAAAGGAAGCCTGCAAATCACACTGCACTCTGAATCAACTACAAATGGACTGAGTAACCAAATGTGAAAACAGAAAAATATCCCTTGCAGCAGAAAGAGTAGGAACGGGCCTCATGGTCTGAAAAGATGAGGGGGGCATTCTGGGTACAGCATGAAACTCACACAGAGAACTGTTGATTTCACAACACAGAGTTCTTGTATTATAAAAGACACCACGATTAAAAGATAAATGGTAAGAAAAATCTGCAATGTATATGACAACATGTAAGTGTCCTTAAGTATTGATAAGAGTGCCTATCAATCAATAAAACCTAAAACAAGAGAAAATGCGAACAAAGGACTTAAATAAGAACCGAAAAATTTTTATACAGACAAATAGCAACATGAAGAGCTACAGACAATCAACAGATGATGAGGGAGGGAAATTCAGTTTTCTCCAGGGACTAGATCCCTGTGCAGGTACCTAATCCCAAATGGGCAGTCCTAAACACTTGAGCACATGAGCACCACTAAATGGGCTCACTGCATTACATATCTATGTAAATTATAAATATATGTGTAGATATATAATAACAAGAAACTGAGGGAGTTAGAGGAGACATGGGAAGAGTTGGATGGGGACTGGGAGGGATTGAAATAATGCAAATACAACACTCTTGCATGAAACACTCAAAAATTGAAAGACATTAAAAATAAAAATGTGAAAATAAAACTCAAGCAATTGTCATTTTAAATTAAAAACTAAGGCACTGTTCTGTTTTTCCAAGATTGAGGCTTACGAAACTAAATATCCAGTATTGTCAAGTACAAAAGGATTGGGTTTCTTACCCACTTCCCCAGGTCTATGCGGGATTTTGTCTGGTTTGAGCTTTCATAGGACTTCTGCACGCTGTCACCATTGCTGTGAGTCACACGAGTAACTGACCAGCTGTCTGGAAAACTCTGTTTCCTTGTGGTCATGCACCACCTCTGGCTCTTACAATCTTTTGACTCCTTCTTCTGCAATGGTCCCTGAGTCTTGGGAGGCAGAAGTTTGATAGAAGTGTCCTATTCAGGCATCAGTACTCTGCAGCCTCTTGTTCTCTGCACATTGGTCAGTTGTGGGCTTCTGTGTTAATCACCATACGCTGCATAAGGAAACTTCTGGTGAGAGTTTAGAGATACTTTAATCTACGCGTGTAATGATAAATCATACTCTAGGTGTGGTGGCATGCGCCTTTAATCCCACCCTTCGGGAGGCAGAGGCAGGTGTATCTCTGTGAGTTTAAGGCCAGCCTGGTCTACATAGTGACTTCCAGGTGGGCTGGGATGATGGAGACCCCGTCCAAAAAGAAAAAGAAAAGAAAAAACAAAACAAAACAAAAAACAAATAAGTCATTAGGAGTTAATTTAATACTATAACTATTTGTTAGAAAACTGGTATTAGGCTTTCCCCTATACCCTGTGACCCGTTTGTCTAGCATTGGGATCATAAGCCTGCTGTCAGTGTTAGGAACGTGCTCCATTCTATGAAGCAGACCTTAAATCCAATTAGAAAGTGCTTGGTTACTCACATAATATTTGAGCCACTATTGCACTGGTGGGCATATATTGCCAGGCCAGTTGTTATTATAGGTCACAGGATTCACAGCTTGGTAAAGATGAGATAATTTTTTCCTTCCAGTAGCATGCATAGCACCTTCCATCACTATGAAAGCTAGCCAGTAGAGATGAGAGTCTGAAGTCAACATCACCTAATTTCTCTTATTGTTCCATAGTGTCTTCAGCAATGGGGTATTATCATCAAGGTCTGGTGGGTGACCAAGAACAGGGACAATGGCTAGTATTGTTTAAGGGTCTATGGGACCTCTGGTAAATAGCTTCAAGAGAGAGAATCCATTCCTGGAGGTGAGGTATTATTTTATTAGCCTATGATGTTTATAAAAGGCAGTGTCCCCTGCTAAGTTAACTCCTTTTAATCACTTTTTATAATGTATAAGTATATACTTTAAAAAGTTTCTATAGTGGAAGATTTCCATATGGCTTTTCTCCTGAAGGAATTTTGCAACTGATTGTTGCTGAAAGGGGGAGAAAGACTCTCTTTCAAGGATGAGACCCTTGGTAGTTTAACCAGGTTCCAGTGGATGGACCCATACTGAAGGATACTTGGGACACAAATTAGACTCTATAAACCTTATTATAAATATATATAATAGAATTAAATCGGGCAGGAGGCCTTAAGGGAGGTGTGACTAGGGAAGGGATCTAAAGATCATCAAATTACATTGCATGTAAATTGCAAAAATTTAATAAATAAATTTTTTTTT
>NW_008353921.1:1848195-1859270 GCF_000622305.1 Nannospalax galili
ATAGAATATATTAAACTGTGCAGGGGGCAGTAAGGGGAGGTGCAGATAGGGGAAGGGATCTAAATATCATCAAATTATATTGTATGGAAATAGCAAAAATTCAATTAAAAACATGCATACACAGAAAAGAGTTTCGCCATGCAAATTCACCAAGCCGTGTCTTGATAGGTATTTCTGAATGGATTTCACAATAACTGCTCAGGACTAGAAAAAGTGCTATCATATAATCTAGGAGCCTGATGCAGATAGGGGAAGGGATCTAAATATCATCAAATTATATTGTATGGAAATAGCAAAAATTCAATTAAAAACATGCATACACAGAAAAGAGTTTCGCCATGCAAATTCACCAAGCCGTGTCTTGATAGGTATTTCTGAATGGATTTCACAATAACTGCTCAGGACTAGAAAAAGTGCTATCATATAATCTAGGAGCCTGAACTCTAGACATTTCTACCTGCATGATCCTCAAGTCCCTGATGAGTCTCTAGAAGTTCACCTTGTATAAAGGTGTTGAACCAGAAGGTCTCAACGACAACTTTTAGTTCTTAAATCTTACAATGCCAAATTAATGCAAATTTACTAAACATATATTAGGCCTGCACAAATCCACACTAAACAAGAATGCTAGAGGACATGAAGCTGGAAGGTAGGCAGCAAAGTGGTGGTGGAGAAGGAGAGGGGTCTGAATATTACTAAATTACATTGCACAAAATTCTTAAATCAATGGAAATATTTTAAATTAAAAAACAAAAGTTGATAGCCAGAACTGCGAATGAGAATGAAAACAGCTGCATCCCTCAACTGAGAAACTTGTCAATATTCACTAAAATTTTGAGTGTAAATTCCTTTTGATACATCCATTCTCCTTTCAGGAATTTACCCTGAAAAATACAAACACACAGGCATAGGGTTATTCGTCCCAATACTGTTTAAAAGAACAAAACATCAGAATATCTTTACTATTCTGCAGTGACTTCTGAGCAAACGTCATTATGTCCACGTAATAGAATATAACACAGTAAATAAAAATAATGAGGTATACCTGTCTCAAAAACAACTCCCTGAAGGCTAGCTCTCATAGATTTGGAAAACACTGTGTAAGCTACTATATTGGGGCAGTAGTGGCACTTTTATTTTGGAGGTAATCAACAGCTGCGTAATTGGACCTAAAGCCTACTCAGTGGGAGGGAACTCCTGTAAACATAGCAAAATACGTATGGCTGGAGAGGTCATAGACCTTAGAGAAAACTTCAAGACCATCACATCCCTAGACAAAGGTAATTTCTTACTTTGTGCTAAATATGGATTCTCATGTTTACAGACAAGTATGCCAGTCACCACCCATCAAAGAAGCTTCTTTTGCAACAGAGTTCCACAACTGGTCACACACAGAGATTAAGTGTCGGTGAAATGCCCAACCCTAAGTGACACAACTATAATGGAACCTCTGCACCTAAGGTTCACAGAACATTGTGGAACAAGGGGTAGAGAGAATACTAATGCATCTCTCAATTCTCACCAAGTTTCGTCATGAAACAGAGGGCCATGAACACAAAAGGACACAAATGACTAAAGCATAGAGAATAAGAGTCTGTAGAGTGTGGGTCTTGGACAGGACTCCTGTAGTAAAGTTCATCCACACAGGGCTCAGGGACCATTGCGGGACAGGGGGCAGAAAGACTGTAAGAGCTGGGGGAGCAGGTGCAGGCCCATATGGAAATAAGATTCTTATAGGTTCCTGAGACCTTGCTCATATGAACCTCCAGCAATAGTGTCAGCAGGTACAAAACCCATGCAAACTTAAGCAGACAAAAACCTAGCATAGAACTGTGGAAATGGGGAGCAGGCCCCAATCTTAGCCAAAGAAATATTGAGCAGCTGATTAATGCTGGGTGAGGAAGCACTAGGTTGACTAGACCCCAGTGGATGAACTTGCACTGAAGGATGTCTGAGGACACTAACTTGACCTGATAGCCCTTAACATAAATAACAGAATGCGTGAAATCTAGTGGAGGAGCTATGGGAGGATGCCAATGGGCAAAGGGGTATAAAGATGATTAATGAGTTGTATATGAAATACACAAAAATTCAGGGCTGGAGAGATGGCTCAGCGGTTAAGAACACTGGCTGTTCTGGCAGAAGACCCGGGTTTGAATCCCAGCACCCACAAGGCAGCTAACAATTGTCCATAACTCCAGTTCCAGGGGATCCGAAAGCCTCTTCTGTCTTCCTCGGGCACTGCACGACATGGGTGCACTTACGTACATGCAGGCAATACATGCATACACATAAAATAAAATAAAAAATAATTAAAATATTTTTTAAAATATACAAAAAAGGGGCTGGAACGATGGCTCAGTGGTTAAGAACACTGACTGCTCTTGCAGAAGACCCAGGTTTGAATCCCAGCACCCACATGGCAGCTAACAACTGTCCATAACTCCAGTTCCACGGAATCCGACAGCCTCTTCTGTCCTGTTTGGGCATTGCACAACATGGGTGCACTTACCTACATGCAGGCAATACATGTATGCACATAAAATAAAGATAATAAATAAAATATTTAAATATATATACAAAAAAGAAAAGGCAAGAAAGAAAAAGTTAGGGTCTGGTGGTGCAGACTTGTAATCCCAGCACTCAGGAAATGGAGACCAGAGGATAAGGAGTTCGAGGTCACCCTTGTCTACATAACAAGTTTGAGGTCAGTCTTGGCTACACGAGACCCTGTCTGGGGGCGGGAGGGGAGAAGAAGATGAGAGGGGAGGGGAAAAGAGAGGAGAAGGAGAGATGGAAAAGAAAATAACTAATGGTTGGTTCAATATCATGAGCAGATGAAGGGATGTAGATAGCTGGTTAGGCATTATTATAGTGCTTCAATAGGTGCTGAGCCTGGCTCCTCTGTTGAAAACCCAAGTGGTTTGGTATTGGCTAAAATGATTGGGCTTCCCCAGGTGTGGAGGTAAAGGAGTTTCTGATGGAGACAGGCCTTTGAGTCAGGGGGCTTAGTGGGGAAGGTAGTCCTCAATGTAGGTGAGTTCTATCCAATGAGCTAGGGACTAGATGGAACAAATCTGTCTGTCTCTCTCTGTCTGTCTCCTGTGTGTGTGTGTGTGTGTGTGTGTGTGTGTGTGTGTGTGTGTGCTTCTCTCTTTTTCTCAAAACATTCAAAAGCTAAAAGTTATTCAAGCTCAGCAGCTAACAATCATCCATAATTCCAGTTCCAGATCCAATGCCCTCCTCTTGCCCTGCACAACACAAGTGCACTTACATACATTCAGGCAAAACATTCATAACACATAAAGAATAGAAATAAATATTTTTAAAGAATGTATATTCTCATGTGAGAATGTTTATGTGTGAGAGACAGAGACAGAGGTAGAGAGAGACAGAGACACATAGAGAATGAATTTATATGTATAGGAACAGCTGGAAACAGAAACAAAAAGGCCCTGGCCAGTGTCCCTGGGTGGGAAGGAAAACACAGACTCTTCCTTCCGATGTTATCTTCCTTTTTACACTTGTCTGATGAGCACCTGTTCCTTCAGAATGAAATAGAGATTTCCATAATAAAATGTCAAGAAACATGCTGTGACATAGAGCAGTTTTACAAATGGAAAGAATCTTTCCTGAGTCTTCTCAACACTACCCACACTCCTCTGGTCAGTGGCAGCAGCCTGTCCTATGAACCTTAGGAATCTGAGACCTTGTTCCCCTCTGGGGCGCCATGAAGCATACACTTACTGGTAACTGAATTAAACCCAATTATACTTTGAGATTCTTCAGGAACCCATGACACATCTTTTAAAGCAAAGCTACAAGTCATTTATACATGCAATGCCTCCTTCCTGTGTTGTGTTTCTTAACCTCAATATTGCCCCTGTCACAATAATGCTGCGGAGAATCAGGGTGTCTATTTTACTGAGGAATCTCAGGCACCGACTATGAGCCAAGATCCAAGCCCAGGTCAGTGTGCAGCAGAGCTCATATCTGTCTGATTATCAGCCCAAAAGATGACCAGAGACATCCCTGCTTCAAAGACATTACATAGAAGTCACTGCCCAGGGCACCACTATCAGGGTGGCCACCAAGGCAAAAAGTGTTCCCTGGAGATGCTGGTGCAACCTGGCTTTGTAAAGTCCTGGTGGAAAAGCTGAAGGGAGAGGTGCTGAATTCAGACTCTCTAGAGATAAGTGTGCTTCAATTGGTTGAAAATGCTGCAGCTAAAGTAGCTAAGTTTGTGGCCACAGAAAACTCTGCCCTCTTTCTTCAAGTTAGAATGCTCTCTGCTCACTGGCAAGAACCTGCTCACTTTCTTCCCCTGAAGTGCACACAGGAATCACTCAACTCCTTGGAATCCAAAAAATGGGTTGGAATTCAGTTGTATAGTGCAGGTCACACTTCCAGAAGGACAGGGGCAGGACAAGGGGCAGAAGTGTAAGTTCCTTGGCCATTCTGGCCTTTGAGTGTAAGAAGACTGTGCTGGGGGAAGGAACCTTAGGGCCCCAATTGATTCTGAACATAGTTCCTTCCAATCTAAGTCAGTGGAGGAGATAGTTGCAGGAGTAAGACAACAGCATCAATATTAGCTGATATGAATTGGGTGGGGTGCATTCACAATGCACAAACTATGGACTACATGGTACATAAGCATGGAATTCTTAGAATGAAGCTCAAAGAGCCCAGTGTTTGCATTGGAGGAAGATTCTTGAAACTCTCCAATACAAAGAAAGCCATTGACCTTGTACATAGGGTCATCTCTCTCACATCTCTATCCTCCTGAAAGCTGAACACTGAGGAGAAACTGAGGCAGTACAACACGAAGCATTAATAGGACTTGGGCTATTCAATGGGAATACGCAGCACTAGGCACCAGTGGCTACATCAAGTGTGGGGGGCGTGAAAGCTAGGACTGCCAACCATCATATGGCATCAAGCCTTTGATGGGGTAGATATCACAGCTGGGCAAAAAGCCCCATCATCCCATCAGACAAGGCTTTGGAGTTGGGGAGATGCCAAGGAGCTTCAGCAGTTGCAGAATTTGACTTCTGCCCAGTTGGGAGCTGTTTGTGAAAGCAGCACTGGGCTTGTGAAAACCTTGCTTAAAAGTCAACCGAAGACACAATCAGAAGTCCCTGATGTCCAAGGATACAAAGGATACCCAGCCAAGGCAAGATGGTGTGGAGGGAAGGCACTCAGAGCAAAGGGCAAGGCCTGCTACCTTTCAGTCCATCCCTTCTAAAAGCAGGACGGAAAGTGCCCTGACTGTGATGTGAAGAGATTCTCACCTGCCTGGTAATGACTGAGACCTCTACACATAGTCTGCAGAACCAGGTGCAGCTCTGCTGGGAAGTTGCCTCACACCTGAGTGAGCCAGATGCCTGAACAAGGTTAATTTCTTAATTTCTATTGCTTGACTAACCTTAACCTATTTGGAACCTGGACATGGCTATGACCCGAGCATCTGTCTGACCAGTGCTTGTCAGCTGCTGGTCCAGGTGGACAACTGCAATCTGTCACAAAGGCTCTAGCACACACCCCTACTGGTCACTGATCACTGTGCAGGGCAGAGGTGCCATCTCTCCCACCGAGCCCCACAGGGGAAACCACGTCTTCAGGTTTCTTCTGACAAAGACACCAGCAGATACTCCCAAGGAGCTGTGTAAGCTGCCCATGCCAGCCTGCTGCCCTGCTCACACAAGCCCCTAGCAGGTTCACGTTGCTTCTCACTTACACCATCTGCCTTCCTGAGTGAACTGAGAGACAGGTGCCCCCCTCCCCCCAGAGTGACTGGTTACTTGGCATCTTTTTCTACTCAAGTTCTTTAAACATTTGTTCAACATGTGTTTAAGAGAGGCAGACCTGCCACAGCAAGGGCCTAATGGCCACGGGCTGCCTCTCCTTTCTGGGATAGTCAACTCTGGTCTAAGCCTGCCATTCCCCCACAATAAAACCCACATTCGCTCTGATCATTCATTTTTTTAAAATAGTTTATTATTTTTATGTGTATGAATGTATTGCCTGCCTATAGGTAAGTGCACCCATGTCATCAATGCCCACAAGGACAGAAGAGGCCATCGGATCCCCTGGAACTGGAGTTAAGGACAGTTGTTAGCTGCCATGTGGGTGCTGGGATTAGAATCTGGGTCTTCTGAAAGAACAACCAGTGTTATTAACTGCTGAGCCATCTCTCCAGCCCAGCTCTGACCATTCTTAAGGAGGCAGCTGCAAGGGCCTTACTCAAGTATTCAAGATCTCCTCCTGGTCTCACTGTCTACCCCCCACCCAGATGTCATCAAAATGTCCATTCCTGGGCCAGCAAGATGGCTGAGCAGGTAGAGATGGCTGTTGCCAAGGCCTGATGATTTGAGTTGGATCCTTAGGACTCTGAATTAGGGGCCCCAGGACTCAGATGCTGGAAAGAGATTCCTGCAAGTTATCCTCTGACCTGCATGTGCACACCATGGTACTCATGTACACACACACACACACACACACACACACACACACACACACACACACAATAAATTAATGAGAACATAATTAAAATGTCCATTCCTACTATGTACAGCTTCCCTTCAGAGACAAATATTCTGGTAATTATTTACCAGTGCTTTTATTTTTTTCCCTTTATATTCTGTCCCCAGAGATGCCTAATTCCCCTGGATCACTTAGCATCTCAACTCTGCCACTGTAAGTAGGTGCATGTCTAGGGGAAGCAGGTTCCAAGCCATAGCCTTTGCAGCACCTCAGTGCAGGGGGTCCGAGCACCAACACAGTGGCCATCAGCACTCAGGGTCTGGGTACCAAGCCAAGTGCCAACACAGGCCGGCTGTGAGAACCCAGACTCATGACTTCACCTCACTAGAGGTGGAGGTCGCTTCATTTGCATCGTGGACAATCTTATTGCCTACTTTTCAGTGTATGGATCTTGTTCAGCGTATCCTTTGATTGACAGTCAAGGCACAGTGGTAAATGATAGCTCCAAAAGATGTGACTCAAATATGTATCTTGAAATGTTTTCACAGAATAGTGTTAATAATAAAGTTACAGAATTTCATAGACATCCTGGTTTGGCCACTGTAACACTGAGCTTCTATGGCATCCAATGCCAGATTCCAAGAGCTGGAAACAGGAGCCTTCCAAAAGCATGCTTGCTGATATTTCTCAGGCTGGCACACACAGGTTCATTAGGCTTTGCACTTGCCAAGGGCTCCGCTTCCATTCCAGGCCACCCCAGGAGAATCAACTCTGTAGCCTCAAGGATGGCTCTGAATGGCTTTGGTGTCTAGAACAATACCTCTACTGGCTCCCTCACTTCTGGTCTCTGACCTTGAATGCATACTGTCCTCTCAGTCTTCTTTGCCAACCTGAACTTAAAACTTTCAAACATCATTTAAACACTCACATCTCCCCAGTGCTTTCACTGCCTATCGCAAACATACACATGCCCTTTCTGGGATTCAGAAGCCCTCTGGCATTTGTATCCATGGATACAGTAACCTGTTCCCTGCGACCAGAGACTGAGCCTCTTCAGAGCATCTGGCCTAATTCCCTGGGAGAGACAGGAATCCCATGGGAAATGGACCACTATAAGATCCTCCAACCTCTTGCCTGAATATGTGCAGTATCCAGGAGCTTCCCACCTCCTGGAATCTCTTTATAGAGGTCTCTGACCATTCCAAATGTCATGTCTAACATCGATTCAAAGTATGCTAACAAGGATTTTTACTCAGAAGTTCTATAATGTCTTCCAGGAACACATAAAACTCCTCCACAGTAGACTGCCCAAATCCTACAGATATCTATCAATCCTCTACAGCCCTCCCTCCTTGAGATAACCCACCCTCAGTATTTCAGTAACCCTTCCTTTGACTTGGACCTAAGATTTGCTACCATCCTCACCACTTCCTTAGGAAGACTTTTGTTGACCATCTAGGAGGAGAAAAGGTGACCCCCACAACTGGTACCCAGTCCAGATGAACAGGCTCACGCATATAAGTCTTCTTTCAGTATACAGTTTTATACTTTCTGACTAAATTATGAATGCCTCCAATTTATATATTGAAACCAACCCCCCATGCCTTAGAATGTGATTGTATTTGCAGACAGGATCTTTAAACTGATGACAAATTACAATAAAGCCATTAGAATAGGCCCTATTACATTCTAACCAGTGAAAGATGACATTTAAATGCATAGATAGAGGCCAGGGTCTGTGGCACAAAAGATCAGGTGAGGAGGGATCATTTGCAAGCTGAGGACAGAGGCCAACACTGCTCGCACATTGGTCTTAGTCTTCCAGCTCCCAGAGCAGTGAGAAAATAAAGGTCTGCTGTTTAGTACTGTATGGCAGCCCAAGGAAAGGAAAGGTGACTCTTCTCTATCTGAAAGGCTGGGGGCAAGGAGTGTTTCTGATTTCAGCCTTTTTCAAAACTTAGAACAGCTACATATATATACAAGATGTCTTGGGGATGGGTCCTCAATTTTAAACACAAAATTCATTGATGTTTCATACAGTCCTTAACCACGTAGCCAGAGGGTGTTTTGTATGTACAATTTCTATGAAGATTTTGTATGTGAAACAGGGTTTCACAGTGTGGAATTGTCCACCTCGCCACCTGTTTCATCATGGTGATCAGTGTTCATAAAGTTTCTCATTCTGAAGCATTTCAGGGGTGCTCAACCTGCACATTAACAAGCATAATTCACTTTCAGTACCCATGTGGCAACTCTAACACCATGTAAGTGCCAGTGCCTGATGAACAGATAAGCGCCAAGGTATTTTCTAGAATAATCCTCAAAGCCAGGTTTACCCCCTTTCTGAGCTTCCAAAGGATGCCTCACAGCCTCATCATCATTATCTGACTACACTGTTGACCTCTTTAAGCACCTAAGATTTCTCTCTTCAAAGGAAGTGAAGAGATCTTT
The DNA here is from genome assembly GCF_000622305.1 of Nannospalax galili. Lineage (NCBI taxonomy): Eukaryota > Metazoa > Chordata > Mammalia > Rodentia > Spalacidae > Nannospalax > Nannospalax galili. The sequence continues at coordinate 1,857,130 of NW_008353921.1, forward strand.
CATGACATCAGTCAGAATTTTCTAAGTTAAGAGCTTTGTTTTTAATGAAAAATAAAAGGGAAGCAGATGACCAAATCCTAAGGTACCCAAATCACTGCTAAGTGTTTTTTGTTTTGTTTTGTTTTTGTGATACTGAAGATCAAACCCAGGGCCTCATACATGTTAAGCAACCATCACCACTGAGCTGCATCCACAGCCCGTGGTAAGTTCTTTACATCAGTCTGTGTTTTCTATGCTACCTATTATTTTTTTCTTTTAAAAAAAATTTAATTTTTATGTGTATGAATGTTTTGCCTGCATGTATGTGTACCTATGCATGCAATGACTGTGGAGGCCAGAGAGGGCATCAGATACCCTGGAGCTGGAGTTACATATAGTTGTTAACTACCATGAGGATCTACACCACTTATTAAGCTTCAGAGAGAACACACACTATAGTCCCCTCACACACACTTGGTTATGAGCTGCTATCCTCAACCCCTGTTTGATACCAGGTCCATTCAACTCTGTTAGGCATGGAGTTTTCCTTTAGTCCTGCTTTGCCCTTTCAACTTGGTTCACAATATTTTCCCAGTGACAAACTTGGTCCCCTCCTTGCCCCCAACTTCCCTGAAATGTCATAAGCGTTAAATGTTCTCCCGCATTTAACTTAGTCCTAGAAGCCTCTACTGTCTTGCACTGTCTTTGCCCTGGCTTGGCCTAATCTTGAAAGAAGGCGCTGAATACTCCATCACTGACCCCATTTTAATAGAACATTAGCATCTTGGACTTCCTCTCCAGAGTCCTGCTATTTCTGGGGAGACAATCTGGGGTCATAAATCCTCCTCAAGGGTAAAGTGTAAGTGACTGGAACTGTAGAGCCAAAGGAGACACTAAGTGCTCCCTCCCTTGTCCTGTGCATCCTACAGCTTATGGCACAGGACAGATTCCACAGGGCTGAAAACAGAGTGATGCAAATCTGATCCCACTGTCTCACAAGAAAGTGCTGCTTCAATAAGTGCTCGCTCTGGGAGCAAGAAGAGAAGCGATTCAAGGGGCAAAGCTAACGGCGACAAGTGAGACAGAACAAGAGGAAAGCAAAGGCTGGAAGAGGTGGGGCTAGAGACACGAGGTCAAGATGACACAGGGTCAGGAAGACATGGGTCAACGTTCTCAGTCATTTCTCTATGTATTACCCATTTTGTTTCCCTCACACAAAGAAGGCTGTCTATCATCAGGTCAGGGCTGGGAAGGAGGGTGAGACAGGCATCCATCAGGACCTCCTCAGCTGCCTGCACAGAAGCACAAACTTTGCACTGCATCTCCAAACCACGGGCTCTGTCTTGCCACCTGGATTCTCTGTTTCTTCCACAATTTATTCCATCTAGTGACTGACTGGAACAAGTCTTTCAAAGGGCATTTTTCAAAGCCATGATGGTACAGCAGTCACGCTGTCTGGCCCTGACAGCTCCAAACAAGTTACAGGCCCAGAAATTACATGGAGCAGCCGTCCATCAAGTGTCTCCATGGTCCACCGACTGCTCATGAGATACAGTGAAGTCATGCGTGCAGGCCACCACTGGGCTGTCGTGGCTGGAAGTGCTTTGGCTCTCATCACCAGCATCAGCAGCAGAGAATTAGCATCATGCCCAAAAACAGGAGCTTCCAAAAATCAGCTGGATTGCATGTAGCACTGTGTTCTCCTACCTTCGGTGGCCATGCTTCCTGAAAACTGACTCCATCAGACCCCTGAGCAGTTAGAATGGGGACCACTTATGCATGACCTTTAAGCCTATGGTATTGTGTATTAATGCTCAAAAGACCTTAACTGTAGGGGTTTATGGCTCCCCACCCTACTGATATCAAGCTTAGTGATGTGATTTAAGGTACTCCATTGAGGAAGATTATATACCCCTTGTCCAAACGGTAGAAGGCTTCACCGCATGATTTCTGGTCCCCTTCCTAAAGAAACAGCATCCAGCTCACAATACTAAGCTTAAGAGTAGCTGTATGGGGGCTGGAGAGATGGCTCAGTGGTTAAGAGCACTGACTGCTCTTGCAGAGGACCCGGGTTCGATTCCCAGCACCCACATGGAGGCTACGAACCGTCCTTAACTCCAGTTCCAGGGGAATCCAAAGCCCTCTTCTGACCTCTGCAGCAC
>NW_008353921.1:1859404-1887171 GCF_000622305.1 Nannospalax galili
AATAAATAAAATATTTTTTAAAAAAGATCTAGCTCATGGTTTACCAGGTCAATCATTGCTCTGTGCCATAAATCACCTATCTCCCATGTTGAGATCTGAGTGCCAAATTGACAGCCACAGCCAACCTATGACACCTATGAAGCATGAGCTTATGTGATAATTTGCTGAGATTTGGGAATTTTTTGTTGGACATGATAAATTATTGATATAAAAACTATTATAACTAAGATACATTGTTTTTCTTTTCCTTTTTCTTCCCACTAACATTTATCAAGAACCTACCACAAAGAATTGAGAACCTTTTGTCAATCTCTACGTAGCATTAACTACGTGGCTATCACCAGGTTGGGTGGGGAATATGAGTCAGGGATACGTATAATGGAAAGATAGAGGGATGGCAGGGGAGCATTTGGATGACACGCTGTGACAAGTTCTGTAATAAGAGGCACCAGGAGCTGGGGGGGGTGCTGGGGAGAGCATTTTCTTTTTCACTTCCTTTACTAGGAGGAAGAAGGGACTTCACAGAATTACTTATTCTAGACAAAGTTTCATAGATAAGTGAGGTTGGTAAAATGAGCTTGACATGGTGGAGCCTGGCTGACAGAAGTGGGTTGCTGGGGTGAGCTTTTGAAGGTAGTGCCCAGCCCTGGCACAGGTCTAGTGTCCCCTCCCCCACTCCCCCCTTCCCCTCCCCCTCTGCCCCCCGCTTCCTGGTCAGCTGCCTTACATTCCCACTGACACAGACAGACTCTTGCTACCATGACCTTCCCCACTATGATGGGTCAAAATTCCATAATACTATGGGCAAAATTAAATCCCTTCCTCCCTTAAAGTTTCTTCTTTCAGGTGTTTTGTCATAGCAATGGGAAATTAATAAAGATACTACCTCAGATTATAGTCTCCCCCTCGCATATCAGTGCTTATTTCCAAAGGCTGAATATCCCAGTACAGAGGCCCCACTGCAGGGAAGAACAATCAATAGAATCATCTGTGTGTCCCTCCAATGGCCTTTTATGGGCTCTCGGAAAACCTTACATCAGAGCTTTAAGGTCTGCTCAAGCTGTCATAGTCTCTGTATCAGGCAAGTCTATTTCAACTACTTACCAAGGGTGGGCTTAGCTTAGGTGAAGTTCAGTGAAGACTGGACAAGAGCTGACCTCGGTGTTCTAGCAGAATTGTTGGCTATAATTCCAGGCACCGGGCATGGGCACTGAGTGCATGCCAGGACCTCTCAGATACATCACTACCAAGACTACTCTCATGTTCACTTGGGAAGAGTTGAGAGAGCTGAGTCCCTTATCTGAGATGGCACAATCTGTATGTGGCCGAACAAGAACTTTGTTCTCTCTTTCTGGATCTCATCAGCACAGAATGAAAGAAAGCTAAAAATTCAGTTCCTCCACTGCACAGTCCACATTTTAAGGACTCAAGGACCACATGAGCCCAGTGGCTATGGTAACTGCCTGTTGAGCATGTCAGATGTAGACTGTCTTTGTCTTTGTAGGAAATTCTATTGGACAGAGGTGGGAAGGGTTTCTTTGAGGTTCTGGAAAGAGTGTCAGACCCCTGGATAATCTAGACTTTCTCCTCCCTTCATCCACTATCCAAATCCTTTCATTGAAAAAGAAACTAGGGCAAATAAACTAATTAACCCAAGAGGAGTAAACACATACAATTAATTCAGAGGGGAGAAGGGAAATCACTTTTGTATGTGTTTTTGTTTACTTCATAAACAGAGGAACGCTAATGACTCTTATTCCAGAAAAGTCCACAGGGGAACTGGAATCTCTTATCTTAGCCCTTTGTGGAACAGGAGGGCCTATGCTCTCTGAATCACGCCTGAGATCAAAGACGATCTGTGCATGTCATTATGGCATCTCCTCCCCACCCTTCTTCTATTTGGCAAGTCTTCTCCGGTCACAAGACTGGCCTGAATCAGCCTGCTAGTAAGTAGAGACTCTTATTCTGTAATAACACTACCTGATAAAGCAAAGTCATTGCAGATAGATGTCTAACACCCTTACCAGTCATCTTCTCTACAACAGAAATACGTGATGTACAAGACAGAACTGCAGGGAACCCAGAGGGTCTATCGACTGACTTTCCACCTATAAATTAAGCCAAGTCATATGGGCTGAAACTTGAATGAAGTTGAACGTATCTAGAAGTGTGGAAGGAACAGCAACTGTGACCTCTCAAGGAAGACTGCTCTATTCTGATGTGAATATGATGTCATCATAATGGACATGTCTCTTACACTGTATCCAAATCTGCCTCCCTCTGAAGCCAGGCATACTGCTTCTCAGCTCCCAGGCCCCACACTGTCCTTATGACCTGACCAACAAATTAGCACACTGTCCCTCTAAGCTACAGTTTGGGGAATAAAGATGTTTATTTGGGCTTACCAACAAAGCTTACGATGTCTGGGAAGGGGTCACTTACAAAGGCATGGACACCCATTTCTCTTAGATTTCTCTTGGGGGACTCAGAGAACAAACTCAAGTCCATACGATAATCATTGTGAAGACAAGAGCGACATCCCTTCTAGCATTCCTTTTTGGAATGTCCCTGGGTATCTCTTGATCTTCAGATCTAAATACTTCCAGCCGGCTGCCACTTCTGCCCACGTTCTCATGCTCCGGTCACACCTGATGGAGATGGACAGCTGAACCGGACCCCCAGACACAGGTGGATGGAAGCAGGCCCCTAGACTATCAGAATCTGAAAATAGAGGCACTGGAGAGATCACTCCTCTGAAGCTGCTATGGGGAGTGAACAGCGGCTCCCACCTGCTGTGCATCCACTTCTGGGACCTTTCCTGGCTGCCCATAATGAAGGCCAGGTTAGAAAGGAGCAACATTAATTAGTTATAAATTCAAAGGTATTACCATAATAATGAAAAGATGAGTGGATACAATACTTCTTTCATAGCAGTATTTACAAAGGAATGATTAATAAGGTAATTTTATTCCCAAACTTAGAAGGAGTCCAACAGATGAGGTGCGCATTAGAAGACAGTGTTGGATGTTAACCCTAAGTAGTGAGGGCAACAAATGCTTCAGAAGATCACCAAGTCCAGACTTACACAAGCTCAAGGTCACACAGTAAATAGTGGACCCAGGATTGAAAATCTAGAGTATCTGACCCCAGAGCCTTTTCATCTGAGTCCACTGGCTTCCCCTCACCGTACTGCATCATCATACCCACATCCATAATGTTAGGAAGGATGCACTGGGCCTCTTTTACAGAGGAGAGACTGAGGCTCACACAGGGAACTCATATGTCCCAGTTATACAACTAGAGAAGCTGAACGATGATGTTCCTCTGTCCTGGAGTCCACATCCTTTCTTGGCTGTGTCTCCTATCTTAAAAGAAATCTGTGCTTCCAGCAAACACAGGCAACAGAAAAGTGTTCCCCAGATGCAGCCATGTGACAAGCATGGTAATGCAAGCTCTTAAACTCTAGCATGAAGCTCAGGGCCAAAGAGCAGCTGGGAGACAGGGACCCCATCAGATGCTCTGAGGAGATGGGGATGACAGCAAACTATAAGCTGAGCCCCACTCAGGATAGCTATGACAGCACCTTCCAGACATATCCAAAGGGGCCCAAGGAAGGTTAGGGAGCATGGAAAGACCCTGTGTGACTGCTGAGGTAAAAGGCAACTCCCCTCCCCTCAACCCTCATCATCCTCCAAGGGCAAAAGGGTTCTCCAGGAGACGGGATTATATAAGGCTGAGAGGCTGAATCTTCCCTAATTACTAAAATATTTTAAAATAATCAAACGAAGACTTTAGAAATTGCCTCAGGGTTCAGAAACCCAAGGGAGATAGACTCCCTAAAGCTAAAATCTGAAAACTGCAAATAAAGATGTTAGCCGTGCATAAGTACATAGCAGAAAGTCTGCGGTGAAGAAGTACCAACGGCCCACTTCTTACGTTGGCCAAACTCAACAGGCTCCCCACTACAGAGCGCTATGCAGATCCTGAGCTTGTCTAGGCCTTCTTAGGACAGTCTGTCCTTCCTCTCTCCCCGTCCTCTCAGTACTTGTCCCGATACCTTCTCCAAAGTGTGTCCAATACTGATCTTAGGAACAGTGGTGGGATTAGGAGACAAGGACGAAGCAAGTGTTACTCAGCCTTAGCAGAGTTCTAGACAAATGAACAGAATGAATGGAATCAATGGAGAATGAGGCTTGACTCAGGGGGTCTGCTTGGGCTTAGACATGGACCCCCAGCCCAGCAGCACAGACCACAGCAGTCTGTTCACAGACCAATGCTTGAGCAGACCCCAAGGGTCACCAACACTGTTGGTCTCAAAACTACTCAGGAAATGGACTTACTATTCGAAGAGCACGTGGAATCCCAAGCTATTCTCGAACAGCAGTGTCTGTACTGTCTCTCTGCCTAGACTTCGACTTTTCACATCAGGAGTCAAGGAACTGTTTCCACAGAGGAGCAGAAAGTAAATACTGTGGACTTTGCAGGCTCTAAGGATTCTGTAGAAACAACTCAAGGTACTGAGAGGACAGGCAGGGAAGAAGGTCAGCCAGTCCTAAGGCTGCCTTTACAACACATAGAACAAAAGGATGACTGTGATGACTGTGTTTCATGAAACTTTAAAGAAGACGAACTCTCCCTCACTCCACAGTAATCAGTTGCCAATAGTTCCTCTGCTAAAGTACACACACTTGACTCCATAGGCCTTAACATATATGAGAGAATGGCGGAAATCCTGGGGGGGGGCATTTATAGGGGGTGCCGTTAGGGGAGAGGGGTCTAAATAGGATTACGATATTTGCATAAAACGTACAAAAATGTAATAAAATATACATATATTGAAAAAATTAAAATACATCTTTATAAAAAAAATTTTTTAAAAGCAACTGGTAAGCTGGGTGTGGCTTCGGGGATGTATCTAGCAACCAGGATGTAATTTTCTGGCCCCTGTTCTGGAGGACAGCAGTCCTGTCCAATTCAATCTCATCTTTGCCTCTCTGATGCAGCACTCCAAGATCCACTCTAGAAGTGAGGGAGAGAAGGGGTGTTCAAACACCAATGATCAAAGATAACAGCTGAGGGCTGTGCAACTTTAGGTGTGCCTGGTAGTTCTTGAAGTCCAATGATCAAATGCAAAGAGGCTTAGATCAGTTTAACCTTGTACAAGGTTAATGACTTTCCAGTGTCTGACAGTTCCCACAGTCACAGCAGGATGCTGCCCAGTTGGGAAAATTTCCAGACAAGGTACCTTTACTGAAATTCATTTTTGTACCATCACCATAATACAAAGAGTTATTATTTATGTTCCTATGTAGAAGCTGAAGAAGGAAAAGGGATGGCAAATGTGCAATCTATCTTTATTTACCGTTAGATCAGCAGTCCATACCAGCAGTGATTAGTATCTGAGCATCAGTAACTGGACCCAAAGCTAATGAGCTGGGAAGAAAAACTCTTTGTGGGATTCCTTCAGAGTCAGTAAAGGAAAGACAATACTATTATATTTTATGTTTCTTAAAAATATTTATTATTTTTATTTTACCTATATGTGTGTATTGCCCACATGTAGGTAGGTGCACTTATGTCATGCAATGTCCATGGAAATCAGAATAGGGCAATGGATCCTCTGGAATCATGGATGATTGTTAGCCACCATGTGGGTGCTGGGTATTGAACCTGGGGTCTCTGCAAAAGCAGCCAGTGAGTGCTCTATAACTGCTGAGCCATTCCTCCAGCCCCATATTTCATGTTTTAACCTACATTGCCCAAGCTGCCCATATAAATCACATGTTGCTTTATTTTTATGTGGCTACTCCTTAAGAAAGGAAGGGGAAAATGACTTGACCCATTATAATTAAATACATTAATCAATATTTGCGAGACAACTAACTAATCAAATTTCTCATCAATTCTGTAGGGTATAGGGTGAAAACCAGAGAAGAGAGGAAGAGAAAATTTAATTTTGTTTTTTTTTTAGAATTCAAAAGAACTAAACAATAAGAAATTCTCAGAGTTAAATCATACAGGCCTTACTCTATGGCCACAACTGGATAAATGTGAAACTATTTATTAAAGGTTAATGCTTTAAAACTAAACCACTCAAAACCTAGAAAACAGTATGCCAAGCTAGTGAGTGGAAGAGGAAATAAAATACAACTGATTATTTAGAAAAGTGGGGAAAATAACTAACATTTCAAATGTAGGGGTACAGAAAAATCTGTATTCAGCATATATACTGAGTATTTCTTAAAGAGAGTCAGTAAGGTTGTTATGCCTGGAAGGTTGACACGACTCCAAAGGATGGACCATACCCAAGAGCATTGGTGAGATACAATTAGATTCAATAAGCCTTTAGATTGAAAAAAAAATAGAGGACATGAAGGGGGGATTAGGATGGAGGTGATAGGGTGTCAGTAGAGATGGGAGAGGGGGTCTGTATAAGATTGAGATGCGACGTATGAAATTCTCAAATAATCAAAAATATTTTTAAAAGACAAATGCATAAACATTTTTGAAAAGCTAACATGAAAATAAAAGTACTCAGTAATCAACTTAGAGGTTTAGAAAACATATAAAGGGCTAGAGAGGTGGCTCAGTGGTGAAGAACACTTACTGCTCTTGCAGAGGACCCAAGTTTGGTTCCTACCACTCATGCCAAGCAGCTAACATCCACCTGTAACTCCAGCTCCAGGACATCTGACGCCCTTTTTCTGTCCTCCATGGGCACCTCTACTCACCTGGGTAAACACACACAGTGCACATACAAATACATAATAAAAATAAATCACCAAAGTTGAACCCCTGTTGACGAATCCTTTGGTCTTTGATTTCTTATTCCTAGTTTTCCCTCCTTAAACTTCATTGTACACATATTTTTTTATGTAACCCGGTTATTTCTGGAAAAATGTATTTAAAATTGTCTCTCTTTTAAAAATCAAAAATTATATGAGACATTAAATAAAAAGCAGGAGAAAATAAAGTCAAATGAGTAATTAATTAATCAGAAAATTCAATCAAAGATAGAACAGATAAATGTAGATAGATAATTCTTTTAGAAAACAGGAATAACTAAACCTTTTGCAAGAAGAAAAAAGATAAATACAGAAGATTAAGAATTGGTACTGTGAATGTACCAAACTCATTCATTCTTTTATTCAGTAAATGTTTTTGAACATCTATTATGAGCCAGAAACTAGCAACAGAATCACCAATTATGTAATATCTTTGATTTAATTCACTGGAAAGGAGAAAATATGAGTAATTCCATCTCTCATGTGTTATGCAAATTTTAAGAGAAACTGCGGGAAAGATACTGGGAAACCATAGCTCAATGAAATCTACATATTTTTCAGGAAAATGTGAAGTCAAGAACAAGTTTGATTAAATCAATAACTATTACTTTAAAATCTAAATATCTAACCAAATTTACCTCCACAAACTGTGCCATGAGAGATGGTCTGGGGACTTGTTCTGAAAGCTTTCAGAGATCTTCCCATTCCGGCACTTCGTGAAGCACGCCCCAGCTGGGACAGCAAGACAGAAAGGGTATCCAGGTATTTTAACCAACTAGCCAAAGTCGGCTACCACACAAAAATGAAACGAAAAGAAGCCACACTATTCCTTCATCTGGGGAGGTTTGGGGCAAAATTAAATACAAATCTCTGCTTTATGCATAACACACTATCACTACTATATTTCCCTCCTCCCCTACAGCCGTCATTCACTGCTGGATACACCTACTGACAAGTCTGGCAGGAGCATACATTATCAGCTCAGTTGTCCAAAGAGAACAAAGAGCCACCAACAGCACTGTTTGTGCAACTAAGCCAGAGACACCCTCGGGATCTGTTCTTGAAACCGCACCCTTTGTTGGGCCCCTTCTGGTCATTGGTCCACTCTTGAATCCACTTCTCCTGGGCATACTTCTTAATCAGTCAGTATCACACGAACCCTTGTCTTAAGGACCTCAGCTAGGGAGGCGCATAAGACAATGAAAAATAGAACAGCTGACCTAAAAGCATCTTCGGAGTCACCCCCACTGGAAGCCAATTTATGGCATATTTCTTTGATTTAGTGTTGCATTCCTATGTTTGATTGAACAAACAGCAATGAGTTTTATAAAGCGGGACATTCCCAGACTCCAATGGGACTATTACATAACAGCACCTTCCTCAAAATCTAATGCAACCTGCATCACAAATGTATTTCACCCAAAACATTTGATGAAAGAATATGGAGCTTTGAGAAATACTACCAAATTACATCCAGTACAATATTAGAGGAATAAAAAACGACGTTGGCTTATTACAATAGCTTAATATTTGGGAATTTACTTACATAATCTGCTTTAAAAAAAAAAACAGGTCAGTGGGGTAAAGCTACTTGGCAATTTCAATCCCTGATATAAAAAGTAAATAAATAAAAGAATAAAAAGTAGCCAGATGCTAGTTCCTTAACATGTATCTTGGAAAAAAACAGCCATTATAATCAATAGAATTCTGGAAACATTGTAATTGACTTGGAAAACCAAAAAAGTTACCTCTTGTTATCACTATTACTTAACCTCATCCTGGAATTTCTAACCAAGTGAAAAAGAAAAACCAAAGAGCTATAAGTATTTAAAAAGAAAGGGCAGACTGTCATTTGCAGAGGACATTATCATATACATCAATACTCAAGAGTACAATTGATTGAGGAGTCTTAGTATTGAAGCCAGATATTAAATGTATACTTACAATGCATCTTATATATGACTTTTGCTATATCTTTTATGTTTGCATGTGTTTATGTACACATATTCATATGTAGTTATGTATTCATATGTGTGTGTGTGTGTGTGTGTGTGTCTATGTGGAGGTCAAATTGGATGTCTTCTTCAATCACTTAGCCTCATGTTTTTAGACAGGGTCTCTCACTGAATCTGACGTTTAATGATTCAGAATGGCCAGCAGCAAGCCCCAAGGATCCTTTTGTCTCTGTCTGCCCAGAGCTGAGGTTATAGGCACATACCACTGTACCAGGCTTTTTACATGGGTGCTGGGGATCTGAACTCAGGTCCTCGGGCTTGACAGCAAGCACTTTACTAACTGAATCATCTCCCTAGCACAATTAAATATATCTTTTTAAAATCAGCAGCAGCCAACTAGAAAGCATAACAGCAAATGTTATCCTATAAAGAGAATAAACAAAAATGAATGATAAATAAACAAGAAATGTACGAAATCTAAGAGAAGACAGTCCATAACTCAGCTGAGGCAAGATGTATGTAAATAGGAAAACTTGCCATGTGCTGGGCTCGGGACAAGGCTCAGGTGCAGCTTGCCTAGCACATGTGAAGGTTCAATCACCAGCACTGTGTAAACCACCTGTGGTAGCCTGGAGAGGGCAGAGGCCATAAGATCAGAAATTCGAGATCATCCTCTGCTATATGGTGAGTTTAAAGCCAGCCTGGACCATGTGAAACACTGTCTCAAAACAACAAAACAAAACAAAATTTACTTTGTGCTTAGATAAGAGCGCTCAAGAGTCTAAAAATGAATTTGCTCTCTAATCTATAAGTTCAAAGCGAGAAAATCAGGGTCTAGGCAGGATTCTGGAGGGACATACGAGGCTGAATTATGCTAAGTATTTTTCTGGAAAAATACACATGTTGGGGCTAGAAGGAAGGCTCAGCAGTTAAGAGCATTGGCTGCTCTTGCAGAGGACCCAGGTTCAATTTCCAGCACCCACAGCACTAACAACTATCTGTAACTCCAGTTCTACACACACACACATACACACACACACACACATGCAGACAAAAAAAGTTCTTAAATGTTATTAATGATCAGCTTTAGAACTGAAATTTTCTAATTTTTATATACTTATTTTATGTATATGAGTGCTTCATATACATATATGTAAGTACACCATGTGCGTGCAATGCCCATGGAGACAAGAAGGGGGCCTTAGAACCCCTGGCACTGGAGTTAGGGACAGGTATTAGCTACTATGTGGGTGCTGGAAACTGAACCCAAGTTCTCTGCAAGTCCAGTCAGTGCTCTTAATTGCTGAGCCATCTCACCATCCCCTAAAATTGAGATGTTTTATGATGGGGACAAGAAAGCAGAAAATTATGTTAATCTTACCCTCTTTCATTTAACTCCACTTACATCATAAATTTTGTGTTTAGGCCATAGAGATAGGTCTGCCCTATGCCCCGAAGGCAGCAGCATCTGCTTGTACAGAGATATCTGGGAGAGTCTTGACATCCTGGAAGAATGGCAATAAGAGGCCACCAATCGCCAGGCCCTTAGGTCTACCACAGACCTACCTCTTCTAAGAATCATTTCCAGCAGGACAGTAAACACAACTGTTGGTGGTTACCTGGGCCAATGCAGCATTTACTGCGAGGCCAAACTAAAGGAAGACTTGGGCAAATAGCGGCCCACGAGCCCAGTCTACACCACTGAATGTTTTAGCACATAAAGTTTTATTGTAACATTAGCTAAACTCATTTGCATGTGTATTATTAATGGCTGCTCTGGTACTACAGTGGCAAAGTTGAGTACATGTGACAAACACTTTATGTCCCTCAAAGCCTAAAATGTTCATGACTTAGCCTTTTGCAGGAACTGTTTGCTGACCTTTATTTAATCTAAACGTTTGTCCCTCAATAGAGGGAGAACAGATTTGTATAGTCAGTCATGCTGGATCAAATCCTAGGTTGTTACAAACCAGAATTTGACCTACATCAAGTCACTTTGCTTTCCTGAACCTCCATGTTCCCCCATTTATATAAAAGATTTTTCCATAGAACTACAGTAATGATTAAATGAAACAGAACTTGTCGAACATGGGGCACATAGTAAGTACTCATAAAAAGCTAGTTTCCTGGCTGTTAGATGCAGTCTTCAAGACCCCTCAGTGTCATGACTGGCAACTTTCTAATGTTCTTTCTAGTGCTATGATAGAACAATAACCAAACCACCTTGGGATGGAAAGGTTTATTTCCTCCTACCCTTCCAGGAAACAGTTCATCACTGAGGGAAGTCAGAGCAGGAGCTCAAGGAAGGAGCCTGGAAGCAGGAACTGAAGCAGAGACCTTGGAGGAACACTGCCTCTTGGCTTGTTTTTGCTTGGCTTGCTCAGTGACTTTTCTTACACAGCCCAGGCCCACCTATCCAGGGACAATATTGCCCACAGTGGGCTGTGTCCTCTTACATCCATCATGAAAATTCCACACACACATGCCCACAAGTCAGTCTGATGGAAGAAATTCCTCAGTTGGGGTTCACTCTTCCCAAATGACCATAGTCTGTGTCAAGTTCACAAAAACTAACCCAGTACAGGCACATAGTAGGCCCAAGTCCTGTCTTTTCAGGACTGATTTCCTTTGCAATTTCAGAACTGTAGAAGCTCCACAAAGCCCACGGCTACAATTTAAAATCTCTCATCACCCAGTGATCCATGGATAATTTACTAACCAGGCAGCATACTTGCAAACTATACATCTTCTCCTAAAGCCAAACTTGTCCTGCCCAGAGCCAACAGTCAGTTCTGCCCTGGAAATGAAAAATGAGCTCCCAGGAACAAGAAATCCCTGTTGCAGAGAGACAAAAGTGAGGGCCTAACTGCAAAACATTCCAATCCAACAAATCTCTGCCTCAGGAAAGGTTTCCCTTGGTGACCTAAGAATCTTTCACAAGCAGAGGTTTTATAACCTCCAGTTGATGCAGAAGAGAGAGCTAAATCGCCTGTCTTCTCAGACAAGAATAAGAAGGCCCACACACTGAGAGCTACCTCTGGCCAAGGGGGTGGGAAGGCCTCTTCCACCCCCACACCTACACAGCCACCCATTCACCCGTCCCTCCTGTATTTCCTGCATCACTAGCTCCAGTGTTCTAAGCCACTCCCTTTCTCCCTCCAGATTGTGCTTCTAGCCTGCCAGATTATCCCTCTGGTTTTCTGTCCTTCACTCTCCCCTGTCTTGTCTTGACTTCAACCATATTACCATCTATATGAGATCATGACTTTCAGAGCTGACAGGCCCGTGACTGGGTCTCCTGGCCAGTAGCTTGTGTCATTAGAACTATGAATGGGATAAATAGAGCCTAAGTGTGCTGGGTCAGATAAGCCCAGTGTACCCCTGACCTACAGGTCCATGGTTATAATGAGGATGGAACCTTCTCCAAGAGCCAGGTCTGCCAAAAGCCAGGAACCTGGCTACCCTCAAATCGGTGTTGGCTGCAAATATTCCATACCTGACAGGAGTCTGAGGCCAGCAATGAGTGCCTACCTTCCACCTGATGGGTTCACTCAAGAGAGTCTGAAGAGCTGATTCATTTCTGAACAAATGGCAGAAAAATGAAGGTCTCTGTTTCCAGAGAAACAAATAAGGGGATGCTCAGGGGGGGAGGAAATAATGAAAGAGAAAAAATACAGTGTTGTGGTCAGAATGTGAAACGTCCCCCAAAGACTCATGTGTTTGAACACTTTGGTTCCCAACTTGTGGTGCTGTTTAGGGAACCTGTGGACCATTCAGGAGATAGTGGGTTACCGGGGAGCAAGTCTTACAAGTTATAAACCAGCCCTGCTTCTGCCCTGAGCTCTCTCCTCCCTAGTCCACCAGGATATGAGGAATCCCAGCTACATGTTCTACCGCCATAAACTCTATCATGTTTTCCCCACTATGATGGACTGACTGTATCTCATTAAGCTATGAGCCAAAATAAATCCTTCTTCCCTTAAGTTGTTTCTGACAAATACTTTGCCACAGAGATGAAAAAAAGGACTTGATACAAACAACAAGCCATAACTAAGACAGCTCAAATTTCAACTGTATTTAACTGATCATTAGACATAGGCTAAGTTATTTGCTCAAATTTCTTAGCCAAGCTTAACAAATAACCTTTGAAGAAGGTTATAATATTGACTCTATTTTCCAAGTTGAGTAATCAAGGCTAAGAAGACTTATGAGGATGACTGTTACACAGCCAACCTCACATCAAGCTTCCACATCTACCAAGTTCCTACTCCCAACCTACATTCCTTTACATGGTGTGCTGGATAGCTTTAGTGTTGCCCTGACACACTTAGGTTGAGGGAGCTTCAATTGGGGAATTTCCTCTATTGGACTGGCCTGTGGCCATGTCTGTGGAGCATCTTCTTGATGAGTGATGTGGGAGAGCCCATCCCACTGTGGGTGGTGCCACCCCTGGGCAGGTGGGCTTGTGTTATGGAAGAAAGCAGCCTGAGCAGGGGCCAGAGAGCAAGCCAGTAAGCAGCGTTCCTCCATGGCCTGTGCTCCAATCCCTGCCTCCAGGTTCCTGCCCTGAGTTCCTACCTTGGGCTCCCTGATGAACTGTGTCCTTGGGGATGTAAGACAAAGAAACCCTTTCCTCCCCAAGTTGGTATTGGTCTGAGTATTTTTGTCACAGCAATGAAAAAACAAACTAAGACACATGGTGTTATGGTTTGAATCTGAACTGTCCCCAATAGACTTGTGTTTTGAGCACTTGGTCTCCAGCTTCTGGAACTATTTTCAAGGCTATGGATCTTTAAGGAGGTAAGGTCTGAGTTACAAAAATGGGACGGTAAGGGTGGGCTTTTGAAGGGCGTAATCTGCCCTGGTTCTAACCTCATGTGATCTGTTGACTGATATGCTAAGATGTGAACAGCTTTAACGCACACTCCCACTGCCATATTTCTACAGCTGCTCCTGCTACAATGCCTTTGCCAGATGACAGACTGAAAACCCTCTGAAACTGTGAGCCAGTGAGCCTTTTCTTCCTTATGTTATTTCCGCCAGATATTTGCTCATGACAACCCAAAATTCATTAACACACATGATAATTATGTTAAAGTTCAATGACAAACCAGAAAATAGAGACTGAAATCTTGGGCATCAGGAGTGCAGTCAACAGGGTCAGGAATGATCAGGCCTCAGATTCTGGCAAGAGACTTTTAGGAAGCCAATCCAGACCTGGGTATGATGGTGCATGCCTATAACCCCAGGACTTGGGAAGTACAGGCAGGAAGGTCTTGCATGGAAAGACAGCCTTGGTTATAAGTTTGGGGTCAGCTGGAGCTACATAGTGAAAAGAAGAAAGGGAGGAAGAGAGGAAGGATGGGGGCGTCCAGCCCAGAGAGGAAGAGAGGCAGGAATGGGGGGCGTCCAGCCCAGAGAGGAAGAGAGGCAGGAATGGGGGGCGTCCAGGCCAGAGAGGAAGAGAGGAAGGGATGTGGGCGTCCAGCCCAGAGAGGAAGAGAGGCAGGAATGGGGGATGTCCAGCCCAGAGAGGAAGAGAGGCAGGAATGGGGGGGCGTCCAGCCCAGAGAGGGAGAGAGAAAGGGATGGAGGGATCCAGCCCAGAGAGGAAGAGAGGAAGGGATGGGGGGCGTCCATCCCAGAGAGGAAGAGAGGAAGGGATGGAGGGATCCAGCCCAGTGAGGAAGAGAGGAAGGATGGGGGGGTTCAGCCCAGAGAGGAAGAGAGGAAGGGAAGGGGGGGCATCCAGCCCAGAGAGGAAGAGAGGCAGGGATGGGGGGCATCCAGCCCAGAGAGGAAGAGAGGAAGGGATGGGGGGGTCCAGCCCAGAGAGGAAGAAAGGCAGGGATGGGGGGGATGCATCCCAGAAGCCCAGAATACAGACATACCACAAGCAGGCAGGGACTGGAAGGAAGAAAGGCAGGCCTTATAAAAGCACTTAGACACTGCTTTTGCAAGGTAACTAAAAACAGGATCAAAGGCTTCTTTTAAGGTCTCCAATCCATATGTTAAGGCTTCAGTTACTCCAGATTCCAGGAACAACAGGACTGGTCAGTTAACAACTATATCACAAGGAACTGAAACTACCCTCAAGCTTGGGTGAACAGCTCTACTATCCCTCAAAGGAGGGCAATTACTGATGAAGGTAAGAATGCACCTGAAGTCTAGTATGTACTCTCAAGCAACAAGACACCCCCAGAACCACCTTGCACAACCAGAAATGAGGTCATGATCAATCAAACCACACCTTGACCAAGACTCCTTAATTATGCATAATCCTTGGCCCCTGCCCCAATTCTTCTATTTAAGCCAAAGCTTATGGTCATACTCCAGGATGGACTTGGAGTCCCTGGACCCCTTTATCTATCTCTTCCTAACATGCCACATTGATTACTTCCTTTCTCTGCCTTCAGCATTACTCATCTCTTTGATTGACACATTGGGGTGGGGGTGGGGTCAATCCCTAACCCTGTTAAGGTACCTGAGGCTAGAGCTTTTGCTTTTAAAAGTCTGGTGACAGTGTTATTAGAGACCATTGGCCAAGGGGGCCAATGTAGGTTTCAAATTTAAGGCAGCCCTGTAAGCTGGGAGGGCAGTGTCTGCCACAAAGATTAGCTGGGCAGTTTCCTGCTCTGCAGAGAAGGATGGGGCAAACAACAGACCGGACTGTACAACTGCTCTTTTGTTCAAGTGTGGTCACACCTGCTACAATCAATACGCAATACCTTTCTCAGAAGGAGGCCACATCAAATCATCAAACCCCAGTCACAGGCCTGGATTCAAGTCACTGCAACTGAGGCAGCCTCTCTGATGGTCCTTGCTGTCTCTATCCTCCAGGAGCCGCTGGGAGAATTAAACACAGGAAGGTATGTGAGATGCTCCATGCAGAGTCCTTACAATCACTCTCAGTAGCAGGGAGCCTTTTTCCACAGTGCCTCCCACAGCTTCTGAGCCAGCACGGTGAGCAGTGTAGAGACTCAATAAAACGTTATTGAACAAATTTAAAAATTCATATAGAACTCATTTAACTTGTTAAAGCAAGGAAGTGAGCAATTGTGATGTAGAGGCCTTTGGCTTTTAAGTACTTGAAATCAAATTGTTATTCCAGTCTCCTATCTCTGCACTCAGTGCTAAGGTTATTTGGCGCGTCTGGCGTGTGACTACTTAAGAAGGGGTAACAGCCTCTAATTAAGCCTGAAACATCACCTCAAGACAGGCAGGCAAGCAGGGATGTCTCCTCAGGAAAACATTTCTGGGGCAGGCTTGGGCCAAAGAGCTGTCAGTCAACAGTCTGCTATGTCTCTGAGCTCTTAGACTCAAAGAATTTTTAGATCCAGCAGGAACGATCTCTGAGGATCATTTCTTTTTAAGCCAGATCCAAGGGGCCAGAGGACCTGGTCTAGTGCCCTGAGTTAGTACCATTGCTTCCCTAGTATGTTGTGTTAATCCAACTTTCCATCACCATGACAGACACCTAAAAAAAAAATTACCTTAAGAAAGGCAAGGTTTATTTTGGCTCATGGTTTCAAGGGGGAATCAATTCACGAGTGGCTTGCCCCATTGCAATGGTGAGGTAGAACACCACGGCGCCAGGAAGGCATGGCAGAGTAAAGCTGTCACCTAATCATGGTCATGAAGTTGAGTAAGGAAGTAGATAGAAGAAGGAACAAGAGTCCCAAAATATCCTTCAAAGATACACACCCCGGCTAGGCCCCTTGCTCCGGCTAGGCTCCACTTCCTGAAGTTTCCATCACCACTCAAAATAACATCACCAGCTGGGCACCAGGCCTTCAACACACAAGCTTCCTGGTGGCATTTCATATACTTATTTTGTTGGAGCTATTTGGTACCCATCCAGTTGCCATGGGCAGGTCAAGTACAGTAACTCACCCCAATTGTTTAATGAGCAATTTCTGTGTGCTGGATACAATACAGCAGGTAAAACAGACATGGACTCTGCCCTTGGGAGCTCAAAATGAGTTGGAAAACAAGGACAAGATTAAGAACACAAATAATTACAAATAGCAATTATAGATGATAAAGAGAAAAAAAGGGTCAGGAAAGGTAAGTTCAGATTCTGTGACTAAGCAATGTCTTCTTAAGATGCAGAATTGGGGGGTGCATGCCAATGCAAAGGGGGAAGTAGAGGGGTAGGTAGAGGGTAGGATCATGCAAAGTCATGTTATTAAATTTACATTATGTTGATTTTATTCCAGATGCAAGAGGCAGTCATGTACAACAGTCAAAAGGGTGACTTGTTCTGTTGTGATGTGTGATAATTACTGTAGTTGGCAAGAAAGACTGGCGGGGGTGGGGAGCAGACAGAAAAACAGAGGCACTGAGGGGGGCCCATATTAATGGCACTACTATATTGGTCCCACCAAAGCCCCAAAAGACTACTGTGAAGTTTCTTCCCTGTTCTGAGATGACTCACATCCTGGGCTGAGATGGTAGCTAGGTGCAGGCTCGTCAACAAGCAATTCTCCAGCCTTTCCCCTCACCTCACCAGCAATCCCCTCGGGTCTAAATAACTAGTCATCCGAATCCAGCATCCAGCATGGTTCCTATCCTGGCCCCAGACACATCCTGGGTTCCAATAAACACTTGTTAAACTGAAATGAACTCAGTATACAATCCCTCAGGAAATACAAGTTGTGCTATTGACGAAGGCTCACAGTAAGACAGAGATAATGGGCTCAAATCTCGTTAGCAAAGTCAGAGAACTGAGAAATCTCCAGGCTCAAAACAATCACTTCCCTTCTGCTTTCAATGTTTTTGCATCACCATGCAAAGCATTCCTAGGGTGGCCATGAATAATTCTTGGGCAATTATTCACTATGTCTGGATATCTTTGCTTCCTCGTTGAAGTTAAAGAGCATTCATTCTATAGTTGTTTTGCTACATAGCCCTCCCTTCCCGCTCTCCTCCCTCTTCCCCATCTCTCTGCTGCAGTATCTATGTCTTCCCCATTCTCCCTCCACCATCCTCTACGCTGGATGCCTCCCATGTTTCATCTTTCCTGGGAACCCACAGTGCTGAACTGGAGCTCAGCAATTCCCAACTTTTTTATTTGACATCCCAGTGTGTCTCCAGTCATCTCCAGGGGAGTTGTGAAATTCATTTTCATTCACTTTAATTTAAAAAAGAAATATAGGCCATTTAGATCTTTTAAGAGGGGAAAATGGGGTGTCAGTCAACCAGCAGGGAGGTGAATCCCAGCTTTAGCTGTTAGCTTATTGGGCAAAGTGGCTCTCTTCCAAATGTTCTTGGGTTGCTTAAGCAAGCAAAGTGTTCTGCTAAGGTCTATGAGATATTTACTCTTGAAGGGCGGGGGAAATAAAGTTCGGGGGAGAAAAAGATATAAGAAAATTTATGTTGTTTTATTAACTCCATTTCAGAGAAAACGGGAATTCAACAAAATGATCTATATTTCACATCCATTTAGTTATTCTATTCATCAAGAACTTGAGTTTCTAGCATTTTCTAGAGGAGGAAGGGAAAGAAAAGGGGGAGCAGGAACAGGAGGAGAAGAAAGGCAATGGTAACAGGTAACATTTATGTACCTCATTCTGTGCTAGGTGCAGTTTTACAGAAGTTACTTCAATTTATCCCCATAGTAACCCCATAAAATAGGCACATGTTGTTCCTTCTGTAGAACATAGTCTGAGAAAAGCTGGACAGATCACCTGAAGTCACACAACTCCAAGTGGAATTGGAACTCAGACTTGTTCTCATCACACACTGCTTCCTTGTGTTAAGGGTGTAAATATGCATGAAGCAGAGCCTTTCCCACAAAGATCTCATGTGGATCAGGAGTAAGACACACAGTCAACAACATGAATTGTTTATAAAATAAGTAAGAAATAGAACCTGGAGTACAGAGAAGGGCCACAGGCTCAGCCCAGAAGCAGAGAGGGGATGCAGATGGACTTCCAGGAGGAGATGATGTGCTAATGGGAGTGTGCCAGATTGGCAGAATGGGACAGGATGGAAAGGGGATTCCAAACAGAAGAAAGAATATGGGGTAGGGGTAACTTGAAAGATTGGGCCATGCCTAGGAAACAAATATGCAGAAGAGGCTGGTGCCAGTATTACCTGGGTAGAGGGTGCCCTGACTAGAGAAGCTGGTGGTGGTTAAGCCATTATGGAGACGCTTTCAGGCATGCTAAGGAGAGGTTACAGACAGCCAGAAAGCTGTGTGAATACAAGGAAGCTACAGAGCACAGCCCGGAAACAACGGCATGGCCACTGTTTGAATTTGGGGATACAGAGAACATCTAGAATGTGGCTTGGCTTGCTCAGTGTAAGATACCATACAAAGATAAAGGCTTGACCCCAGGCAGTGAAGAAACAGCAGATATGTGCAAGGTATAAGTGGGCAAGAAACAGAATGGCTGGTGGGTCCCACGGAGGAATCAGAGAATATTAACCATTATTTTTCCAAAGTTCCCTGAGAAACAATGTTTCTACTTTTGTCTTTCTGATGACAAACCTTTTTATGTGTACTAATGTTTTGTCTACGTGTAAGTACACATACATGCAATGCCTGTGGAGGCCAAAAAAGGGAGTCAGATTCCCCTAGAGCTGGAGTTACAGATCACTGTTAGCCTTATTTGCCATGTGGGTGCTGGGAACAGAAGCCAAGTCCTCTGCAAGAACAGCCAGTGCTCTTAACTGGTGAGTCATCCCTCCAGACTGATAGCAAACCTTTTAAAAATATTTTATTTATTATTTTTTATTATTTTATGTGTATGAATGCACTGCCTGCATGTATGTAAGTGTACCAATGTCGTGCAAAGTCTGCAGAAGTCAGAAGAAGGAATTAGATCCCCTGGGACTGGAGTTAGGGATACTTGTTAGTCACCATGTGGGTGCTGGGAACTGAACCCAGGTCCTCTGCAAGAGCAGCCAGTGCTCTTAACCACTGAGCCATCTCTCCAGTCCCCCAATGGTAAACTTTTAATGTACATTTTCCATCTGCCCTACAGCTAAAAGACAAATAGGGTTGATAAAGTGACAAAGTCTTGTGACATGTAAAATCTGTGCCCCATCCTTGGTTCCATAGTGAGAAAGACGCTCTGACCAACCACAGCCTTTCTGCAAGTGACCCTTGCTAAGATACCTATGTACTACTACCCATCCATACTCCATTAAGATAGCACATCTGCCCTATATTTCCCCTGCATTCCAGTGGGCCTAACTCCTTCCTACAGCATAGCAGTGTCAGACGACGCCATCAACATGGACAACTGATGGCGTTGCTGATAAAAATGCAGCAAGTACGGTGAATCTTAACCAGAGGCTGCCACCCTGTTCTCAATCTGCCTCTGCCTCTGCCTCACCCCAGGAACTTGGGAAAAGACAATTAGTCAGCTCTCAGCACCCACCATCCTCCACTAGGTTGATGGGAGCAGAGAGCAGATAGCAGTCTGAGTTTAACTTTTTTTTTTTTATGTATATGAGCGTTACACCTGCATGTATGTAAGTGCACCCATATCATGAAGTACCTGTGGTCAGAAGAGGGTGTCAGATCCCCAGGAACTGGAGCTGACAGTTGTTAGCTGCCATGTGTGTGATGAGATCAAACCTGGGTCTCCTGCAAGAGCAACCAGTGCTCCTAACTGCTGAGCCCATCTCTACAGCCCTGGCAGCGGAAAGTTTAACATATAAATTTCTAAGAGCTGTAACATCCTGTCAATCCTCCATCAGGAAAATTAAAATTAATATTCTTCATAAGAAGATGATTCCATTTCTAGATCTAATGCATCATCTGTGTAATTTGTGAGAAGCTAAGTCAAAATTAGAAGCACACATAAAACATACAGACAAAAGTACCCTAAAGTTCAAAACAGAAGCCCAGAGCTTGACTCTAGCACGTAAAATAAGATCTTCCCAACATATTTCTCAAGTGGCAGGAAGTTGAGAACAGAAGTGTAAATCACAGCACAGAGTTTGCAGTCTCTCTAGTTGTCATCATGTAGCCAAACATCTGAGACACAGGTAAACCTAAGGCATGGAGAAGGAGCTCCTTGGGTACAACTTCTCAATTCCCACCACAGCCAGTAGGGCCAACCAGAGCAACAAGGACAGACTGGCACTAAGCTCAAAACCCAAATGAGGGCTGGAAAGATGGCTCAGTGGTTAAGAACACTAGCTGTTCTTGCAGAAGACCCAGGTTCGAATCCCAGCACCCATGTGGCAGCTAACAACTGTCTGTAACTCCAATTCCAGGGGATCCAACAGCCTCTTCTGTCCTCATGGGCACTGCATGACATGGGTGCACTTATCTACATGCAGGTGACACAAGCACATACATAAAAACAATAAATAAAATATTTTTTAAAAAACCAAATGATGCTATTACATTAAGGCTCTTCATTCTCAAACTCTTTGTATCCTTGTCCAAGAATCTCCTGGGGGAATCTGACAAGTAAGTTTCAGTCTCTTTGTGGCAGCAGGAATCTTTTGTATCAGAAGGTGATTTAGGCAGCAGCATGTAGCCCATTAACCAAACTAGAGGAGAGCTAGGAAAGCCTGGCTTGCACTTTCCAATGTATATGATCTTAGATCAGCCTTAGAGTCTCCCTGGGCCAGTGGCTGCTGATAAGTAAGATTACTAATGCTCCCTGAGTTACTATCGGGTCACCAGCTTTATCTAATCATTGTACATGGTTTATTCCAGCCAGTCCCCCAAAGCTTTTCTGATTGCCACTTTACAGATGAAGAAGCAAGACTAGCCTGTTAGTCAACTGTCCATTACTGTAAAAAATGCCCAAAGTAATCAACTTAAAAGAAGAAAGGTTTCTTTGGCCTCATGGTCTTGGAGGTTTGAGTCTAGGGTCAGTTTGGTCCTGTTGTTCTGGGGCCTGTGGTAAGGTAGCACATCAAGGAAGGAAAACACGGTGGAAGAAGTTGTTTGCATTATAGGAATCATAATAACCAGAATCAATAAGGGAGAAAGAGGAAGAGGCTGGAGTCCCAACACTCCCAAGGCATACCTCCAATGACTTAAGTTCCTTTCCTTGCCTCCTACCCTTTAAAGGTTCCACAGTCTTGAGCTTGGGAACAGTCATCCAATCCACAGGCTTTTTGGAGACACTCAAGATTCAGGCCACAGCAGCTAATCCAATGAAGAAGACTAGCCACCAAGCCCAAGAATTATTGTATAGATTGAGTTCCAAAGTTAAACATACAGGCAAATGAAGGAGAGTAGACTCAGCTCTTAATGCGGCTGATTCATTCAGCCCTGACCATGTAGCAGGGAAGATTTAGAAAGGTGGGTAGGTAGGTAGATAAGTTGATTGATTGGTTGATTGATGATAGGTGATAGGTGATAATAGATAGATGATTGACAGATAGCTAATGGTAGAGACAGATGATAGATAGATAGGTATGTAGGTAGGTAGATAGGATATTTCAATAGCTGATAGATGAGTGATAGAAGATAAACAGAAGATAGATGATAGATGATGACAGAGACAGATGATAGATATACACACACAACAGAGTTAGATGACAGAGCTACATAGATGATAGACAGACAGACAGATAGATAGGAAGGATAGTTTCCAATTCCAATAACAACTTCCATTTTGTTAGTTGGAACTCTATGCCTCCAACGGAATGAGAAACAATTAACAAGAATGTTTTCACTTAAAATATAGTAAACTTCTTTTAAAATTTTTAACTGAATTTTTGTGATTTTGATACAATATAGTTTGATGGCATTTAGATACTCTCCCCTATCTACAGCTCCCCCTCAGTGCCGCAGCCCAATTTAGGGTGTGTGTGTGTGTGTGTGTGTGTGTCTGTCTGTCTCTTACAATGTCTGTCTATCTATCTATGTGGGGGGGTTTGAACCAGCGACCCCCGTGCAGTGATGATTGGGGATGAGTAAGTGCACCGTTCACCAGCCCATGATGCCCCCAGTACCGAGAACACTCAGGTGCAACGGGGAGCCTAGTCAAGCAGGGACTCACTTATTGCAGGTGTTACAGAGCTTACAAAGGCATCTGGAAATCCCCCTCCCCCCAAGGGTGTATCTTAAGGATGGTCACGTGCCGATCATGCACTCCTCAGCAGTGCGGAAGTATCTGCTCAGACTTTTAAAACAAGTCAGGCCGCACCCCAGTAACTTCCCCTCGGACCTCTGCAAGGTGGGGCCTTTAGATCCCCACATAGATAGATAGATAGATAGATAGATAGATAGATAGATAGATAGATAGATAGATAGAGATAGATAGATAGATAGATAGATAGATAGATAGATAGATAGATAGATATTTATATATCTAGCTATATCTATCTCATGGCCTGATTTGTATCCCAAAACATCCTTCAGTGTGGGTCCACCCCTGGGCCCACCAACAGTCCCATCCCTGTAAGATACTGTCTTTCCTGCTCCCTGCAGCCCTAAATTGCCAAAAGTTCCTTAGGTTGGGTTGGGGTTTCTTACCCACTTCCCCATGACTTTGCTGGGATTTTTGTCTGGTTTGAGCTTGCAGAGGACTTATACATGATGTCACCATTGCTGTGAGTTCATATGAGTGAATGACCAGCTGTCTGGAAGACTGTTTCCTTATGGTTATCTACCCCTCTGGCTCTTAACAATTCTTCTGCTTCCTCTTCTGCAATGATCCATGAGCCTTGGGAGGCAGAGGTTTAAAATAAGTGTCCTATTCAGGGATAAATACTACATATTGGCCAATTGTGGATTTCTGTGTTAATCACCATCTGCTGCATAAGGAAACTTCTCTGGTGAGAGTTGAGAAATCCATTCATTGTAAGTGTAGAGGTTGCATTGAAGATACATCACTTAGTATTAAACATCTCATAGACACTTATTCTCTGTGTTTGATCAGTTCTGAAACTGTAATAGTCTCCATCTGTACAGCAAACTTTTCTCAAAGCTAAAGTTTAAAGGTAATTTTGATTTTATGTTTTACGGAATCAATATGAATGAATGAAAAATGTTCTGGAACTGTTTTGATAGTTGAATTAATGGTCCAATGGAAACAAAATAATAAAAGTTCTCACAGGTAATAGAAGAGTCCCAGGCCCCAACACAGGATCCTCAACATGACTCGTGATAGCCTACTTGTTGGCAGTCCAGCCTCCCTTTGTCATAGGAGATCAAAACCACTGGCTTTATGGCAGTAGGCTTGGCAGGAAACACAACCTCACAATAAGGCTGATGACTCAAAATGCAGCATAGCTGTACAAAGGAACACTTCATAGCACCTAAGCCTCAGGTCTGGTTCATTCTGTAAGACCAAGCATCATATGCTATACATGATAAGCCAGCTCCCAGAACCCCAGAGATTATTCACTCATTTACCACAGAGATTTGGGGATATTTAGTATATACTGTGTACTATGCAAAGTCCTGGAACACAGCACAAAGTTAAGACTTCTTGTCTCTGCCCTTAGTTTTCAATCTTGCTTGTTTACGGAACAAGTATGCAAAAATATGTAATTTTGAGCTACAATAGTATATTTACATTTGTATCTGAAACTCATTAATGCACTAAAAGGAATTTCAGATAAAAGGTCATTTTGTTTTCTTTTTATAAAAAAAGATTTATCAATATATAATTTTAAATTTTTTACTTTTATTTTTATGTGCATGAGTGTATTGCCTGCATGTATGTAAGTGTAGCTATGTCATGCAATACCCGAGGAGGTCAGAAGAGGGCATCAGATCCCCTAGAACTGGAGTTATAGATGGTTGTTAGCAGCCACCTGGGTGCTGGGAACCAAATCTGGGTCCTCTGCAAGAACAGCCAGTGCCATTAAACACTGAGCCATCTCTCCAGCCCCTCAATATATAATTCATAAATAATACAATTCACTTGCCCATAGAGTATAAGCTAGCTAGGTATGATGTCAGGCACCTATAATATGAGGTCTTCGGTGACTGAGACAGGAGGGTCATGAGTATGTAGCCTAGGCTGCACAGTGAGAACCTGTCTCAAAAATTAAATTAATTAACTTACATTAAGGGCATAATCCAATGTTTTTTAGTATATTCATGGATATGTACAGTCATCACCATGGTCAATGTTAGCATATTCTCCTCACAAAGAGAAATCCTATACCCATTGTTCTAGTTTGTTTCTCCATTGCTGTGACAAAACCCTCTGACCAATACCAACTTGGGGAGGAGAGGGTTTATTTGGCTTACATCTCCCAGGTCACAGTTCATCACTGAGGAAGCCCGAGTTAGGAACTCAGGGCAGGAACCTGGAGGCAGGAACTGGAGCACAGGCCATGGAGGAACACTGATTACTGGTGTGCTCCCCTGGCCCCTGCTCAGCCTGCTTTCTTACACAACATAGGCCAACCTGGCCAGGGGTGGCAGCACCCACAGTGAGCTGGGCCCTCCCACATCACTCAATAATCAAGAAGATGCCCCACAGACATGGCCACAGGCCAGTCCAATGGAGGCAATTCCCCAATTGAAGCTCCCTCAACCCAGGTGTGTCAAGTTGACACTAAAGCTATCCAGTACACCCATTAACTATCACCCTCAAAAGCCTGTGATTTCCCCTAATCCCGAGCAATCACTAATACACTTTTGTCTCTGATGTGTCTACTCTAGTAGTTCCTTATTAAGTACAACATAGAGATAACAGATGGCCCAGCAATCCCATTCGTAGATCTACACTCCCTAAGAAATAAGCACAGAGGCTTAAATAAATACGTGTACATGACATGGTCATAAAAGCACCATTCACATTAGCCAAATGCACCTCATGCATCCATTGACAGGTGACTGAATAAAGAAAACATGGTATCACCTGGTCATCCTTAATCTAAAAAGCCAAGCTCCGAGATAGGCAAAAATTTGAAACTACCAGGGTCTTAATGGGAAAGTGTGCTAGGCTACAGAAACACAGAGTGACTAAGGGAGAGAGGACCATATATTTGCAATTACAGTATGAAAGCCTTATGGAATTTTCTGAACATCGAGTAAATGTTCACAATGTTTCAGATTTCAAAGAATTTGGTATTTTTCAGATTGGGGATAATCAATCAGTGAAGTCTAGGCAAATATTACCAAATATGAAAATCTCCAAAATACAAAATACTTCTAGCCAGAGAAGGACTATTCAGTCTGAACACATATAGTATGTACCTGAAACAGAACACCAGAACATGACACAGGAACTAGCCACTTATGTGTGCTGCGACATGGATGAGCCTTGAACATATGCTTAGTGGAAGCTAGTGTCACAAAAGGCCACATATTACATGATTCCACCTATATCTATTCCCTTTGATCTGACTTACCTTTCAAGGTTCCTTCTCCCTCTTTCCTATCATGATCTGGTCCTTACAAAGAATGTTCTACGATAGCAGTACTTTGAGCTTTAGGTGGGTGACTTTACTGAGCATGCAGCAAGCAAAAGTAAAAGGAGAAGAAACCAAGTAGCAGATAGACAGCATCATCAAATCAGGCACTGAAACCTGCAGCAGAAACGACTGGGAAAGTCCTGCTGAAACCGCCATGCTACAGTTCCCAATCATGAGATTTCTAGACAGAGCAGAGCAGTCCAGGAATGAGCTTCTGCGTCCCTTTCCTGCCACAGGTACTTTTATATAATGGGATAAGGAATAGTAGCCTCTGCTGGAAAGGGTTCTTCCCTCTAGCTGTTCTCAAGGGTGTGATGTATTTAAAACTGTTAGCTGTTCACTAGTCTCCTCTCTCTGTGTATTATAGAGCAGGGGTGGGGGACAGCCTGACTCAGGATGGGAAGTTTTAAAAGACACTTGAAGTAAACAGGCTTGAGCCTAAGGGGAGAGGGGCCCTCCTCTCTCCTAGAGTTCTCTTTCAACAAGTACAAACAACACATGGCCATTTACCAACCTAATTATAACATACCTTGGTCTCCTTTCTCATGCTCACCTCTATTCCAAGCTCCCTGGTCCTGGTGCCAGTGCTCATACCGGAAGTATGACTGCATCTTCTTCCCTGGGCTCTCTCCTACAAGGCATCCCACGCACCAGCTACCAGCTGCTAGAGAAGTTTCTCTAAAAACAAATCTGGCCAAGCTGACTAAAACCCTGATGCAGTATTCCATCATCAACCAGATGAAGGCAGCCCCTGGGATCCCACAAGACCTCAAGTACCATAACCCACCATTCCCATGACAGACGCTTGGCAACATAGCAGCATGCAGCTTCCTGAATCTTCCTGTGTCCTACTTTCTTTGGTGCCATTCTGTTAATGCCTGTGTTCCATCAATGAGTTAAGTCAGAGAAGAAACTACAAGCGGAAATCTGGAGGCAAGAACTGAAGCAGAGACCACAGAGGAGTGCTGTTTACTGGCTTGTTTTCTGACTTTCTCAGATAGCGTTCTTACACAGCTCAGGCCCATCTGCCTAGGGATGGCACTGCCCACAGGGGTGCTGGGCCCTCCTACATCAATTAGCAATCAAGAAAATGCCCCAGAGAAATGTTCACAGGCCAATCTGATGGAGGAAATCCCCCACCTGTGACTCCCTCAGATAATTTTGGGCTGTGTCAAATTGACAGCTGAGACTAACTAGACGATCTCCACATCACCAGCTGTTGAGTGGCCGTTGCTAGAAAACAAGAACTACAGATGCTCACTGCTACATCCCTAGGAACTTGCGCACAACCTGCTTTGCATACGGTAAGTTCTCAGTAAAGATGATGGAAAAAGGAACAGCATGACATGGGAGAGGAATTGCTATGTATGTTTCAACTAGCCCATCACTGTTATGATTGGACGGTAACTACGGTCTGAAAATTGAAAACTTCTGTCTAGATTTTTTTTTAGATACTCCCCCAATCTGAGCAGGTGCAAAACTAACAAAGGGGCTGGTGAGATGGCTCAGAGGGTAAAGAACTTGTCACGCAAGCCTGACAACCTCAGTTCAATGTCCTGGAACCCAGGACGGAAGGAGACAATTGACTCTTAAAAGTTGTCCTTTGACCTCCACATGTAGGCTGTCACACACACACACACACACACACACACACACACACACACACACA
>NW_008353921.1:1887195-1903775 GCF_000622305.1 Nannospalax galili
TAATGCTAAGTAATTTAAATTTAAAAAAATAATAAAAGACCAGAAGTAATAATAATAGCATCAGCAATGAAAACTCAAGAGCTCAGCTAGCTTAAGCCCTAACCAGGGCAATGATGGGAAGCCAATTTAGAGTTTTACCTTTAAATCTACTTCCGACACAAAATAGGCTGGTAGAAAAGAGTTAACAGAAACATTAAACTGGAGATGTTACAAAGGTTTTAGGACCTTGATCTCTGGTTTCCCAAATCTATGAGTTTACAGGAATCTGCCTTCATGTCTACTTTCCGAATTGGTGAACCCCCTTTCCTCTGATGTCATGTCATCAGCAGTCTATGTGGATTCTGTGGTCTTCCTCTTTTCATGAAGGAAGTCACACAGGAGAACTACTGGATAACTCAATGCCTCTAGGGGGCAGCATGATGGCTTACAAATTATTCAAAAGGCCAATCTAGTTCTAAGTCTCTATGATAGTATGAAACAAGACAGAATGAAGTAATAGAAATATGCATGAGCCCAATCAAAGGCTTTCTTTTCAAAGATAAAAATGCAAAGGTGCAGTTCATGATGATTGAAAGCAAAAAATAATAAATAGTGACACTCGAGATTGGTCTTGATCACTCCTAACTGATTTTAAAAATCCCCCCATCACCCTGCCATTATAATTTCCTGCTAATTACTACATGCGATTTTATTAATATATTTTCAGCCTCATTAACTATTACCTTGGGCCTAACATTAAAAATGATGAGGCTCAGTAACCTTAATGAGTATCCAAGTTACACCAACCCCTGAAAAATCCTGAGAACAGAGAACTAGGTGCATTGTTGAGCTATTCTGTTCCCCAGGCATATAGGAAAGCAACCACAGAGACATGAAAAATACCATTCGTCCAACTCAAAATGAAACCTGACTTGGAAATGCACAAGTTGGCTTGGCCTCCTCCAGGTCCTGTCAATTAAGGGGCAGGAGAGCTACTAAGAAGGTATTTGGCTTTATCTCCTCCTCCCCTTTCACCCTGGATGCAAACCAGTCAGCACACTGTGAAGTCATATTAAATCTTTCCTGTGACTTTGACAGGTAGAGCTACAAGTGATTGTGGACTAGGAAGAGGGGAGGCAAACTGGAAATGAGGTGCTTACTGGTGGAGGCAGGAAAGATGGGCAGTCAGGGAGCAAGGAAGAGAAATCTGATTTTTTTTCTTTCCTTTCTAGCATGACCAGAATGGTCTACCTTGCTTGAGCAGCAAGCTAGGCAAGACAGTGAGACCAGCTTCCCAGTCCTCAAAGTAAATTATTTATCAGAAGCTGAATTTACTGCTTTCAGGACTAAACTGTCAAAAATCCTCCCATCTCCAACAGCAGCTGTGCTATGTGGTCTCCGGGCTGCTTATGTTTTCATTAGTTTCCAGGTTAAAAATGAATGGTAACAGTAAATGTGGGGTTGGATTAACAGGCTAGCCCAGATTTATGAAACTCACCTTCAGCCAAGATCTTGGAAAGATTTTTTTTTCCATTTATCCAAGGTCAGTAAACTTGGCACAGTATAAGTGCAAAAATCTAATTCACCCACTAACTCTAGGGAAAAGAAACAATTCGAGACCTTAAAAGGGATAATGACCTGCCTAGGTATCACAGAAATACTCAAACACACAGCCTGACTCTTGGGTGGTACCCATTACAACTGTCATTGAAATTATTAAACTGAAATGGGGACTTTAAAGGGAGTGGAGGCAGACAGTCATCCATTAAAGAACTGTGGTTTCTCTCTTCCAGAGCACACAGAGCTCAGATGTGGTCACCCACAAAGGACCATATCCTCCCATGTTTTCACCCATTCCCATCCCATCAGCCACAAAGCTGCATTCTAAGCAATTAAATGGGAATGGAGGGACAATAGCCTTCTATTCATGACCCCTGCAAACTGCAAGTCCACTGCCTTCCCTGTTCTGTCCCATGGGATGGCTGAATAGAGGGAAATTTAAGGTCCTAAGAGACTCGGGCCTGTGTCTCCAAATCACCTTACAGACAAAAACCTTTCAAAAGCGAGGCATGGTCACACACTATGCTGTTAAAACAAGATAAAAAAAATTGTATTACACAAAGCTACTAGAATCGAAAGGATCATTCATTACAGCACTTGGCATTATCCTAACAAATACAAGCAACAATTTTAAAATTGAAGGGGGACTCTCCCTTACATTAAGCCCAAAGCAAAACTGAGAACCCATTGGAAAAAGAAGTTGTTAAACAATAATAAAACATTTACAAACCAAATAAAAATGATAACAATCTACCAGTTTACCAACTCGCTAATCAAAGTCAGATTAATTATTGCAGGTCCCTAGGGAGGGAAAGAAAACTTCACAAAGGTTAACTTTGAAAACAAAATGAATATTTTCACCAAAGAACTTCTTTCTCAAGTGTCCTATTCTGGAGTCCTTTTATCTTAAAAGTGAGAGCAAAATCAACTATTGATATGTGCAACAACTTTGATGGGCCTCCTGGGCATTACAGTGAAGGAACAAGGCCAATCTCAAAAGGTTGCAGACTGTCTCCTTCCATTTATATAACATTCCTGAAATGACAAAATTAGAGTGATGGAGAACAAATCAGGAGTTGTCCAGCGTTACAGACAGGAACCAGTGTGCTTGTTAAATCATAATACAGGACAGCTTCCTGACGGGGAGGGTCAGCTCTGCTCTTATTAACTAGAAGAATTATCTAGATCTACACATGATAAAATTCACAGAACTAGAGAAGCCAAGAGAAGAAGATGGAGAGGGAAAGAGAGCACGATGGGAGGGAAGGACAGGAAAGTAGACAAGAAAAAAATCCGTCCAGTCTGGTGAGTTGAACAAATGGACTCTAAATTTCTGCATGGCCACACTCCACAGACTCAGGACTCTGAAATTTCCCTAATTGTTCCAAAACGGACTCATAATGTGAAAAAAACAGTCATTAAGTGATAAATACTTCATGGAAAACAACAAAATGGTCATCAGTGAGACACACACAGAAATAGCCAAGGGGGATCTCACTCCGCACCTCACTGCACTCTAGCTATCAAACTAGTGGGCCATTGGCTCTTTTGATCTGTTGAGAAGGGGCTGCGGTTTTCAGCACAATGTAACACAATGTGAAATGCAATCCATGAAGATGCAGAGAAGGTGGTGATACTACAGAGAGAGGAAGATGTGGGTTGTCTTCAGATCCGAACTTGAACATGGACAGTCTGAGCTGCACTGATATTCACGGGAGCCTACCTGGGATGCGCTGAGGAACATGGGAACATGCGAACATGGGCACCAGGCTGTAGAAAGCTGGCCCCACAGTGCGAAGTGCCAACGGGTAAGATGTGCAATCCCTCATGTGCCAAAGGCTCTTCATTTGAAACTGTTCTCCGTCTGGGTGCTCTGAGCCTGTGATGTCAGGGGCAGCTTAGACGATCCAGGAATGGACTTCTGGGTCATTCCTCCATCGTCCTGGACAACAGCTTCTGGCTTTGGTTAGGATGGCTGTTTCCTTCTGTTTGCTCACCAAACAGTTGCTTGGCCGCACCCTTAGTGTTGGTTTCTTGTTTGCTTGCTTGCTTGTTCGTAATATGGACAGGCAGAGAATTTTCCAAATCTTTATAGTCTACATTCTTAAAGAAACTACAACTTTAAGTCATTTCTCTCTTCTTCTATTATTGTTTTTCTTTTTGGTCTTTTTGAGACAGGGTCTCCCTATAGCCCCAGCTGGCCTGGAACTCAGATATCTGCCTGCCTCTGCCTTCCGAGTGCTGGGACAAAAGGTGTGTACCACCATGCCCAGCCCTCTCTTCTTCTATTTTACTATAAGAGATTAGAAGTCAATCCACACTTTTATGCTGGGCATGGTGGCACACACCTTTAATCCCAGCATTTGGGAAGCAGAGGCAGGCAGATCTCTGTGATTTCGAGGCCAGCCGTGTCTACATGGCGAGTTCCAAGCCAGCTGGAGCTACGGAAGGCCCTGTCCCATAAAAGACTAAAAAGAAGAAGAAGAAGTCAATCCACACTTTTAAATACTTCGCTGAGAAACAGCATCAGCTAAAATATCCAACTTTATCACTTGTAAGTTCTGCATTCCACAAAACACTAAAACATGAAGACAATTTAGTCAAGGTCTTTGCCTCCTAAGAAGAATCATCCGGGTATGGTTGTGCACACCTGTAATTCTAGAACTTGGAAGGTAGATCAAAGTGAGCTGAAGGTCAACTTGTACTACAGGAGACCCTGTCTCAAACGGGGGAAAAAGTAGCAGAAAAGGTATCGTGTTTTCCGCTGCCCAGTCGCATTCCCCATTTCTGTCTACGACCTCATCAGAATGACTTGTACCAGTTCTTGCTTTTCTACTGGGCCCTGCTCAGGATGACTTAGGTGCTCTCTGAGAGGACGGAGGCTCTCTCTGCAGCAGCCCTGAAGACAGCTCTTGTAAGTTTATGCTAGAACGTCTTTCCAAGATCCATCCAAAGCGATGCAGACTTTTTCTAGCATGCACCCTCAAACTCTCCTGGATTCATTACCCCATTCCAAAGCTGCCTTTGCATTTTATGTTGTTTGCTAAGACATCACTTCCTCGTCTTCTTTTTATCCTAATCTATTCAGACTGCTGTAACAATATTATAGACTAAGTGGCTCACAAATGATAGAATTTTCTTTTTCATGGATCAGACATTTGGGTAGTTCAAAATTATGACTTCAGCAGACTCTGGCTGGTGAGGGTCTGCCTCCTGGTTTGTAAACAGCCATCTTCTCGTTATACTGAGCACTTACTCCACCCACAGCACTGTGTTCTTAACCCTCCAGGTTTTGACTCACTTGTGCGTGTGTGTGTGTGTGTGTGTGTGTGTGTGTGTGTGTGTGTGTGTGTGTGTGTGTACCTACCTGTGGGTACACATGTGGAAGCCAGAGGAGCACATCGGTATCTTCCACTATCTGCCTTACTGTTTGGAAAGCCAATGTGCTCCTGGGATCTGCCCATCTCTGCACCTCAATGCTGGCAACACAGGCATGCAGAGCCACGCCAGGCTTTTTTACACGGATTCTAAGGATTTAAACTCGGCTCCTCATGTTTCACAGGCAGCACTCTTACCCAGGGAGACATCTTCACAGACCCAATTCATTTAGTGTCCACAATAAAACCACAGGGAAATTCCCATTTTACAAATAGGTTAACAGACCCTCAAGACCAGTCTTTTCAGATTCCACAAAAATCTTTTCTGCAAATCTGATCTCCATACCTTTTCCCACTCATCATTATTATAATGAAACTGGGTGATTCAGGAAGAACAGCTCTTCTCTAATATCCATATCACAGAAATTCAATTGAAAATTGACCCTGAAGTTTAGAGGAAAAATTGATACATACACCAACCTGGGTGAAGCTCAAAAAAGACTAGTGCAACTTTCACCCCTCACCAGAGAAGCTTCTTTATATAGTAGATGGCAGTTGATAACACAGAGACTTACAATTGGTTCAAGTGCAGAGAATGAGTGACTGTAGGGTATCTATCAAACACTCTTCCCACAAGGTTCAGGGAATATCTTGGAAGATGGGGTACAAAGACTGTAAGAGTCAGAGGTCAGGAAAGATAGCTGTGAAATGTCTTCTGGACTTGAAAAGGCCATTGTACTCATGAATTCATAGCAGCTGTGGTTGCCAGCACAAGACCTACACAAGATTAAGTCAGTCAACTATGCAGCATGGAGAAGGGAGGGGCTTAACAAGCCCTACCCCTAGCTAAGCAGTTACTGGCCATTGATGGGAAGGAGACTGAGTTGTCTTCAATGACATGGGTCATGGCAGGTTGTCCATGCCCCAAACCACTAATTGGATTTTTTTTAAGAAGAGATCCTCTGAAGGTCAGCAGATCGCACTGGAAGAGAGAGATAGAAAGGGAGGGAGAGAGGGAGAGGAGGAGAGGAGAGGAAGGAAGGAGAGGGGAGGGGAGGGGAGGGGAGGAGAGGAGAGAAGAAAGAACAGGAGACGGGTCTGGGAGAAGTTAGGGAATGGATATAATCTAAGCACATTGTATTCATGTAAGAAATTATCAAAGAATAAATCAAAATTTTAAAATATGTATTATTGCATAATCCTATTTCCAAGAAATACTAGAAAAGGTAAATCTAATCTGTAGTGACCAAAATCGGGTCATTAGTTGCCTAAGGCGAGGGGAAGGAGGAAGGACTGCCTGCTGAGGGGCCTGAGGGGATTTGTAGGTGATGGAAATGTGTGCTACACTTTGATCAGAGGCATGGTTACATGGATGTGCACATCTGTCAGAACTCAAACTGTATTCTTGCAAAGTGTAGTTTACTGAATGTGACTAAAGCTGATCTATTTATGCAAAAGCAAAGCAAAGTCTTTGAGCTGACGGCGCTATCTGGGAATCTCACTTTGTCTCTTCCTGGCTGGGTAACCTCAGGCCCCTGGACACATCTGAGCCTTGGATACAGGCTCTTGTCATGGAGATAATGCATGCCGAACACCTGGGAAAGGAGCAGGCCTTCAATAAACAGCAGCTTCTATTGTTACCTTTAATTAATAATAATGAGAAATAATAATCTGAATAACAGCTTCAATTCTCTACTTCTTTGCTGGGGAGATTTGGAACTGCTAAATGTGCCTCACCATGAGCTCTCACTGAAAACCGACATGTGCTCTATTGTGGCACACAATCATTTTAATACTACACTAGCAGAGATAATCAAAAATGAATAGCAAATGTATGTAGATTAAAGGACTCGTGTTTATATATGAATATGGGCCATGCAATCTCAGATTTAATTCAAACCTGAACATTGCTGACAGTTACCATTTTCTTTCCAAGGAATCAGATTTTCAGTCTAAGTAACTCCATGGGGAGTTTTCTACTATATTGTTACCCTGGGTGCAATTTCTCTAATAAGGTCATTAAGAGGGGGGGAAAGAACTTGGACTCTCTAATTCCCTTTTATTCCTTTGTTTTTCCCAAGTGTCTTTCTCTAGGGATAAGACATCGGTCAACATGGCAAATTTTAAAGGTGTAGCAATCTGGCTTAGGTGATTTTAAAGCTAAAATCAGTGAGTTTGTCTTGTTTTTGGTCACTTCCTTCTACATTCAGAAAACTGCTTTGCAGAAAACTATTCGTTTCTATTTAGGCTTACAAATAATTTCTCCTGAGTGGAGCAAAGGTGAATTTGAGTTTCCAGATTCCTGCTAGAATTGAGATTCGGTGTAAGGCTGCAGAAGATTGAACAATGACAGCACCTCAGATATGAAATAAATGAAAAGGTCCATGAAGCAAAGAGCAAGAAGTCACAAAGGCACTCATCAGCCTACCTGTCAGTAATTGCCTCTAACCACCCTCCATCTAGGGAACACCCTTGTCCCACATTTAGTCAGAGAGCCAACTTCCCCTGCTAAATACCAGGCCAGTTTCATCCCAGTGTGTTCTCAGCCTTAGGACAGATCAATTTGATGTCATGAACGTTCTCCCTTTCAGCAGAAATTTCTCAGTGCCATTATTCCATAATGAGCACCAGGAAATCAACAGCGTTCTAAAGACATATCGAAGGCTCCAAAGAAAGGAAGAAGCAACTATTACCTAGACAGGCACCATTGAAGCACAGCTCTTTGGCCCCACAGGAAGTTCTGCAAGTTCCCAGGTGCTCAGTGTGAGCCTGAATCCATATAAAACTGATGATTGCTCCTGAGTGCAGAAGTCTCAGGGAATAAAGGTACTTCAAAGCCCCACTTGGATTGTTCTGGAAGTAAAATTTGCTAATAGCGCAACA
Organism: Nannospalax galili; assembly: GCF_000622305.1. Lineage (NCBI taxonomy): Eukaryota > Metazoa > Chordata > Mammalia > Rodentia > Spalacidae > Nannospalax > Nannospalax galili. Next base: position 1,894,995 of record NW_008353921.1, read on the forward strand.
GTTTTGTTTTATGAGTTGGGTTTTTTTATTCAGCAGTGAACAGTAGCTTTTCATGGGACCCAAACACTGTTTCTTTAGAGATGATTTCTCTTCAACAGCAGATTGCTACCTATCCTTCCTACCCTGTTTGCTCTATACACACAGTAGACCATGCTTTTCAGGATCCCATATAGATAAGAAGACATTATAATGGCAAATAGGCCCAGCTCATATAAGCCTCCCACCCTCCATCTTCTCTTTTCCCACTCACCAACTGAACCCCATGGACCAGAAGAACAGCAGAGCCATGAGTGGAAAACCTTTGGCGTAGCTCCTCTGCCAACTCACCCTGGATACGATGAAGGAAATTAATCTCCTTTATATTAAAACAATAAAATGCTGAGGTTGTTGCAAGAGCTAACTTGTCCTGGCTGGGGGAGACAGCAAGCACAAGGAATCGAGTTGGAGTCTCAAAACCCACAAAAAAAAGCCAGGCACAGTGGTGCACACTTGTATTCCTCACACTGGAGAGGAAGAAAAAGGCATCTCCTTTAGGCTCACTGGCCGGCCAGCCTTCTTTAATCGATGAGCTCCAATGCCAATGACAGACCCTGTCTCAGACAAGGTGTATGGTCCTGAAGAACGATATCCGAGTTAGTACTCAGGCCACACCACCCCCCCGCCACACACACGTGCACATGCATTAACCCCTCTTGACCAATGCCCCACCCATGTATTATCTATCCCCTCAAAACTCCACAGGATGATTTCACATTTAAAAAAAGAATATCAACAGAACAAATGTTTCGGAGCAAATTCTACTACAAGCCAGCTGGAGAGCTGCTGTGTCAAGCTCTGAATTCTCTGTGGGTATCCTCAGCCCCTCCTCCCAACATACATGAAGTTCAAGAAAGTCTTCTGGAAGCTAAGAGTTGACAGGAGCTGGCTGGTGTCAAACAGGAAGCCCACATGTCCGAGGCCACCTCTGGGGCTGCTCCAATTACCCACCACTGCTTATCGGGAGGTTTTAGCACAGTTTCCACTGTCTCCCAAAGAAAAGGCTAATGGGAAGTGTCAGGATCCAATAGGCAGGAAAATCCTAGCCACTGACTGAGACAGCAGAGCTATTTCTAGATTCACTCGTAGTTCTGGAAGCTAGCTCATGTTATCCCAGTCTCTACTGTCTTCACATTTTCCCTTTCCTCTCTTCCCCAAATGCCTTGACTGAAGACAGTCCTTCTGTCTATAATAAAAACCACCTCTCCTCTAAGCCATGCTCCTGAAGAGCCACACTGTAGCCTGGGGGCAGCTCCAAGGTAAGGGACCGTCTCCTGCTTTCCTCCTGTATCTCCACCTCAAGCACACAGCAGGTGTACTAGGCATCACAGGGCAGCTGCTAGTCCAAATACTCTCCATGTTCCAATGGCTTAAAACAACGAACGTTTTCTTTGCATGCATGCAATAATTCACCATATATTCACAGCTCCAGTTCCACCAAAGCCTATGGCCTCTGAGTCTTCCACAGACAAGCAAAGAAAGGGAAAATGACATGTAGTAGGACTTTATGAACCAAACTGATGGTGGTGGTACATGTACTTCACTTTCACCTACATTTATTTCACTGGCCAGAACTCAGTAAGATCTACATCTAACAGGAAGGTCTAGAGAAATACTTTTATAGGGATTTAAAGGGCAGCAGAAAGTGGCTCGGTAGGTCAAAGTGCTTGCTACACAAGCCAGATGACTAGAGTTCAATTCCTGAATCCTATGTTGGAAAGAATGAACCTGAAAGTTAGCCTCTGACATCCACATGTGCTCTGTGGCAAGGATACTCGTGCACATACACATAAGCACACACATAAACAAACACACACATTATTATTATTATTATTAATTATTACTGCATCATGGAATGGATTTTGGTGACCATACATGTATGTGATTCAGAGGGATAGGTGATGTCCCCATAAAGCAATTAACCAGCCTGTAAGGACCTAATCCAAAGATCTGTTGTAGGAAAATAAAATCTCTCAGTACTCTGCATTGGAAAGATGTCCCCTCAGCACAATGAACCAGGAAGATGTCCAGCTGCCAAGGGCCATGGATGGTGGGACTGCACAGAAGTTGAGAACAAGACATCTGAAAGGAGAGATTCATGAATGCACAAAGCAGACCAGGAAGGAGCTAAGAGAGACAGATTATGTGGCTGCGAGGATTCATGGATTCAAGGCCAGGCACGCAGGGCTTCACAGAACCCAAGGGCTCACAGTAGGAAACCTCTTATCTTATAGACGGGCAATCAGAGGCATCCAAAGAGGCAAATTAATTGAAAGTCACACATGTAGCCATCAGGAGAGCAAGGGCTGGAACTCTTCCCTCTAATTGTGACTCTCAGTTCTCCATGTTTCCACCATGCATCTTCTGTGTCTGCATAAGTTTGGGCTTTAAAGAAAATAGCTCCCAGCCAGACTCTGCTCTCAGAAGGCATGTCTCTCCTTTCTAGAAGGCATGTTTTCCACTCTGGCACTTTGTTCCCCTTAACATCTCCTTCCAAAATCACACAAACTGCACATGTAGCAGGTGCCTGTGTGGGGGACAAGGACAAAGACACTCGAATTCCCACCATAGTCTATGTCACCCAGATGGCTTCCTATTCATGCAGGACTCTGCTCAGTTTTCATCTGTAAACTCCTCTTTGTTTGTCCCTAGAGGCCTTTCTGTCACCTACAGAAGCACTTCTCCACAAGCTCTGTGAATTACAACTCTTTGAGAAAGTATGTTCCAGGCAATGAAATTCCCTCTTTCCATCCCTTAAAGTTAGATGAACACAAGAACACTGCAGAGGTGCATGAAAGGCATCTTATAATGGATGCCTCTCACAATCTCCATCACTGGGAGGGGAGTGTCTCAGATTTTCACTCTGAGAAATCCTGGAAACCAGGAAGTCTGAAGCAAAGAATCAGCATCTTCCAATCTGGATTCCAGCCTTTGGGGGCTGAGGCCAGAGTTGCCTTCCCAGGATCGCTTTAGCTATATGTCCTTTTGTGTTCCAATTATATTCACTACTTTTCTGTTGCTGTGATAAAACACCACGACCAAGGCAACTTATAGAAGGAAGAGTTTATTTGGGTTTATGGTTCCAGAGGGGTGAGAGTCCATCATGGTGGGGAGGCATGGCAGGAAGCTAAGGGCTCACATCTTCAAACATTCACAGGAAGCAGTGGGCAAGCTGGAAGTGGGCAAGGTTATGAACTCTCAAAGCAGCCCCCAGCGGCATGCTTCCTCTAGCAAGGCCACACCTCCTGAAGGTTCCAGGACCTTCCCCAAACAGCACCACCCAACTGGAAACTATACACCAAGTATTCAAATACTTGAGCCTATGAGGGATGTTTCTCATTCAAACCACCACATCAAATTGTATTTCCATTCTCTCTACCCACTCTGCCCCCTCTTCCATTGCCCATATCTAAAACCACTTCCATTCTGAACTTTAACGAATGCAGAATGGTGAAAGTTAAGGAAGTGCATGATCAGGCAGGGACACTGGGTCCAAGGGGGGCAGTGGCTGCATGCTGTCCTAACGAAGTCATCAGCAAGTGTGAAGGGCCAGCTCAGACCCACTGCCTCTTCCTGCTGCTTTGCTGGACCATAGCAACAGCCATCCTAACTGCACATGTACTTTCTATGGCTGTTTCTGAGCTGCAGTAGTACAGTTCAGTTCAATGACCCACAAATCCTAAAATATTTACCCTCTGACCCTTTGCAGGCATGTTTGCTGAGCTCTGTTCCATAGCAGCCAAGAGCCAGTCTCTTCTCAAACAAATCTGTGTGTGTGTGTGTGTGTGTGTGTGTGTGTGTGAGAGAGAGAGAGAGAGAGAGAGAGAGATCATAGGAGCAATTCACTCACAATAGTTCAAAGGTAAAACTCACAATAGTTCAAAAGTAGAAACAGCCTAAAATATTCATCAACGGAAGAATAGACAAATTATGATACCTAGATGTAGTGGAAGACTATTCAGCCGTAAAAAGAAATGGAACAGTGATACATTCTCTGCCTCAGATGAACCTTGACAACATTATGCTAAGTGAAAGAAGCCAGGCACAAAGGCCACAGGTGTATGATTCTATTCATGTGAACTATCCACAATAAGTAAAGCCATGGAAACAGACAACAGACTCATAGCTGCCAGAGCCTCAGTAGAGCAGGGATGAAGAGTGACAGTTTAATGGGCAGATGACTCCATTGCAGGGTAATGAAAAGCCTTCCGAAGTGGACAGAGGTGGCAGTTACACACACTGTGACTGTACAAGATGCCACTACATTGCTTGTTTGAAATGGTCACTCTATCTTTTGTGAATGTCACCTCAATAAATTGTTTTATAACTCAGAAATGTAGCTGTTTTTTTTAAAAGGGGTCATCTCTGGGGACTCCAGAAGAGAAGAGCTGACATATTCTGAGGTGTGCTTACAGGCAAGCCTGGAAACTTTCGCCAGGGACGGTCCTTTATGACTCTTAACAAGGAAAAGGGCAGCACCAGGGACAGAAACAAGGACCAAAAGAGGACTTGTTCTGGGGCATGCTGAATTTGTATGCCTGTGAGACAACTTGGGAAATACGAACAGGAATATATGTCAGTGCCACAGAGACATGTAGAGACAGAGATGCAACCACTATCCTTAGGGAGACAGTGCTGTCATGGGAGAAGAGGAAGAAATGGGAGTAATATTGCAGAATTCCTATCACTACAGGGCAGGGATATAAAGTGAAGCCAGACCTAACACCAAAGGTGTGGGAAGGTCAACAGGAAGCCAAAGGAGAAGAGCCACAGAAAGGGTGCGGGTGGCACAAAAATACGAAAAGACACAGAAGAGGAGGAAGCGGGACAGAAAAGCTACAAAGATACAGAGGGGGGAAGGGGAAGAAAAACTGGAGGAGGAGGAGGAGGAGGAGGAGGAGGAGGAGGAGGAGGAGGAGGAAGAGGAGGAGGAGGAGGAGGAGGAGGAGGGGGAAGAGACTGCATCCGAGCCAAGGCCTCGCACTCGCTCCAACCCTGAGGGCGCCGAGGACCGGACCCTGGGTGCACAGACCACTGTGGGCAGCCGCAGTGAGGGAGAGGGTGAGGCGGCCAGTGTGGACGACCAGTCCCCCAGTGCCCCAGGAACTGGGCCCAAGACCTGGCAGGTGCCAACCCCAGCTCCGGAGATCCAGATTCGCACCCCCAGGGTCAACTGTCCAGAGAAGGTGGTAGGTGGGGGTGTCAGTGTGGGGTGGAAGGAATGGGGGGGTGGTAGGTGGGTCACTCCTGCCTGTGGGCTTTTCCTACAGACTCCATAGGAACTGGCAGGCTTGATACCTTAAACAGTACAAATTTAGATTTGGGTGTTTATAACTTTTTGGTGACACTGGGTACAGAACTTGAGACTACATGTGCCTCCAGCCATTCCTTGGGGGATTGTAGGTGGTCGTTCTACCCCTGGAGGAGGAGGAGGAAGGAGTGATACAGGAGGAAGAAGAGAAAGGAGGCAGTTGGTGGCACCAAAAGCTATAAAGAAAAGAGGAAGAGGAGAAGGTGGGAGAGGAGGGAAGTCATGGGTGAGGAAGAGGAAAAAGAGGAAGAGAAAGGGGAGTGCAGGAGGAGGACATGGAGAATGAAGAGACAGAGAAGGAGCTGGTGGAGGAGGATGTAGAACCGATGGAGATGGGGGGGAGGTGGTGAAAGGTCACTGGAGGTGCGGGGACACAGTGGCACTCCAACTCTGCTGCCTGTTCTCCTTCCTCCCTCTGAGAAGCTCAGGCTGCTGGATAAACAAGGCCCTCCATGATAAAGCCACACATATGGATAAAAGACTGACACCACCCGGCACACACAGAAGTCAGACTCCAAAGATGTGAGCTCTGCCCTCCTGATTCTAAGCCCCGGGCTTGGAAGGACAGCACAGGCAGCCCTCTACATACACTTGGTCCAAAGCAAAGCCCCAGGTGCCACACTGAGCTCAATCCCCAAAGCACAGGCAGCACGGACATATCTAACTCTGGTATATCCATATATAACAAGCCTCTTCAGTGAACATACCAACCCTGTCAATATATTTTGCAGTCACAGCTTGATGTCACCACCAGCCAGGGCCTTCTTGGCATCCTCAGCTACCTAGTGGACACAGCAATAACTATTTCTATGTGCAGCAACAAACCCACAACAGTGTTACATTAACTTGAGGATGCTGACATTTGGAGTATAATAGCAAATTGATTACTTAGAAGCAGAATGAATTTTACTTACCATTATTACCATAAGCGGGAATTCAAAAGGGCTGTAATAAATAATATAACCACGTTATATTTATTCACCCTTGATCTATCCTTTATAATATTAACTAAGGAGGTAAGCACCATGGAGGAGGGAGAACTATTTCTGGTACAAGCAGGGGGTTCTGTGGGGGAGAAGGGTGGTGCTTAACAAGAAGCTATGGACTGTGTTTTAGCAAAGGCAAGTTTGTAATGAGTATCAGGCTGGCTTTTAAAAATAAGAATTATTCAGGTGTGAAATGGGCTCCCCCAGAAATGAGGTGGGAGTCCCTCAGCTTCTCAGAGGCCATAATAATGGGTTAGTCATGTATGACAGCTTGCATAATGGTTACTGTAGTTTAGGAGGCTTTGGATAGCCTTCCTGTGATTTATACAATATCAATTGAAAAGCATCCTATTTTGCCAGGAAATAATGTTATGGAGGAGCAAACTCATTGTGGACTCCTACATGGCAAACTCTTCAAGCCAACTTGCAATCCACCAGTCCTAGACATGCCCTCTTAGGAAAGGTTTTAGAAGCACCTGTAGTCCCAAAGGACAAACACACAGCTTATGAGCCAAATCGTACCTAAAGATGTGTGTCCACGGCCTGGCCATCTTGGAGTGTGTCGCTTTCTGTATCTGAATCTGTCTCCAACAATTCATACCCGAGAGATGTGGTAATGCTGGTAGAGAATCTGAGACATCAGGCATCTCCATAGGAGGTGACCGTCCCCAGCCACTAATGGCTCACACCTGCCTCCTCTTCTAAAGCTCCACCATCAATCCAAGCCATCTACCTCCACCACAGGGCAGTTGCAAAGATGAGGTGGCAGGGGGGATAAAAGGTGAGGTAAAGTGGGACCAGGTTTGGTGCAGTCCATGGTCCAGGGCTCCCATGGGATGAGGCTGCAGGGGGATGGAGCCAAAGCTCTGCCTTATTTAATACCTACCTGCCCCGACTTACATCCTTTTGTGTTGTCCTTGTAGGCACGTCCAACCTTCTCTCACTTGAGAACTGTGCTACTGAGTTACAAAAAATTCCCCTCCCAAAATCTCACAGTGTTTTAACTAAGTTTACAATTCTATATTGGGCCACATTCATAGCTATCTGTGGCTGCACGTGACCCACAAGTCACAGGTTGGACACACCTGTGGGAGTGTAGTTCTCAAGTGTGGTCCTCAGACCAAAAATATCCATGTCACCTGGAGCTTGTGAGACACGTAAATCTTAAGCCCTACTCCAGGTTTTCTGGATCACGAGTTCTGAAAGGGTGAACAGCCAAGTGTGCTGGAACCAGTCTTCAAGTCATTCTCCTGCCTAGTGACGTTTGAGAAGGAAGTGCCCTAGTGCAGCCTTTATGAAAGCCTTCCTCCCTGGACCTCCACCTCAGGTTCTGCCTCCATAGACCCTGACCCAAAAGAGAAAGGTTTTTGGTCTTGGTTTGGTTTGGATTTTTGCCTTTTTTGAAAAAAATTTCTTTTTAAAAATCTGGTGCACACTTATAATCCAGCACTTAGTAGAGCAGAAGGTTCTCAAACTCAAGACTAGTATGTGTCTGTCTCCAAAAACAAGGTGGTGTCCTTTAAGACATGCTGTGCCATATAAACATCACCATGATCTTCATTACATGTGCTTTATTTTTTAAAGATAATTTATTTTAGTTTGGTTTTGCTTTTGTTGTTTTTTATTCATTGGTGATTATTTTTTTTGAAACAGGGTCTTACTATGTGGCCCTGGCTAGCTTGGAACTTGCTATGTAGACCAGGCTGAACCTTGAACTCACAAAGATCAACCTGCCTCTGCCTCCCAAGTGCTAGGTTCATAGGCATGGACCACTACACTTGGCTGCCACATTTGCTTTATAAAAATGTCTGGCATCCTGGCCTGGCTTGTGTGGACCAGCCGTGGAGACTGAGCTCCCTGAGACTAGCACTGGCTGCCATCTCTGTGCACATAGTTGGCACTTAGTGATACCTAAGTTGGGCTAAACTGAGCCAGCCCTGACTGTTGAAACCAAACCATGCTGCTGAGACTCAGAAGCGGAATTCATATAATTAAGAACCTGAGTAACAATCCCTGCAACAAATTAATATCATAACCTGGTAGACATCAGGGTTATGCATTGGCTATAACTGTGCAAGGATATAATATGCAGGAGAAATTGGTTACTGATCTGCCGGATAGCCATCCTAAGCCCTGAAGCCTGCAGATTAATAGCCCTTGTAATTTCATCCCAGTCCATGTAATTGCGGGCGCCATCTTTAGTCATTTAACACCTAATTCCTCAAAGTAGGTTTGCAGGCCTCTGACACGGGTTCAAATATTCACATTGTCTTTGTAGCCCAGAGAGACATTTTTATGAAGGAATCAAGCTGAATGTAAACACAAAATACCATCAGGCTGCAATCCGGAGCTCTGGACGACCAAAAAAAAAAAAAAAAAAAAAAAAAAAAAAAAAAACCCCCAAACCATTACTGGCAAAACCAGGCATGGGGGAAAAAGCCCCTAAAT
>NW_008353921.1:1903806-1918718 GCF_000622305.1 Nannospalax galili
AAAAGTCATTTCCCACCCAGCATTAGCTGGCTGCTCTCAAATTATCCATGTAGAAAATTGCCCAAACTTTCTTCCCAAACTGCATTTGTTTCTGATTTTAAACTCAGTTCCGTTCCTAATTTTTCTTCCTTTCTCCAGAGTTTCTATCTTTGGGAAATATGGAGCCCAAGTTCTATAATTTGCACTTCATTTGAACACTAATGAAAAGAAATGCTCTTCCCCTTCAAACTATTTCCTCAGTCAATTAAACAAATCCTCTAAGTGGAGTGTGTGAAGTGATTTGTGTCCAAGAACTTAATTAGTACTTAATTCTGGAATTTGTAACTTCTTAAGCCCACATCCTTTTAAGTTTCCACCAGACTCAAAAAATGACCCAGGTGCAGTCCCTCACCATAAGATGGAGGCCGAAGCTCGTTTGAAAAAGTCAAGAGGAATTTTAAAAGTCATCTGTGTGTTCAAAAAGGCCTCCAGGCAGCCTTCTGGCCGCCAACTAATGCTCCCTCTAATGCTCCCTTCAGGTCCACAGAAAGGACAGGGGCAAAGAGCAGGTGTTTCTTTTGAAAATAATGGTCCTCATAGCATAAAGAGATTAGATGCCCATTGTAGACAAACTGGGGGTGTCTTTTGTCTTACAGAAGAAAACAAAGAAGAAAATAAAAACAGCTATTTAGAGATAATGATTTTTAAAAGACTTGTCCTATTTTTTTAAAATATTGAACACACAATGGGCATCAATAATGTGGACCACATTCTATACGCATCTCTTTCATTTCCTTCACACAGTGCAGCATTTCCTCATACTTCCCAAACTGCTTACGCATGTCTGTTTCTTACTAGACCGTCTTGGTGAGGTTGCTTTTCAGATCCTTCTGGGCTAAGGAGGTGAGGTGGGAGGTGGTAAAAAAAAATAGCTTATTCTTTTAATTGTGTGACATGCATTACTGCCTACGTACAAACATGCAATATATCTGTGGCATTATAATTTTACAGATGAGCAGCAATTAATGACAAAAATATGTAAAAGTCTCTTTAAGAACGGAGATAACAGGAAAAGGTTGAACAACTCCCCAATAGATAGCTATAATTGACTTAAGCAAGCCTTTTAATAAAAACTGCCAACACACTTATTACTCGATAAATAAAGGCAAAAAGAAACAAAATTTTGTAATGTCTGTTAATGACCCTATATTCTTTCTTGGTGTAAAATGATTGGTTTCCCTAAGGTTTGAATTTTCAACAATGTGAATCATCAAAGCAGGGAAAATGAAACCAGTCTACTAAGTTGGCAATCTATGTTGGACTTCCAAGCTTCCATATGTCCATTATTGGACTTGAGTGTAGGAAGGAAAGCAGCATTGTATGAACACATATTGCTCATGCAGTTCTTGGCAGAGCCCCATGGGGTTTATGCCACCTACTTAGCCAAGAAGCTATGCAAGACATATTCAGAGATAGCCTTGATTCCATCCTAATGCCAGTCCACTTTCTCCTCTCCCACAGGACCTTACTGAAGCCACTCCTGGAGTTACCTTTTGAACCTGTAAAACAAGAGAACTAACCTAGATTTCTTTTTCTTTATTCGTTTGAGACAGGGTATCATATACACGGAATGACCTTGAACTTCTACTGCTCCTGCCTTCATCTCCCAAGTGTGAGAAGACAGACATGTTGCCACCACATTCAGCTTATGTGGTGCTTGGGTTCGAACCTAGGGTTTTCTGCATGCTAGGTGTGTGCTCTACCAGCTGAGCCACCTTCCCTGCCTGAACTAGATTTTTAACTGGGGCTTAAAGTACCCAGCATCTATAGACCCAAGTGGTCAAGTGTATATGGATCCATAAGTCAACATTCTTCCTTCCAATCTCCCCACATTTTAGAGGAAAGCTGACCTCACTCACCAGGTTCTACTGATACAGCCAAAGGTTCTAGAAAGAAGGAACTGAGTGCTGACTCCAACTTTGAAAGCACTCTTCCCACTCTACTTCTTCCCAGAGCTTTTTTCTAGGCTCATTCCTAGCACGGGGCCTCTGAGAAGATCCGTGCAGGAACGCAGAAAATAAACACCCAGCCCTTAATGAGCATTGTCATGTCTTTTTCTCCAAGCCATTGTCCCTGTTTTTAGCACCAAGCGGTGGGTGGAGATGGATCAGCATTGTAAGACCACTGCCTAATTAAAATAAAGTTTTAAGAGCTAGCTAGCACCCTCATGGGATTTCTCACCAAAGTACAAGTGTCCCCAAGCTGAAAAAAAAACACATGCATTTTAGCCAGTACTATGAGATAGGCTGCTTTAAAGTGCCTATGGCCTGCTCTATCTTAATCCATCTATTCAGCACCATGAGGAATCCTCTCCCATGGAGATGCACAGCCAGATGTAAGGAGCTAAAGTAGAGGGCTGCAGGCAGCATGGGTTGCCAAAACAGCATGGTGGGTCACATTTCCTATTGCTATTCATTATGCAAGCAGGCTATGCTCTGATAAGCATTTGTCAACTTCTGTCCCACAGGCTGCAAATCTCTAGAACTGAGTTGGGATTCCTGCACGACATGCCTTAGCAACCTCCCAAGTGAAATACATTGCCTGGCTGGGCATCATTCTTATTTAATGTGAAGCTCTTCATCTAAAGGTAAGATGAGAATAAATCCCCCCTGCTTGGACCATTCTTCTGATTAAATCTACAGCCACATTGTAGGCCAAATCTGCCTGGACCAAAAGAAGAACTCATAAAAGGGGAAGTCTGAAGTGGAAAGCACGTCTTAGAACGCGGAAGGAAAATAACTATGCAGAATCTAAGCTTTGACCAGAACAGGTGTGCGCACAGCCAGGGCTCCACAAGCCTTTGCATGGAACAATAATACAGGCTTTCTATTCCTTTTCAAGACAAGAAATGCCAGTTCCCAGGTCTCAAAGGGTTGAAATCTCTTTTTGATACCCCAGAACACCATTAACTATGTATTACAGAACTAAGTGACCCTTAGCCAGAGATTTAACATGATCTAAATTTTTTCTAAATATACGTGTTTATCATGCATCATTTTTTAATCTTTGTGCATATACGTATATATGTGATGTGAATATATGTTCATATTTGTGAGTGTGGATGTGTACATACACCACAACACGTGGGTGGAGCTCAGACGACAACATCAGGTGTTGGTCCTTACCTTCCACCTTGTTTGACATGGGGTTTCTTGTTGTTCACCATGTACATCAGAAGAGCTGGCCTGTAAGCTTCTGGGGACGGTCCTGTCTCTACCTCCCATCTTGCTGTAAGACTGCTGGGGTCGTAGACACATAACGATGTCTTTCAGATTTTACATGGGTTCTGAAGATCCAAACTCTGGTATTCACACTTGCACAATAAGCACTTCACCTACTGAGTCATCTCCCAAGCTCTCTATCATGAATATAAAGCTTATGTTTTAAAAATTATTCCTAGGGCTGGAGAGATGGCTCAGTGGTTAAGAACACTGGTTGTTCTTACAGAAGACCCGGGTTCGAATCCCAGCACCCACATGGCAGCTAACAACTGTCCGTAACTCCAGTCCCAGGGGATCCGACAGCCTCTTCTGACCTCTGTGGGCACTGCATGACACAGGTGCGCTTACCTACATGCAGGCAATACACACATACACATAAAATAAAGATAACAAATTTTTAAAAATTAAAAAGTTATTTCTAAATCTGTCATCAGGAAATGATAGTAATTTTTCAGTTTCACTGACATCCTAACAGTGACCACTGTGCAACCAAACCTTTCTTCTGCTGGGTGGGTAGGTAGTACCTTTTTGTCCTGTGCATAGCTTTCCCACCCTCTCACTTTTTTCGGAATCTCTACCTTGCTGCTTCACATTTCTAAGAGTCCAGTGCTAAGATCCCTGGAATCTCGTATTAAATTCTATTATTCAGATTCTTTAAAACTGAAACCTGCACACCTGTTCTGGTCAAAGCTTTTGTTCTACATAAAGTGCTACCATTTGATAACATTGATAAACGGGATATTTGTATATTTAATAGAATATGATATCATTTTAAATGGAAGTCAAATGAATTTTTTTTTAAATCTCTCAAGAAAGGGTACCTCTAATGAATATGCTTCTTACTTTGATGTGGTCTTCAACTGAACTCTATAATGGAAACATGGTCCTTAATTACAGAAGAAAAACCAGATTCTCAAATGGGCATTCTCAATTCAAAAAAACAAAAAACAAAAAAACAAGAAAGACCCTAAAGGACACTTTCTCAAGCCCCAAACTCCAAGGTTACCTTTGATTGGGAGCAAAGAGGCCAAAATACACAGTACCCGCTTGACTACCCATTGTCCTCTGGCCCTTCACTGTATCATACCACCACCCTTTAGCTGGCCACCCAGTATCAAGGCTCCAGGACCATCTAATTCTGTTCTTTCCCTCACCTCCCATAACCAAGAAAGCAGCACCATCTCTATAAGCACTCTAGATTAGGTCTTCTCTTTCTCTTCTGCCCCTGCCTCCTCTCCTCCCTAAGCCAGGGCTTTCACTTGAGTCCTCTGCACCTCCCAGGTGGATTTCCAGCCAGCCTCCAAATAAGACTTCTAGTCCTCCCTCCTGAGTGTCTCCAGAGTGTGTTCTGACACAAATGGGACCACCCACTCCCCACATGGAAGGCACAGGCTAGATCCCTACAACTAAAGGAAGATGTCCAGAACACCACATACAGCTGTGAGAGGTGCTGTGGTCTGGGCCTTGACAGTCTTTAGACTGTACCTCTACTCAATTCGTAGTGGCTTTCAGCGAGACTTGAATAAACAGACCTGGGTAATGAAGAACAGTGTATGATCACGACAGTCACAATTCTGCATAACAAAATGTGCACTTTGGCTAGGGCCACACCAAGGGCTTCATATACACATATGACCCCAGTCTTCAATCTTCTCGACGGCAGCAAGGTAGGTCTTATATAACCTGCTTGGCAACCAGAACCAGGCTGAACCGCTCTTCAGTCGACAGGTGTAAAGCTGAACCTAAGTAGAAGTAACCAAAGCAACTACCTCCTGCATACACTGACAATATAAGTAGCCAAGGTGACCTAGAACATGATGGTATGGATCAAAACTTCATTGCAAATACCACCAGGCACTGTCCATGACACCCACTCGGCTAAATGCCCCCACCTGCAAGAGAACGCTTTACTGAAGCTATGAGGTCTGCTTCAGAGGGTCCAAAAGATATGAAGAAACTGGAAGTCCGGTGGAGGAGGAGGCCAGGCCCAGTTCCTACATGGAATCTAAAACCACACAGGTCCAGTGACCTTTCCCAGTCATCCAGATACCCATGCAGAATAAGGGAAACATCAAAGGATTCTATCTCCTGGTAACCTTTCGGTGGGAGCCGTGCCTATCCACTTCTGTTCTCATCTCACTCCGCCTTTATGACTAATCAGCCTATGAAAGTGACAAAGTACAAAGCTGTGGGCCTTTGGGCCTTGGCTTAAGCTGCTCTTCCTCACCATAGAGCCCCCACCAAATGCCCACTCCACCTTCCTGTCTCAGATGAGTCATCATCTCTTCAGGAACACCCCCCACCCCCCACCCCCCACCCAGTGTTGGTGGCTCTGTGAGCTGGGGTTCTGGTCCAAATAAAAAGGGTAAAAGAGGAATCCAGCTGAGCAGCAGCTTTCATCTGTTGGCTTTCTGACCTCCCCACCCCCGCCCGCCGCCCCTGTCCATGCTCCCAGCATGCTCTTCTTTGGGGCTCTCCAGGGCACTGCAATTTTACATTCATTTGTGTAGTTACTTAATGTTTCCGTTCTCCAACTTGGCTGTAAGCCTCATAATAGCAGAGACTATATCTACGGCTCTGTATAGTTTCTGGCACATAGCACAATGTCAATAAATCTTTGTTGAACAACTGAAGGAATAAACAATCACTTTAGTCTCCTCAGCCATTATTTTTGTCATTATGAATTAACAAGTTCAGCATCTCGGCTTTGGAACACTGGCACTGACCTGTCTGGCGTTATTGAGTAAATGAGTCTGGGGGCCTGTGAAGATGAAGAATTATACCTAGATGTTGGTGACCCACCAATGCCAGGCTTGGGCACCTGGACAGGCTGTTTTTCCTCTTCCTCTCTTATCTACAGAACTCAGCTAATTATACCCAGCGATGTTTACTATGTTGCCTGCAAGCACTGCAAAACACACACATTTTGGAACAGGTTCCTGTTTTCACACACATTCACTCTCTTAAATCAAATAACAAATGCAAGGTGGCGGTGGGGGGGGGCTGGCGAACAACAAACTCCATGTGGGGAAGAACAAAAATCTAACTCAAACAAACCTTTTCCACTTAGAATGATAAACACTGCATGCCACAGCAGCATAAACCGCAAGCAGGCTGCCCCTTTAAAAATGTAACCATCAATCTGTTGTTAAGCCCACAGCCAGTTGCAGTATTAATCACACTCTTCTGGCAAGAGAATCCATTTCCCAATAAAGTTTGAGTGGCGGGGAAAAGGCAGAGCCAACAACCGAGAGATAAACTCTGCTTCCAAGTGATCGAAGGAAAGCTGCTCTTCTGGCTGGCTGCTCTCCCCATCCCGCTGCTAGCACCAGACACATAAATACACACGCCACTCCACTTCCCCCACATCATATTTCTATCACTGCAGAGTGCTCTGCAGTTCTGTTCCAGGCCCGATTTTCACTGCGTGCCATTTTTGTACATTTTGAACATAGACTGCCCCTAGAAATTAAGAGTTATTTCTTGAGCACAACCACCAGCTGTAGTTTCTTACAGTCTCTCTCCCCACCTCTCCTGATCTCCCTCCCTCTTATCTCCCACAACCTCTCTCTCTGCCTCTCCATCTCTCCATCTCCTTCTCTCTCTTCCCATCCCTCCCTGCTTTGTTTCTGCCTCCATTTCCATATCTCTCGGGCTCTCTTCCTCTCTCTCTTCCTCTTTCTCTCTCTCTCTCCCTCCCTCCCTCTCCCTCTCCCTCTCCCTCTCTCCCTCTCCACTAGTAATCTAGAGAAAATCATGCAAAGTAATATTTCTGTTCTTCTGCCTCACCTCCTGCCAATTCCTAGGATGTCATTCCCACATTAGAGGGGACAGAATAAGTGTCCACTTTTATCTGTACTATTTCTTCATTTAAAGAGCAGTTCATGGGTGTCTTTCTTGCATACAAACGGTAGAGTATGCTTGCCCAGTATCATCAGCATATGCTATGATCTTACTGCACCTATATCAAATTTACAGGTTACTTCTGAATGTCCAAATTTGATGTCAGCATGTGGGTCTATACTTTGAAAGATAGCTTTCTAATACTGAGTTTCTTCTTATCCATAAACATGGTATAACTCTTCCCTTCTGTGAGCCTTTCTTCATGCCCTTTTGCATTTCTCTAGGCAAGCTGCATTCAGCTTTTGATTAACTTAAATACTGATAATGGTATTGATATAATGGTGACTATAATATACTTTGTTTATTATTGTGATGCAAAGGAAATTACTGAGTTTTGTTCCTTTATATTACTGCCATATTTGTTAAACTCACTAGTGCTAAAAGTTGGTCTGTTCATTTTTCCACTTAAATTGTATTATGTGCAAACAAGACAGTTTATCCTTCAGATTCCTGTAACTTTCTTCTTAATTTGTGTTATTGCATGATTCAGAACCATCTTATTATATAGTACTAGAAATAAAATGAATATTCTTACTTCTTTCCAATCTTGAGAGAGAAAGCTTCTAAAATCAATTAAACATCATTTCTAGTGAGTTTTGTAAGGAAAGCTTCATTCAGTTTAGAATATACCCACCCATAATAGACTATTATTTCTCAAGTGCTTATTCCTTCTCTCTTTAAGGACCACTCTTCCAAGGCCTCCTACCTGGGCAAAGTACAGACCCACATGCTGACATCAAATTTGGATGTATGACTTGCTTTACCCAATGGTCTATAAAAGGAGATGACACATGCCACACCCAATCTGACACATGGTGGCACTTCTGTGTATCTTTCCTTTTTGCTACTGGGTCTACACATCCCAGGTGGGGCCTGATCCTCCAACCTGGGCCTTAGAATGCAGAATACAGAGAAGAAAGACACAATCAACTTACAACTTAAAACATAAACAGGAAGAAACCTTTGTTACCATAAGTCACTAAATTTGTTATTACAGCAAAACTTAGCAATGGCTGATTTGTCATTCAGTCTCATTTTCTCTGGACTGTTTTCATTGTATCTTTTCTATGTACTTTGAGGACATTATGTGGGTTTTCCCTTTATTGATGTAATTATATTAATGTTACAATATTGATAGGTTTACTAAAAAGTCTATAATATAAAGTAAGCATCCATCAAAATACTATTAGTGTTTTTCTTCCCGTGGTATAGCATCGTGCCTGGTGGTTGGCTGCCTGACCTGGAAAATCAGCTCTTCTTGTACCTAGGTGTGAACATCTGGCCAGTGTTCACCAGCAGAACATGAACAGCAGAGGTTCTTGTCACCTGCAGTTCCCAGAGCAGGTAGATTCTCTTCTTTACTTTTTTGGTCTTTTTGAGAAAAGGTCTCCCTATAGCCCAGCTGGCCTGGAACTCGCTATGTAGACCAGGCTGGCCTTGAACTCACAGAGATCCACCTGCCTCTGCCTCCCGAGTGCTGGGACTAAAGACTTACACCACTACGCCCTGCTAAGCAGGTAGATTCTCATGTTCTGTCTTCTGCTGCTGGCTGGAACTGCAGGATTCTATGACCTCAGCAAGCAGTCAAAACACAAGGAAGAAAGAGAGCCTGGGTCCTGGATTAAACACATGACTTAGCTGCCGAGCTGTTTCATTTCTTGAGCAAGGAAGCAACTTCTGTTTATATGGAAGCTCATTTATTCAGAGCAGTCATTATCACTCTAATACACTATGCGCATACTCTGGAGACAAATCTAATGATAGATCATTTTTCTAATATAATGTTGGATTTAAAATACAATATTTTATTGAACTTTTAAGTGAAATCAACCTGTCATTTTTCTTCTCTGGGAATAACTTCATCCAGTTTTGAGAGTAATGACATCAATTAGGTATGAAGCCTCTTTTTACAAAACTGCGTGGTCCTTATGATAATTGGAAAGGGCAGCAGGCTGGGGCCCATTTTGACTTCTTCCACAGACACTGTTCTAGTCAAGCGTCCTACTTATCAACCGCCAACTTTGAAACTGCATGGTTTTTCCATAAATATATTCCTTTTATATGGGTCTTCCTATTTAAATACAGCTTCTAATTCAATTCTCTGGTGACATTTAAATTGTTTCTACAGTTATATTTTATGCGCAACTATTTTTAGTCCTTGATTTGTCTAACTACAAGCTTGGCTATCTTCCTTACCTTTACAAAGAACTAATATTTGGTTATTCTAATTATTTTCCCTGTGTTTTATTGATTTTTACCCTATCTTTCTCATTTCCTTATTAATTTTTGAGGTGGAATCTCATGGCCCAGGTTGGCCTCACACTTGCTATGTAGCCAAGGATGATCTTGAACTCCTGATCCTCCCAAGTTCTAGAACTGCAGTAGCGCATCACCACACCATTAACACACCACATCTGCTTCATCTTTCTCACTCCACTGAGTCAAATAAGATAATCTGAATAGGATCAATTCTTAAATATCTGAGCCCAACTTTCTAGCCTGGAAAATAGTACTTCTTTAAAAAAGTTCCGCGTATGCTCAAAATAACTGGGATTTAGTGTTTTCTGTGTATAATATTATTGACCATGTTACTGAGCTCTTTCTTTTATACGTACTTATTTTGTGTGGAGATGGACAGGCATGTGCCTGTACCACAGGGTAAGTGTGGCGGTCAGAGTTGTTCCCTCCGTCTACCATATGAGTCCCTGGGCTAAAAGTCGGGTCACCAGGCTTGGTGATAAGCACCCTTACGCACTGAGACATCGTACCAGTTATAGTCAACTCTTTTTGTCTTATTTTGTCTGCATGATAGTTTTCCAAGAAAAGTATATTGGGATCTCTATTACAATGGTAGATTTACCTATCTATTACCATAATTCTTGCAATTATGTCTTTATGTAGTTTGTACAGTATTGGCTATATTTTCTCATGACTATTATATGTTCTTGGAATATTATGCTATTGTGACATATCCAGAATAAATCAACACTTTTCATCTCTGCCTCAACTTTACGTTCTTATGATATTGAAATTGCTAGCCCGGTGTTATTTCCTAGAATGCCACTTTTAGCCCTTATTTTCAACCTTGTTCTGTGCTTTTATTTTCATGGCTCTCTTAAAATCAACCAAAAGCCTGGCTGGGTCTTTTTGTAATCCAATCTAAGTAGCTGTCTCTTAATCAGTAAGATTAGCCCTCTTATCCTGTAATCACTGATACTATAGATTTGATTTCTTCATCTTATTTTCCATTTCCTATTTATCATGCATTTTCCTTTTAATTTCCTGTCTCTTACTGAAGAGACCAACTTTTTTAAAGTTTTTTCTTGCTGCTTTTTTGAAAGACTCACATTTATGACTTTCATGGTTGCCTCTAACTTAAGGCACACTAGCACTTTCTTTTCCACGTCTTACCAGCTAAAGAAAGATCTTTCATAACTATATGATCCCAGTACCAGGATACAGTGTGTGGACACTTGCCTTATCCTGTGATCTTACACATACATTTCACTTCCCACACTGGCACTGCCAGGAAATTGAGTTCTGGATCAGTTATGGCCCATCCTGACAGCTCCAGGACCCTGGGCAGAAGAAATTAACAGGAGACCATGCCTTGCTTATCACCCTGATGAGAACAAGAATTCTCCTCCATTTCCATTATTTTTTTTTGGTACTGTCCATTTTTGTAATTAAGAATACTGTTTATCCGCAGAAAGGAATTCATGCGTGGTACTGCAAACATGATCAAAAGCCAGGGCTTGAAAGATCATAGGCCCTAGGAGGGAAATCCTACTATTGTTATTTTGCTAAATAAACATGGTGTCAAACTGTCTTCTAAATGTTTATGTTATATCTATCCCAACTTCCCACCCTACTCGCTCCAGACACCTCCCAACACATTCCCCTCCCACTTTCATATCCTCTCCCTTTATTTTATTTTTTAATAATTTATTGAGAATTTCATACATGCATATAAGGTGTTTTGATCAAATCCATGCCCACTCCCTCCCCTCCAACTCCTCCCATATCTCCTCATCACTTCTGATAACTTCATGTACTCTTTCTTCTTCCTTTTTTTAAATGGGGCTTTTGGCTACTCTAACATTCCCCCCTCTGAAGAGGTAACCCTAAAATTATTCAAGGATTCGATAAAAGCTCCCAAATACTTTCAACATTTTTGTCCTTTGGAATGGAGAATGTTACTAAGAGGTCCAAGGGCATTGTGACTTTTAGCCAAGAAACTGGCTACTTTTCTTTGGGGTCTTTTTACTCTAACTGCCTAGCCAATTCCTACCTCCTATTCTTATCACACTGTCCTCTGAAGAGGTTACCCAACTTGCAGATAGGGAATCGGGATGCGGACCACTCTGGCTTCTTCCATGCTGAACAGGGATGCAGGGTGAGGCAACTGGGGTATCCCTTCAGTGGAGCTATCTAAAAGACTCCCAAATTGCATAACTCTTAACTGTAGAGGGAAAAGAGAGTCCTTGACTGGTGAATAGGAGATGTGAAGGAGAAGTAAAGGCAAGACTAATTAGTATTACAAGTTCTAGACAGGGAGCTAGAAAAAAGTCAGAACAGGACAATTTTTAAATGTTCATATCAGAGTCCATTGAAATTTCTTGACAAGGGCTTCCAAAAGCATCCTTCTATTGGGTTCCTCCTCATTTTTCTTTTGTCTGCCAAGGCTGGACTCGAGAGTGATGGATTCAGGATTTGCTCTTTCTGATTAGGAACAAAATCATTTATGAGAAATAATTGTCTAAATAACCTTTTATACAGACTTAAGTCTAATGTCTGGGGAGTGTAATCCCTTGACCTCTTAAAGAAATATACTGATCACTTTACTCTTTGGTTATACTTTCCTTTTCGGTGTTTAAGACCATACAGTTGGCCCAAATAAATCAATTAACTTTTACACTTATGGTTGTTTGAGGATCTGCTCCTCAGGGGTCACATGGGCTTGGTAGGAGCCCCTGGCTCCTTTCTTTCACCAGTTCCATCTATGTGAAGATAAGTCAAAGGTCCTACTCGACTATGGCTGGTTTCATTGGAAGTATGGAGGAGATGTTTCCTCTGAGTTGACCCTCCTCTTTGTAGACTGGACACTGGTTCAAGTTCATCTCGTGAGGTCTCCATGGCCTCCCTGAACAAGTGGACAGGTGAATCACCAGTTACAGGATATTTTGAGAGATGTTCCATAGTCCCCTGGAACTAGGTCGACCTTGGAGGGCAAGGGGCAAAAACTGTCCTTAAGTCCCTCTGACCAGATTAGTATAGGCCTAAAGCATGGTTGTTAAACATCCAATAAAGTTAGTTCCACCAGTCTGGTACATTTAATTACCATGTGCTATGTAGATAAAGCTTGGGTAAAAAAACCAAATGTTCTCAGATAAAACTTGATTAGATATATATTTTGTTCCTTAAACTAGTAGACTAAACTACGACCTTAGAAATGTTAATATTATGTATATATTATTTTTGTCTCAGCCTTTATATGTCATAATGAACCTACACAGACCTTCATCACTTGCTTGTACTTTCACATTTTTTTCTATTTTGGAAAATGTCTCCACTCCCATAACCTTTTAACATCTTTTACATTCTCATTTTCTTTTCTTTTTTTAAAATAATTATTAGACATAATGGCATTAACAAATAAATTTTCCATCTGTTGGGAGAATTCTTTTCCTGGGGATACTAAGCAATGCTTATTCCCTTTTAAGTTTCCAGTGTCAAGCCAATGTTTGATTAAAGTTTTACGGGGAACCAATGAATTTACTGAGCTTACTTACTGAGATAACTGAGGGGTTGCTGAGGTGTATGTATGACCTGAGGTTTTGCACACTGGAAAGCCTTCCCCAGATTTTATACATTAGCCCTCCCCAAATCCAGGAGACCATGTGTGATTAGGGCCAAATGACATATAGTTGTCTGGAAAGAGTGGCTGTATACTCTGGTGAGTGTCCAGTGACCCTGCTTGGCCCTCCTTTAATGAAGGAGAACAACCATCACCAAGCCCAATTGTGACGATGTTTAGTAATCAAGCACAGCTGAAGTTGTGATGATGGTAGTTATTCCATGCAGAAGAGACTGCTGTACAGCATCAGATTATTAAAAAGACATGAAATTTTAAAGGATTCAGTGCCAGGATCCACAAGTGAGGGAGAACATACGTCTTTTATTTTTCCGAGTCTGTGTTACTTCACTTAGTATAACAGTTTCTAGATCCATCCATTTACCTGCACATTTCACTATTTCATCTTTCTTTACTGCTGAATAGAACTCCATTGTGTGAATACACCACATTTTTATTAACCACTCTTCAGTTGAGGGGCACTTAGGTTGCTTCCATCTCTTAGCTACTGAGAAAAAGCCAGCAACAAACATGTTTGAACAAGTGTCTCTACAACAGTATGAGTCCTTTGGGTATATGCCAAGGAGTGGTATAACCAGGTCATATGGGTAGGTTTATTTTTAGTTTTTTAAGAGTTCTCCATGCTATTTTCCATAGAGATTGCACAAGTTTGCAATCCCACCAGTACATCCTCGCCAGCATTTGATATCATTTGTTCTCTTGATCCTAGCCAGTCTGATTGGGGTAAGGTGATACCTTAGGGTGGTTTTAATTTGCATTTCCCTAATTACTAATGATGTTGAACACTTTTTGAGACGTTTCTTAGCCATCTTTGTTTAGATCTTTGGCCCCTTTTTTTTAATTGGGTCATTTGGTTTCTCACTTCTTTATTGAGTTCTTTACATATTCTGGATGTTAAACCTTTGTCAGATGCATCACTGGTGAAGATTTCTTTCCCATTCTGTGAGTTTTCTCTTCACTTTTATGATTGTTTCTTTTGCTATACAGAAGCTTTTTAGTTTAATGAGGTCCCACTTATTGATTGATGACCTTAATTCCTGAGCAGCTTCTGTCCAATTTAGAAAATCATTTCCTACACCTATATCCTGTAAGTTACTGCCAATATTTTCTTCTAATAGTTTCAAGGTTTCCAGTTTCACACTGAGGTCTTTGATCCATTTGGAGTTAACTTTTGTGCAAGGTCAAAGGTAAGGATCTAGTTTCATTCTTCTACAGGTGGAGATCCAGTTTTGCCGGCATCATTTGTTGAAGATGCTGTGTTTCCTCCATTGTGTGTTCTTGGCAGTTTTGTCAAATATCAGGTGGCTGAAATTGCGTGTACTCAGGTTTGGATCTTCAATGATGTTCCATTGATCTATGTGTCTGTCTTTGCATTGCTCTTTGTGCTCAGGGTTGCTTTGGCTATCCAGGGTCTTTTGTGCTTCCACACGAATTTAAGGATAGCTTTTTTCTAATTTTTTGAAATATGTCATAGGGATTTTTGGGGGGATTGCATTGAATATGTATACTGCTTTTGGTAGCATGGTCATTTTTATAGTATTACTTCTTCCAATCCATGAGCATGGGAGGTCCTTCCATCTCCTGGTGTCTTCATCAATCTCTTTCTTTAACGAATTAAAATTGTAGAAATATTTGGTATCTTTGGTCAGACTTATTTCAAGATTTTTTTTGCAGCAGTTGTGAATGGGAGGATTTCCCTGTACTCTTTCTCTAATTGCTTGTTACTGGTATATATAAAGGCTACTGATTTTTGTAGACTGATTTTATAACCTGCCACTACACTGAAAGTGTTGATCAGTTCTAGGAATTTCCTGGTGGAACTTTTGGGATCTCTTAGGTATAGTATAATACTATATTATATGCAAATAGGAATA
>NW_008353921.1:1918745-1924827 GCF_000622305.1 Nannospalax galili
AAGCGCTATGTGAAAAAGGAGTGGACATAATGGATAGCCTTGTCTGGTTCCTGATTTTAATGGGAATGCTTCTAGATTTTCTCCATTTAGAATGATGTTGGCTGTGGGTTTGTTGTATATAGCTTTAATTATGTAGAGGTATGTTCCCTCCAGTCCAATCCCTCTAGGACTTTGAACATAAATCCATGCTGAATTTTGTCAAAGGCCTTTTCTGCATCTAATGAGATGACAATGTGGTTTTTGTCTTTGAGTCCATTTATGTGATTAACGATGTTTATTGACTTACATGTATTGAATCATCCCTGCATCTCTGGGATAAAGCCTACTTGATAACGGTGAATGATCTTTTTCATGTACACCTGTATGTGGTTTGCAAGCATTTTTTTGAGAATTTTCGCATCGATGTTCATTAAGGATATGGGTCTATAGTTTTCCTTTTTGGTTGTGTCTTTACCTGGTTTGGGTATTAGAGAGATGCTGGCTTCAGAGAAGGAATTTGGGAGTTCTCCCTCTGTTTCTATCATTTTAAATAATTTAAGTAGTATTGGTTGGAGGTCTTCTTTAAATGTCTTGTAGAATTCTGCTGTAAATTCATCTGGGCCTGGGCTTTTTTTAGTTGAGAGACTTTGTATTACTGTTTCAATTTTCTTATATGTTATAGGTCTGTTTAAACTGTTGATCTCTTCTTGGTTTAACTTTGGTGGTTCCCATGATTTTAGATATCCATCCCTTTCTTTTAGATTTTCAAATTTAGTAACATATAGGTTTTTAAAATACTCCCTCCTCTCCCTTTATTTTTGTGACCCACTGAGTCCAATGAGTGCTGCCTGCTGGAGTGTTAACTGATCTTCTTGGCTTGACCTTGTGCAGGTTACCTCAGCTGCAGTGAGTTCATGGGTGCAGTGGCTATAGACTGGTGTTGTTCTCACCCTTGGACAGAGAAGCTTTTTGCTCAAGCAGGCAACAGTTAAGACAGAGTCTCACAACTGATTAAAGTAGTGAAAATAAATGACTTGTTGAGTCTCAGACCTAAATGGGACATCTGTATCAAGTCCCCCAAAGCTCAGGGAACACCTCAGAACTGGGGGTAGAAAGAATGTAAGGGCCAGAGGTTGGAAAAAGAGTGCTGTGAAGTGCTGTCTTCTGGACTTGACATGGCCATCACACCCATGAACTCACTGCAACTGTGGTCACCTGCACAAGATCAAGCCAAGAAGATCAGTCAACACTCCAGCAGGCAGCACTCATTGGACTCAGTGGGTCACAAAAAGAGGGAGAGGATATGAAGGTAGGAGGGGCACATGTTGAGAAGTGTCTGAGGGAAGTGGGGTGGGAATTTGGGGTAGATATGAGCATGATACATTGTTTACATGTATGAAATTGTCAAAGAACAAATACCAGATATTCTAAGAAATTAAAAAAATAAAAAATAGTGTTTATTCTCTTTTAACTGATTGAATTACAATTTATATATCATGAGAGTCACCTATTTTAAATGTGGAAATTCTATGATTATTATACTTGGAAAGTTTTCAAATGCCACACCATTACCACAATGGAGTTTTAGAGCACATCTATCCTTCCAAGAGACATTATCCTCATACTTAATTTGTAGTTAACCTCTGGTCCGACCCCCCCCCAGCTCCAGACAACCAGTTATTTACTTTTTGTCTCTACCTTGAAATTTCTAGAAGTTTCTTATACATGGAAATCCTACAATATGTCATCTTTCTCATTTCTTCCACTTTGCCTAGTGTTCTTGAGGCTCGCCATTGTGGTATGGATGAGTAGTTCATTTGTTTGGTTTCTGACTCAGACTGGACAGAGAGTTTAAAATTTTATAAATTTAAAACTTTATAAATTTCAAAGCTGATGGATGCTTCGCTTATTTCCACTTTTGAATGCATATCTTGCAATGGACATGGACGCAGGTGCTGATCTGTATTGGGAATCCTCCCAGAAAGAGCAATGTTGAGTAACCTGATGAACTGCTATTTAACCTCTCTAGGAAACTGTCAGAATGTTATTTGAAAGTGCTCACACCATTGTACATACTCACCAGGCATCTGAGAGTTCCAGTATCTCCACACTCTTGCCAACACTTGCTATGAACTGTCATTTATTGTTATTGCTGTATTAATTCTAGTACATGAATTTATTATTTTGTAATAAAAATTAGACACCTAGGTAAGTCTATGAAATGCATATATATATATATATATATAACAAAATTATGAGAAGAAAATACATCAAAATAGTAAATATGGCTGCCTCTGGATGGCAGGGTTGTGTTTCTTCTTTCTACATTTCTGTATGTTTCTTTTAGATAAGGAACACGTATTTACTTTTATAACAGAAACAAATTAACTTTAATAACTTAACCGGGTTTCACAAGGTATTTTGCAGCTAATATAAAGCTTATTTTATCTACCTTAATATTTCCCCATAGTGACAATTAGGTACTAAAGTTTCTCTTCAGCCTCCACATTGACTCACGGGGTAACCGTTGTTATAATTAGGCTCCAGGGAAGAAGCTCAGGGAAGAGCTTCCAGAGCCTTTTCAAAGCAGGTAGGAGGCCTGGAAGAACAGATGCTGCCACCATCTACCCAGGCAGTTCAGAAACCTCCGTCCCTTCACACGCCTCTGGGATGGTCCAGGATCTCTCTCTCCACCCTGCATTTGGCTCTCACATCAAGCTTTACAAGGTATGTGGCATTCAATTAGTTCTGTGTCTGGGCTGGATGACAGCAAAGGCTGCCTCTCCATGCACAGTTGTAATGGTAACTCATCCTACACACTGGGACTCTCCTACTGACACATATTTATCCACAAGTAACTGAACATCAAGGATGCGTAAGGCACCTTGCTGTGTCCCCTTGACTTTATAATCCAAGAATAAACAGCATATCCAAGCTAAAGAGGATTGGGGATCTTAAGTGACAAATACTTAGAAGAGGCTATAGGAGTTTAGAAAAGGATTTTCTTTTTCCTAAATGAGAGAGGAAAAAAAATCACTCTACAGTTTTGGGTGTCTGTTGAATAAAGAACCCAGAGGCCAGGAATTATGCAGTAGTTCAAAAGGATCTAGGCACAAGACCAATGGGAGAGCTTCTTTTCTCTGCCCACAGGCTCCTTTCAAATGCTTCTTTCTGGGTCACCTTTAAACTTCTTCCTTCCTCTAGACTCTACACAAAGGCCAGTGACTAGCTTTCAACCCACACATTAGGGAACTATAAGTTCAAATGCAATCAAGTCAAACAGCCTGACTCAATTCATCTAAGACAAGAACAAACTAGCGCATCCTAATCCAAGTTGCCTGTATCCTACACTGTAACACCGCACTTGTAAACTCCAGATCCTTTTCAAGACTCATCACTCAAAAGAGGCATTTAACTATGCATCATAGTCAGCTTTTTATGCTAAAGACCAGAACTTATTGAATTATTTCAGAAACAGATTTAACATCAAGGACCAAAGCAAAATCTTTGACTGGAGGGGACTGTATTTTTTTGGCCTGATGAATAATTTGCACTCAGTAATAGCAAGTTATCCATGCCACCAAGCGTGAATTGCTAATTTTCAAAAGACCATAAAAATAATCAAGCACATTCAACCTTAAAACCATTCTGAACATAATCTTTCTTTGAGGATTCAAAAATGCCTGGAAACACTTTAAATTTGTGAATAAGGCCCACGACTCTGGGATGTCACATCTATACAAAGTGATTCAATAAAACCCTGCAGGTTTAGAGCTCATTAATCCTACTGTTCTAAGCAGAAAGAATGGTTCTCCAAGTAAATGTAGGTAAATGCTGCTAGAACTGGGTGGAGTAGACATGTCATTCATGAATGTCACTGGTTTTATTTTTGTGTATTCCATGCTATAATGAATACAGAAAAAATCATTCTTTACAGGTGTACAGTTCTGGGAACTTGGACCAATGTGTAGAGCCAACTCATTTCCACCACCATCAGAATATAAGATATTTCTATCACTCCTCCAAATAACTTCATACTTCCTTAGAGTAGACCCTTCTTCTTCCCTCTAGTCCCTGGAGACTAAGTTTGATTTCTGTTCCTATGGTCTTGAATTCCCACAAAATGTCACAGAATCAGAGAATGGTGTTTCCCACTTCCTTTACTTGGCTTAATCTTTTAAAGCCATCCATGTTGCTGCATTAACTTTATTTCTTAAAAAACACAGAACTGAACACCTTAGTGGGTATGAGAGCTTCACACCAGGATCTTTGCCATTGTTCACCACTGGTCAAATTCCTTTGCTGGGTCTCTGAGCCACATGATATTACATTCTTATATTAAAGATGGGACAAATCTTCATCTTTGAAGATATGAGTAATCTTTATAAAGAGCAAAGTTCTAACCTATGAGGACATGGGTCCACAGGACTCTGGCCCCAGCACAGTGCAGGGTACTTGGTGGAGGGCGCAAAACCAAGCTTAACTCGTGAGCTGCAACACGATCAGTGGTCAACGTGGATAGCGCCATTTTCGTTGACATATAAAACAGTAACACCGAGCAAAGTTATGCCAAAAAAAGTGACAATGAAGAGAGTTTTGTGCTGTGTGGTTGAGTTTGGCTCTGGAAGGTTTTCCATGAGTGGAATCTGCAGAAGTTCACTGGGGAAGGCAGTTGATTTTCCAAACAAGCAATCAGGAACCCACAGTCACTTTCTCAAAGGGCATCATGAAGTCTGATAAACAATGAAACAATCATTGTCCACATTCCTGCTCAGTGTTCCATGGGGTCCTTTTCCCCTGCCAGAGAGAGGGGCTTGGTCCACAGCAAGTCAGCAGGGAATCTGCCTCACCACATACCCTAAAAATGCCCTCATGCAAAAGCTTTCCTACCTAACATCAAAGATCTTTGCTCCAGCACCTGCTCATTCTAATGAGTACTTACCAGCTCCCCTGAGCAGCTATTCCACATACATCATCAGGAGTGTCAGTATCCACACATCCAGCAAGAAAATGCATTCTGGAGGTGATGGTGCTGAGTTCAAATCCTCCCCTTTGGCTCTTTAACTATGGTCATACACTGCAGGACTCCCCAGAAGAGTCACCCAGAGAGTGTGCTGAGTGGTGTGCCCAAACAAGGCATTCACCCCGCCCAACCCACTCCTCAGGCACACCTGCTAGACCCATCTCCCTTAGAGCACACAGCTTAATGCCAGTGTGGCTGGAGGACTTGTGAAATAGCTTCTCTTTTCAAATTTGTTACCTCTGGAATGACTAAGTCTGGACGCCACATCACAAAAGTCCCTGACCAAGAGCTTCACATTCCATAGCATTGCTGTGATCAGCAAAAGTAGGAAATGGGAAATTTCAGAAATAGACAACTCATAAGTTCAAAACATTTTATCATAGTATATTATTGTAATTATTCAATTTTATGAGTGATTATTCTTACTGTTTATGGTGCCTAAATTATAACCAACTTCAGGTATACAATGCATATGCACATACATACACACACACACATATATGTGTGTGTGTATGTGGGGGGGTTGGTGCCATCTGAGGTTCCAGGATATATGGCAGTCTTGACATATAGCCAAGAGGACCACTGACTTGGCAGAGAACAGCCCGTTCTGAGTATCTAGATTCATTAACTAGTCCTCTCTCTTGGCTCATTGCTAGAAGCTGGGTAGTGGGAGGAAAAGAATAACTTGAGAAAATGACAAATTCTTTAAATCTGTTTTTTCTCATGCATACAACAGAAGTAATAATCCCTCCCTGCTGTGAGGATTAAGTAATGGATAATAACAATAATAGCAGCTGCTACACACTGAAAGCATATTTAAAGGTCAAGTTTCATGGAAATGTGTATTCCCTTTATTGATTTTAATCCATGCACCCAACCCTATGAGGCAAGAATATTATCTTCCCCAGCTAATGATTTCTCAGAGATTCTAAGCAATTTGCTCAAAACCACCAGCTAGTCAGCTTTATAGTGAGGAAATGAACTCTTCTCTTTGTGACTACATTTAACCTTATTGCACATCTGGTAATGGAACCCCAAATAATAATCAAGAACTTAAAAGAAAAAAGTGAGGGAGGGAGG
>NW_008353921.1:1924918-1954904 GCF_000622305.1 Nannospalax galili
AGGAAGGAAGGAAGGAAGGAAGGAAGGAAGGAAGGAAGGAAGGGAGGGAGGGAGGGAGGGAGAGAAGGAAGGAAAAGGGGAAGGAAGGAAAACAGGGAGGAAGGACGAGAGACATAAACATGCAGCAACTAGGCATTGCCAACATAAATCTGCAGGTTTTAAATCATGATTACAATGTGGTTTATGACAGCCAGCTGAAAACATGTGGTCACCCTCCCACCTCTCCTCAAACCCACTAATATCACAGTAAATAAGTACAACAGGGCAATATCATAAAACCACTGGGCGCTTATAAAACACAGAACACAGGTGAGGCAGGGCCAGCCACAGAACAGGGGCCCATGGCTGGAAGGGGAGGGAGAATCTGCCCCGTAGTGGAGGTTCTGCAAGAGGATGGGTAACACAGGTGAAGAAGTCACCAAGGCTAATACTGCCCTCGCCCGTCCACCACTGTCCTCGCCTTTTCCTCGAGAGCAGCAAATCCTCTTTGCCAGGCTGAAACAAGACACGTAAGCTCCAAGGATACTAAATAATCTTCTAAGAGGGTCCCTAAGTTTAAGAATGGAGATGATCACCCCACTCCACAAATGTTCCTCCCCGGCTTAACATAGTAAAGCTTGTCAGCTTTGATTCCACAAACGTTCAAGTGAAAATTGCTAATCAACTGCCCGCCCAATACTCAGCTATCTGCAACTTTGCCCCCAGTCCTATCTTCCTAAAATTAATGAACAAACTCATCCAACTCCTGATGAAAAAAACAATACCAGAGGAAGAAGGAGACTGCACCTTTAAAACTGACTCCAGGTAAAAAGAGAACCCAGTATAGACAAACCCTTCCTTCCCATCTTCTAAGATATCACAAAAGACTTCACACATACAGGACAAGCCTAGGAAGCTACATGAACAGTTTTTAATGGTGTTACACAAATGTATTGCCACAGTTTATCACATCTGAGGTGCTGGTGATGTCCAGAAAGAGTCTACCACAAAATTATAATCAAAATAAAAGTTATAACAATATAAACATGAAAAGTAAAATGTCCATGGGAAAAAAAAATTTATTTGGATGCATGAAATAATAATCACTTCTGACATGAAAGGAAAAATCAGGCCAGCTTATAAAGGATCTCATCTACAATTACAATGGAATATTTACACTTATCTACTAAATAAATGAAATAGTTAACACTCTTCAGTACAACGTGATTTGAAAGCAGCAGTAACCAAAACCCTAAAATACTGGACACAAGATGGTTCTGTAGGTAAAAGCATTTGTCACTCAAGCCTGATCTCAGGAGTTCAGTCCCTAGAACCCACATAAAGATGGAAAGAGAGAATCAACTCTGTAAGGTTGTGTGTATTCAAAGAGACAATGTGTGGACCAAAGGAAACATAACCCTAAAAGAAGTTTAAGTGTTGAGCTAATTAGCAATACTGACTACCAGAAGACAACCAGACAGAATTTGAAATGTCAAGAAAAAAATTGTTTTGACTCTAGATTTTTAGACTTACATGAACACATACAACACACATAGAATATGAGGATGAAATGGTTTTTTTCAACCTTCAAGAATGAAAACTGTTCTGGTGGAACACACCTGTAATCCCAGTAATCTGGAGGCTAGGGTGGAAGGATTACAAGTTTAAGGGCCAGCCTAGGTTACATGAAAAATACTGTCTTAAAAAATGAACTAAACGTGTTCAACAAACCTAGTATTTTAAAACAGAAATTTTATAGGAATACATTAAAGTAAATGAAAAAGGACAGAAGAAACAAACATACAGAATTTTAGAAACAGGAAGAGTAGGAGCAGCAGTCTCGGGTGGGAGGCAGAACATTCTAGTTTGATTTCTATTGCTGTGATTAAAAAAAAACATTCTGAGAAAAAAGAACAGGGAAAGAAAGAGTTCATTTGGTCTACACTTCCAGGTCATGGGTGATCACTGAGGGAAGTCAGGGCAGAAACTTAAGCAGGAACTTGAAGCAGGCACCATGGAGGAACACTACTTGCTGCTTAACTAGCATTCTTATACAGCCCAGGAGTATCTGCCCAATGGTGCTGCCCACCATGGGCTGGGCTCTCTTACATCAAGTAACAGTTAAGAGAACTCCCCACAGACATACCCATAGGTCAATCTGAGCTAGGAAATTCCTCAATCAGATGACTTTAGGCTGTGTCAAGTTGATGGTTAACTCTAACTATTACAAACACAGCAGAGCACATCAGAAAGAGTGGGCCTGAACAGCTGGGAGACACAGGATGTGGCAAAGATGGCAGCTACTTCCCCCATCAACAAGAAAGGCGAGAGACAACTAGAAAACAGTCAGATGCATGGCAAGATGAGATTCCAGCCTAGTCCAAATCCCATGTCACAACCCTAGTAACTGATGGGATGCTAAAAGGCAAGCACACCAGACTGGCAACTGGAGCTTGTGAGGCCCACAGTTCTTACTACAGAGGCATTTTCCATCCTTTGGCCCAGATTTTCCAAGAAAGCACAAAACAAGGATGTGTGGGGAGACAATTTCCCTAAGGAAGTAAGGTCTTGGACAGGGGAGGGCTGTGAAGGAAGGACCAGGAAAGAAGCAAAAGTCAATCCAAGGGTTGACTATGTGTTGGATCACCACTGGGGACAGCTGAGACTTCATCCACTGTAAGAATTATCTGCCAGACAGAAGAAGATGGGGCTAGCTAATCACTGATTTCGATTCCCACCCCTCAAGGGCTATCCCACAGACCTGGTGTTTCCAGTGTATGTATCCCTCAGAATGGCTGAGTAAGAGACTCCCAGTGGTCAATAACAGCCACATTCCAGGATAGAAATGCACAATGTATTATTCAGAAGTATATATTCTCTGTGCACATAATATTTTGTAATAGTAACTGGATAAAAGAGATACAAAAATAGTATGTAGCATTAGTTGTTGTTCATTAAATATTTTTGGCATTCAGCTTTCTAACATATGATGGAATCACATTCTGGTCTCATGGTGGTTGAATAGTACATTATGACACCCTTTGGCCAATCAAGTAAAGTAAAGACATTTAAACATCAGCGCAATACACTTCAGAGGTTTTTATTTCTCCTTTGCTCTAAGGAATGGGAACACTAAAGATAATTATTTCCATGGACTGTCAACTAGATAGAGAGGCACTAGTCCATTGTAATTTACATGAAACGGATAAGAAATAGACGTCTGTAATTTAAAGCCACTGAGATCGGGGAATGTTTTGTTACTGCGGCCTCACTAAGCCCATTCTGACTAATACATTGAGTATTTGCTTATTTATGATGTTGTGGGAGGGGACAAGCTTACAAAATTTCACATGCACACCATGATTCTCAATATATATACATATATATATATATATATAAATCAAAGCCATGTGCAAAGAAAATAAAAGGCTTCCACATTCGAAATCTAATAGTATTTGTGGGAGGTTAACAGAATCCTTAAATTTTTTTCCTTTTAAATACATAATGTGTTTTATTTATTCAAAATAAATGTTGAGGGGCTACAGAAATGGCTCAACAATTAGGAGCATCAACTGCTCTTGCAAAGGACCCAGGTTCAGTTCCCAGCACCCACACAGCAACTTACAATCATCCAGTTCCCTCTTCTGGCCTCCACAGGCATTACACACACATGGTGCACTTACATGCAGACAAAACATTCATACCCATAAAATAAAATAAATAAATTTTTAAAATAAGCTTTAAGAGTTAAGAAGATGGCTCAGTGGGTAAAGCACTTGACACACAAGTGTAAGGACTAGAATTTGGATCCCTAGCATGCAGGTAAATGCCAGGTAGGTATGGCAACCCAGCTGTAGATCCCAGTGCAGAGGAGGCAGAGATAAAGCATCCCCTGAGCAAGCTTGCTAGCTAGGCAAACTGTTCATGTGCTCTGGGCTAAGATTAGAGACCCTGCCTCAATGAATAAGATAGCAAATAAGGGTAATCAAGATGAATCCTAACATCAACCTCGGGCCTCCACATGTGAATACTTGAATAACACACACACATACGCATACAACAAATAATAAATAAATAATTTAAGCAACTAGACACTGAGAAACTCAAGTAGGGAAAGGAGCTGCATCAAGAAGAGCCTTGTGTGTGGGCACATGCTCTTAATCCCAGCACTCTGTGAGATCAAGGCCGCCCTAATCTCCATAGCAAGTCACAGGCCAGCTGGGGCTACTGGGAGACCTTGTCTCAAAACAAGAAATAAAAAAGGGGGCAGAAGTTGTCACTTTAGTTTTGCTTTGTACTTATGAAGTCTGTATTCCTGGACCTGCTCCATCTCATCGATTATGCAGATCCATCTTCAACTATCAGGACAGGTGGGTCCTAATACCCAGAAGTTTACTTTAGCTTTACTATTTGCATATCTTGAAAGTCTTCTAGCTATTCAGTAAAATAACCAGGTTCCCCGGGCAGTTTCTACTCCCTGCTTCTGAGTCTCTTAAGAACTTTCTCACCTTTTGTGAGAGCCAATTGCCCAAAAGAAAAAAGTGCTTTAAAAAATCACATCCTTAACACGAAGCCTTGTGCACACACAGATGCATGCCCACATTTACACACACACACACACACACACACACACACACACGCGCGCAGACAGTACAGTAAGCCAATTCTGGGAATATTTACTCTTCCAGTGTCCTTCATGTTTGCTTTCCAAACAGCAATCCAAGCGAGCCTCACTGAGTTCCAGCATTCATGTCATTCCCTTGCTTCAGAGCTCCAACGGCTTCTCCTTGGTCTTACAGAATGAAAAACCAAACTCCTTGCCATAACCTGCGAGGTCCAGGAAAGCTGGTGCCATCTCCCTGTCTCCCTGACCCTGTACATACCAACCACATCATTCTTTTCCTCAGGTCCTTATACTGAGCTCACTCCTGTGGGTGCTTGTGGCTTGTGGTTCCCAATTCCTAGAACACCGTTCTTGGGTTTTTTGTAAGACTCTCATCCTTCAAGATCCAGCCTACATGCTTCTTCCTCCAGGAAGCCCTCCCAAGATCCATCATCAAGATTATATCCATTCCCCATCACTCTCTATTCTCCTGTTTCTTTCCTGTACAGACATCACTAGCCCATTCGTTCTATATAGTCATCTGTTCTGGTAAGTATTGCCTGACTTATCTGTTTGGACAGGAGCTGCATGAGGCTTGTCTGTGTAAGTCAAAACTGCCTTCCCATCACGTACATTCAGTTAAGTCCTTAATAGATGTCCATCCCATGACTGACTACAGACAGGCAAGTGTACCCCACTGTGAAAAGAGTGAGAAGAAGTGTGGACACAGGATAGGTATGAGAGTGGGTCACTAGGGGAGAGAATTCAGGGATGACTAGGAATTCCACATTAGGCATGGCAGGCAGACCTGAACTCCCAAGAAACAGAGCCTATGAATAAGGAGTCCCAGGCATGTCCAATCCCAGACAATCTCAATTCCTCTCTATTCTAAAGACCAAGCCCCATGAGCTCCCCTGGAAGCCTTGAACAGAGTGTTCACATCTGTGGGAGGACAGGCCCACTTCACACAGGAAGCTGGACCCTCACACCATGGACTCCAGTTTCCTAGTCCCACCTGTGTGCTAGCCTGTGATCAAACAGTTGCCCACCCCTTGACACCTTGTACTTTTACCCCATCTCCTGCCATTAGCAATTTCTTTCACCAGCACTGAGAGGTAAATCACTATGATTATTTCTCAGTCTCACTGCTGAGAACAGAAGAGCATGGCACTTGAATGACTCGTCAGCATTACTGGCCACACAGGGATAAGAATTCAGCACCTGCAGTCACAAGTAAGGCCAGACTTGTAACCTCAAGTCTGGGTACTCAAGCCAGGAAGAGGCATGAAGTCCAGTGTACCCTGTAGTTCCCAGTCCCTACCCTAAAGCTTTCAGCTGCCCCCCTTACCCCTTTTCTCTTTTTCTCTCTAACTCTCCAAATCCACCAGTGTGTCCAGATGGACCCCCTCCATCGCCCCCTTCACCCCCTGCCTACAGACAGGAGGTCACATCACTTTCCTTCTCTTCTTTTGTATATGTGTGTCTGCACATGTGCAGGGGTACATGTACACATGTGTGCATAGAGACCAGAGGTCAACATCAGCTGTCTTCCTCAAACACTGGGTTTTTTCTAAACAGGGTCTCTCACTGAACCTGGAACTCACTGATTCAGCAACCCCCAGGGATCTGCCTGTCTCTGTCTCCCCAAGGCTTGGATTACAGATGTGCATCACCACACCCAGCCTTATTTCACATAGGTTCTAGGGATCAACCTCAGTTCCTCATGGTAGAGGAAGCACTTTACCCACTGAACCACATCACCACCCTTCATGTCTCTTAATTTTTTCTAAGATTTATTTATGTGTATTTCCCTGAGTTTATAGATGTATACCACATACATGCAGTGCCTGTGGAAGCCACAAGAGGGTGATGGATTCCCTAGAACTGGAGTTGCAGATGGTTGTGGGCTGCCTGGTGTGGGTGTTGGGAACCAAACTGAGCCCAGGTCTTCAGGAAGAATAATATATTCCTTTAACTGCTGGACCATCTCTTCAGTCCCCTGTCTTTTCTTGTTGATGCTCCCAGACCACCAGTTCTGCCAACTTCTTCCTTAGGAGATACTAGCCATTTGACTTCATGGGAGGAAGGGCTCAGTGACAGCACAGAAAATCCCAGTCAGCCTTCACAGGAGCTTAATTCCCCTGCAGGAAGGAGGTGATCCCTTCTCTTAGGAGCTTCCCACAGAGGGGCACAGGGGCTTTCTTCCTCATGCCCCCACCTACAGTTTTGCCCACACACCGAGGCAAAGGCCAAGAAGGCTCGTCCAGAATACTAACAGAGCCTTCCACATGTGCCAGAAAATCCAGGCAATCCCTCCCAGCTCCAGAGGTCAGCTGGAGAGGGCTGCTGTCCAGGGCACCACAAAACAGGACAGCTTATTGGAGCTCTTCTGTGGGAAGACAGGCAGGAGGCTGGAGACACTCCCCCCAAGTTCCCATTTCAGACAGCATAAGTCCACTGGTGTGGCTTCCAACTTCCCTAGGCCTGACACACAGGCAGGCAACTGCTGGAATTAAGGCCCTAGGTGTTTTGGGGGGAGATTAAATTAAAAAGTCAAAGATCCGAGCACCAGGAGGCATCTGCAGCAATAAATCTGCTTTCAGAGGAGCACAGAGAACATCAGGAGAGACCAGTTTTATTTAAGTTGCTGATGGGTGTTGTTTCCCTCTGTAAAGGCATAATTCAACAGCACAAAGGCCTGAGCAATCACTGGTTCTGAACAAGGATTGGAATAGGAGCCCAGAAGTGGTACCTTGGACAGCGACAAATGCATAGGTCATGGAGCACTCGGGCTCAGCTCAGTGATTTGGGGGCTGTGCAACCTGGGACAGGTCACTTAACCTGCCTCTTTACTCACTCAGAACACAGATTCAATCAAATGGTGGTCCCCTGCCCCCTAAAGACCAACAAAGTTGTAGCCATGAGAGCAATTAAGTTGGTGATGCCTACAGGAAAGCAACAGACACAACAGTAATTTGCGTTAACACAAGGCCCTTATTCTCTGCCAGACACTGTTCCCTCACTCAGCTCCTATGACAACTCTACAATAAGATGCCTTTATGTCTTCTGGGTCAGAGAGGTGGAGGCACAGAGAAGCAGAGTAACTGACCAAGGTAACACAGCCAGTCAGGGACAGTTGGGATTCCAGCCCGGGCAGCCATCTTGTTCCTGACA
This sequence comes from Nannospalax galili, assembly GCF_000622305.1. Taxonomy (NCBI): domain Eukaryota; kingdom Metazoa; phylum Chordata; class Mammalia; order Rodentia; family Spalacidae; genus Nannospalax; species Nannospalax galili. The sequence continues at coordinate 1,932,675 of NW_008353921.1, forward strand.
GTAAATGTAGTATACTCCTGACTCGGAATCTAGGAGTCTGAAGGAACATGAGGGTCCTTTCCCCACATTCATTCTGAATGAGAGACCTAAGCATAGAGGAAGACAGCATGTAGCTCTTAGAGCAAAAACAGGGTCTCTGTGATCTTAAATGTCTCCTGTGGCTCTGACCCCCAAAGGGTCCTTCATCTAAAAAAAAAAATCAGCTTGCATTAATAAGACCCAAATTGTGCAGAAGACACAAATGCAGTAACAGGGTGTGTAAAGTGAGCTGCAGCTCCCACAGAGGCTCTGGGTCACATCCCTGCAGGCCCCAGTTTGAGGAAAGCTGAAAAGCATGGTCCCTGAATGACTCTGAGAGAGCCAGAGACAGCAGCCCACCTACCCATAGGGCCTGAGGGCACACTGAAATGTATGACTTTATCACAGCCTTGTAGTTATCAAAGTCAAATATTTAATTAGCAGTTAAGACCCTGGGGGCTTAAAGCCATAGGGACTGAGCAAAGCAGAGCGGTTAAAATCACAGGCCATGGAGCCAGGTGACTCCAGCACTGACTGTGGCTGTGAGCCCTTGGCTATGTCACTCCACCTCTGCCTCAGTTTCCCCATAAATAAAAAGCTGACAATGACCAGGCATTGTGGCACACACCTTTAATTCCAGCCCTCAGGAGGCAAAGGCAGGGAGATGTCTGTGAGACTGAGGCCAGCCTGGTCTACATAGCAACTTCCAGGCCAGTTTGGACTATAAGGAGACCCTATCTCAAAAAACAAACAAAAAAAGAAATATACATTTCAACTGTTGGCAGAAAAATAAGCAAGCGCTAAACAGAAAGCTCCCAGTTACCATCCTCCCTTTAAAAAGTGACCAGTTTTTGTTTGCTTGAGAGCTCCCTTCCCCCAAATGAGACAAGAAAGAATCTTCAAAGAATTCATAAAGAGTCAGGATATATGCCAAACCAGGTGGAACTTGTCCTCACAGGGATAAGGGGTTGACCGAATAATACTATAATTTGACCCCACATCCTGAAACAAAACAAAACAAATTACACCTTTAAGCAAAAACACATACTCCTTAGGATGACTGCCAAGCCCAGCCACTGTCTACAGAGACCATGTTTTTAAGTTCTAGTGGAATGGTACATGAGACCCTCAGGTACTACATCTGTGATTCTCAGAGACTGAAATGATTTCATAACAGGATCTTTGCCTACCCAGCAGCCTGTCTGGAGTGTGAGCTGGTTGTGCTCATCCTGCCACTGTGAATGCTCAACCCAGTACTGTTAACTCACAGGACCGGTACAGGCAGGATTTACACAGGCCTTGCGGAAGGTTTCCACATCACCTCAAACCTTTTCATGTCTCATCTGTCTTACATGAAGACAGTGTGACAGATTGCTTGCCCTCCCCAGGTCATTTACATGTCTGGACATTTCTCCATCACAAACAAAGACAGGTTTTTACTTTATGAATGGGTGAATACAGTCCAGAGCAGAGGAAAAATGGTTTCCTGCCTTATGGAGAATCTTATTGTTCACAAATAATTTCTGCTTTGAATGACACAATAACACATTAAGTCAGGAATGGCATCCTGTGTGCCACAGTGAAAGAAGTCAGGGTTTTCTAAAGGACGCACTGCACAAGTCTACCTGCCACTTAGTCTGATACTCTCAGACCTTCATCTCTGCTCCAGACTTAGGTCCTGCCAGAAGGGCTGAAAGGTGACTTGCCTCCTCCAAATATTCCTCTCTACCCAAAGATATGCACGACTTTGCTCAAACAAGTATCCCAACCCTACCATTCAATTTTCATGCTGACAAATGGAATGCCCCAACTCTCAGCCATACTTTGCACCTACGGACCTCCGCTTTGTCTAAAAGTCTCCCCAATTACATCTGATCCAGCCAGTCTTTCAGGCCCATTGCAAACAGTGCTCCACTCACCTGGACTGGAAGCAGCAGGCATGGGAGATGCCACCCTCCCTACCCCACATCACAGGGTTCTTCCTCCCAAGGTGGCTTGGGAATTCTTTTCTGCTTGCCTGAGGGTAAATTAAGTCCACCAATCATGATGTGTTTGCCCTGGAAGCTCTCACAGGCTTCACAGGGAACTTGCCACAGTAGGAATTCAATGTGTGTTAGCTGTCTTGACCTCAGAAGGAAGAGCTATGTACATCAGACAGAGAGAGGTTCACCCATGCAAGGACACTGCCTTCAGATTCACAAATAATGATAGAAAGCTAACTCACTGCACTAGGTCCATGTAGAAGCTGTCTTAAACACTGATAACTGTCAAGTCTATCTGCAAATTAAAACAACAGTTACTATGGAGGTAAGATTAAGCTTCATCAAAACTATGGGCCTTGAAATAGAATTTGAAGGCTCCTCCAAGCCTGGGGCTGCATCCACACACAGTTCCCATTACCCTAACATGCCAGCCACAAAATGTCTCTTTCTTCCCGGACTCTGTGCTAATGATCAGGGACAGCAGGGCCCTTATCCCCAGCCCCTGCTATGATGGAAATCGTATCCTAGAGAGTAAGAGACACCTAACCAGACAAGCCAGAACAATGTAAAAACACTAATGGACATGTCCAAAAAGCCACAAAGGCACAAATTTATAGGGCTAAACATGAAGGTGGCACAAGCAAGTAACTGTGTATGTGAGAGGAGGTGCACACGCTCATGCACACGTATGTATTAGCATGGGGTTAGCACCAGTTAAGGCATGAAAAGACAGAATATTGGAATTCCCATGCAAGGCATTCAACCAGTTGTCCATTATCTCTGAAAGACACAAAGATGAGAATGTTCAAGTTTGAGTTCTTTAAACTGCAGGTTCTCAGCAACAACATGGGGGTGAAAAACAGGGCTGGTAGGCTTTTCTGAGGAGGGATTCCAGAGAAAATGTATGTAAAATACTACATTGAAAAAATACATAGCAAGCTCTTAATGGTGTTCGGTTTAAAGGCTGTGACTCTGCAGAGCACTGAGGCCATGCACTGGAGTCTCTGGAGATGGTTTCAAATCACTGCCCTCCTCCTCACTGCCTGAGACCTCAGACAAAGTAGGTCAGCCTTTCTGGCCTCAGTTTCTCTAAACTGTAAAATGGTAACTGTGGCGTATGCTTCATCGTTCTAATGCTAAAAACAGGGTAATAAGGGCTGGAGACATGGCTCAGCAGTTAAAAGCACTGGCTGCTATTGGAGAGGACCTGGGTTCAGTTCCCAGCACCATATGGTAGCTCACAACCATCCATAACTACAATTCTAAGGCATCTAATGACCTCTTCTGGCATCTATGGTCATTGCACGCAGGAGTGCACTTAAATACATTCAGGCAAAGTGTTCAAGCACATAACACTAAGTAAATAATTAAAAATAAGTAAATAAAAAAATTTTAAAACAAGACAGTGTGGTGAAACATTTGCCCAGAACAGGGGGTAATTTCCCAAAAAAGTATAATCAGTATTAGGTTATTTGTATCAAATTCTTTGTCAAATAGTTCTAAGACAGGTTAAAATTTAAGTTCATATCCTATGCAATCCATAAAAACACAGATGTAAGGATTGGGGCATGACCTAGGAAAGTAATAACTGTTTGTCTAATTATTTGCTATGGCTGCCTACATGCTGTGTGGCTTCTCCTGCCCAGATGTAAAGAAACATCTGCTCACCCCAGACATGGAGGGTACCAATAGGCCAAAGAGGAACTCTGTCCAAGTCCAGCTTGGTGAATGAATGAGCTTACTGGAAGTTACTTAAGAGAATGTGGGTGACACCCACGCAGCTGCACCAACAGGAAACTGTCCCCCTTCCCCCATGGAAGACCCAAGAAAAGCCACACCAGTGAAGAGTCCCAAGTCATGAACTGTTCACTCTTTATATAACTGAGGAAGGAAAGGACTGTTAATAGAACAGACTTGGGATCTCACGAGGATCTCATGGAAATCCTCCCAGTTGCTGAGCTTCCAGAAAGTATGGTCACATCCAGTCAGAAAGAAGTAGATACAAACTGATGCAGGGTGAAGCTACCCTTGACCATCAGGCACTGTCACAGCAGTAGAAAAAAATCAAGTTGTGGGCTAAGTGTTTAAGATTTTATATATATACTGTATTCAAATTTGAAAGACTAGATTTCATCAGAGTGTTCTCTCTCTCTCTCTCTCTCTCTCTCTCTCTCACACACACACACACACACACAGACAATTTTTTAAATGTGTGTAATTAGTTTTGGGAAATAAAATATTCAGCTGCCCTAATTTTTACATTGGGAATAGGAAACTTAATGTATTTTCCACAAATCCAACAAAATACTTACTCATGTCAACACTCAGATGTGTCAGTGGAAGAGGGTGCAGAGCACCACAGTCAGCATCTAGGAGCCCACCCCCCTGCCCCCGTTCCCTGACTGCTCTCCAAAGGCCAGTGGCTGCAGAACACTCCTAACCTGCTGAGAACTGAGAACGTGCTGTGGCATGAAGGCAGAACAGACTAGAATGACTTTGGAGGGGTCACTCCAGCTTCCTTTTCCCATGATGGGCAATTACAGACTGTGTTTGAGACAGTCTGTCTGAAGGTTCCCAGTAGGATGGCACTCCAGCTGTCTAAAGCAGAGGCCTAGTCATTAACCCACTCCCCATGGGCTTTTCCTCACTGGGGATCCCTAGAGTAAACTCTTTCCATGGTGTGCCTGTCTGATGATGTGCTGGGGATGGATTGGAGCTAAGACACAGAGGAAAATAAAAAAATAATATGGAAACTTAGAATGAAGACCGAAAGAACAGCATAACCACTGGGAAGACAAACCTGGAGGGAGAGAGATGCAATCAGAACTGGGTGAGAGAAGAAAGATCCAGAAAGGAACTTCAGCTCCCTGGGCCAGGCCAGCACTTACGACCATCTACCTATCCATGCCAGCCTGGCCAACCACCAATTTCATAAATCTGTGCATCTTTTAGATGCTGGCAGGTCCTAGATATCCACGGCAGTGCGCCATACTCACTTCTAGTCACATGACCCCCAAACTATGCAAAGAACAAGGCCCACGGTCCTCCTTCTCTGTAGCCCACTGTCACACCTCCCCACTTCTTCCAATACATCCGTGGGGTCAGGCAGCAGCCCTGGGTAGTGGAGCACCAAAAACTGTAGGAACAACAGGAATCCATGTTCTTAATAAATACCTGGTTGGAGTAACTCTTTGTCTCAAAAACATGTACTACTGGGCCTGGAAAGAAGGCTCAGTGGGTAAAGGTGCTTGCTGCCAATCCTGACAAGCTGAGTTTTCTGAGGAGAACCCACATAGTGAAAGAAGAGAACCCACAAGTTGTCTCCTGACTTCCACACATGCACTATAACATGCAAATAAATAAACAGCACAAACGTTTTTAATATGTGCTGCTACCTTACAACAGGAAGAAACACATTTTTCCAAAATTTGCCTAGAGCCATTGAGATGAGGCCAAAGGCTCCACAGAGCCCTTCGACGGGACCCTTGCACACCTAACTTAACTTGGACACTCCATTCTCTGACTTTACGAAGTTTTATATAAGTCCCACACTCACAATAAGGGAACAAAAAGTGGTCATGGGAAAAGGGGCCAAAGCAGTTTTAGCTATCAGTCAGTAAAGCATTTGCTGCATGAGCATAAAGACCTGTGTTCCATCCAAGGAATCCATGTAAAAAGCCAGATGTGTAATTCCAGGGAGGTGGAGACAGATAGTTCCCTGGCCATCTAGCCTAGGCTACTTGGTGAGCTCCAGGCTGATAAGAGACCCTATGTGAAAAAACAGGGTGGATGCTCCTGAGAAAGGACACCCAAGATTTTACACACACACACACACACACACACACACACACACACACACACACACGGGTGTGCACACAATGTCCCCATATGAATAAATAAGTAAATAGTATAACATAACTAAAGTAGCTTTAGGGGAATGATAATTGAGAGGGGACAATCTTGAAAAGCACTGATATATGATGGGAAGTCACTCTGGATTCATTTTTAGCTCTTCATAGAAAACATCACAGCATCCAATTCAGTGAAATATCTGATACCCCATCATCCACTACAGTAAGATCTGGTATCCTCTAAACAGGATAAACATCATGGAACAGTGCACAGAGCAGGCACTTAAACAGCACAAGGGACCATCCATGTAGTAGCTTTTTGTAAGTTCTCTACTCTTCCAGAAGAAGGGGCAATCTCAATCACCTCTCCTCTGTAAGAAGACCACAGGGACAGAGGATGACAACTATCATCACAAATGAATTACTTCTAAGACCCGTTCACTGAGAGGCTCATCCCAGGTCACATAACAAAGCCTAAAAATGTTAACATGAGGAATCTTCTCCTGTCTCATCAAATGCCTCTCCCAGCATCCAGTGGGGCCTTCCATAAGACTGGGATGAATCTGTTTAAATACCACATGTTTGGCTTGAACTCAATTCTTCCCCCTAAAATGTCCAGCTTTGCAAATCTCCAGTGACATCAGCCTCATGACTACGGTCTGAAGTCCTAGGCAACAGTATTGGGAGATGTGCAGCCAGTCAACATAGCAAAGCAGCCCAAAGCCCAGGCTTTGAACAGGCAGATTCAAATGTGTCTCACCAGGTTCAAAGCCAAGCATCGCCACCTACTGAGCCTGCCAGCCTACTGGCACTTAACTGAACCCTACTTTCTTTGAATGACACTGATATAGGTGAAATGTAAAATGAATGCTCAGTACTGCCTTGGGCAAAGAATAGGTGCTCAGGGGACTGGAGAGATGGCTCAGCAGTTAAGAGCACTGGCTGCTCTTGCAAAAGACATGGATTCGATTCCCAGCACCAACATGGTGGCTAACAACCATCCTAATGCCTGTTCTAGGGGATCCAATCCCCTCTTCTGATCTCTGTGGACACTGCAGGACATGGGTGCATATGCAAGTAATACACTCATACACATAAAATAATAGTAATAAAATGATTTTTTTTAGTTTTTAAAAAGAATAGGTCCTCAGTACATGAGACTTGCAATTATTGCTCATGTCCCCGACAGTGGGGATGCTCTAACGCTCTGGATTTCCAACACGGTAGCACGCTGTCACTGAAAAGCAAGCACACCAGACAAACCGCATCTAATCCCAGCTCCATAACTCACCAAGTGGACTCCACACAATTCATTTCCCTTGCCCACAAACGTGGGTAACATAACATCTACATCTGCAGGGCTGTTGTGAGTACTAAATAGATAGTGCTCCCCGCAGATGCCCAATAAAGAGTGTGGTAGCTGCAGAGGACTTAATTACATTCTACCTCACAGCATCCTGCAATTCTGTCTCACACGGAATATGATCTTCAAGTACCTGGCCATTCTGGGGTCAAAATATCCAAGGAGGGAATACTTTCCAAGTAAAATCAAGAAGAAACATGAAGTGTGCTGAGAGACATGCAGCAAATTCAGCAGCGTGAAGAAGGCCACTGTTAGCTGAACTGCAGCAGAAGCATGCTGGAAATGCAGATTCCCAGTCCCCCTCAAGGGCACACACCAGTAACCCTGGGGGTGGGAACCACAGTCCCTGCTCTCAAAAGCCCTGATGTGATTCTGAGGCACACTGCTTTGATACCACTGGTCTCTACAGTTGAAGCCCAATGCTTCCAGCTCTTCCTTAACCTGCCCCCCCCAACACCTTCTAGAGTCTCAACAGCTTCGCTGACTCAGTCTCTCAGTCTCCATCAGCAACTCATTCTCTTCTTCTCTGTCCTTCTAAAGATTCCTGCAAAGACAAATTCTTCATGTGATAGCCCCTAAGGGATGCAAATGGGTGGAGCTGTGAGATGGTCCATGTGGCAAAGTGCTTGCTATGCAAGTGTGAGGGCCTCAGTTCAACGCCCAGAAGAACACACATAAAAACCTGGGCATGGTGACACATGCTTTTAAACCCAGCTCTGGGGAGGTGGAGACAGGCAAATCCCTAGGATTGGTCTAGCCAAACTAGCAAGTCCCAGGCCAGTGAGAGACCATGTTTCAAAAAACAAGCTTCTGAGATTGATTCTGACCTCCACATACATGCACACAATGCTATACATCTGAACACACATGAACATATAGACACATGCACACAAAAATGTGAAGGGAAAAGGCAGAGACAAACATCAAATAAGGTAGCACAGAACCCTGGCTGGCAGTGGGTTTCAGCTCCTCTAGTTCCCTTCTGCTCTGGCTGCTGCCAATAAAGCCTTCATTCTTTGGTTGTTGAGGGGGTGGAGCCTCAAATTCGTGCCCTATTTGGTCCATCAGGTAATTGTTTCCAATACCCAGGATGCAATGGGTCTGAGTTCTGCGTTCACAAAGATTCAGAAAAGAGGCAGATGACTGGGCCTGTGCATACCAAGAGAACCAGACCAGACATAGATATCAACCAAGCAAGCATTCTCATAGGGCAAAAGCAGTGCCCCCTGGCCTCAGCCAGCCGTTGAACTACTGGGCCTCTCTGACCAAACCACGTGTCCTCGCTGAAATTTTTCAATAAAATTACCCTTTAGACTGAGCTTCCCAAGACCCCCTACAATCCATGCTTCTAAATCCAAATGTTCAGAAAAAAACTGAAAAATCAAGGTGAGGTGTTAACGCTTCTCCACTCAAAATTCTTCCAATGTACAGAGTGATATACGAGGGGGGGAGATGAAAACGTAATGAAAATCAATGCCGGGCGTGGTGGTGCACGCCTTTAGTCCCAGCACTGGGGAGGCAGAAGCAGGCAGATCTCTGTGAGATGGAGGCTAGCCTGGTCTACATAGTGAGTTTTAGGCCAGCTGGGGCTACAAGGGGGGGGCTGTTTTGAAAAACCAAAAACAAGGAATGAAAATAAAATGATAAACATATTAAATTTTAAACTCTATTATCTCTACTTAAATGGGGGGAGGCGACAACAGGATGCAGATTTCTTTAAAGAATTTTCAGAAGAAATGAAGACGCCAAATAAAGGATCTGAAACTCCCAAGCAGAGTCAAATGAGGGAAAACGCAGCCTCAGCTTGCTATACAGCGGGGGGGGGGGGGGAATACAGGAGACAGCCAGTCTGCAGAGGGTGGACATTTCACCTTGCCGGCTATTCATCACCTTTAGAAAAGTTTGCTGAGAGAAAAAGGCAGCAGGGACAGAAGAAAAACATGCATTTACCAATTCACTTGACGAATCTCCTCTAAAAACTAAAGCGGCAATACAACGTGAATTCTGCATCCCCTGGCTAAAAGAACAAAATAAAACAGAAGACACCATCTTCTGCAAGACTGAGGAAACGCTGAAATAAACGGTGTCAGGAAAAATGAAAAACGGCAGTCGTTTTAACACCACATTCAGCTTGCTGCTTAACATCTCAATAGGCAGATGGAGCCAGCCGCATTAAAGGGCACTTTGTTCTTAGCCTAAAGGATCGATCCAGCCAATTACAGGACAGCAGCTGAAATTAAACCAGGTTTACAGGACAGTCACCTGAACACTGAAGCGAAGAAGGGAGCCTCAAGAAGTCACCTGTGATGCTGTTACCCGAGTCCCAGAAAACAACCTGAAACTCTTAAATTATCTGTGTGTGTGTGTATGTGTGTACATATGAGGGTGTGAGTCTGTGTGTGTGAACACGTGGGTGTGGGTGTGGGTATGTGGGTGTGGGTGAATGTGTAAGTATGTGGGGGATAGGGGTGTGAATATATGTGAGATTGTATGCATATATGAGTGCATGTGTGTTCTGAGGTGTGTGTGTGTGTGTATGTGTGTATGTATGAGGGTGTGAGTCTGTGTGTGTGAGCATGTGGATGTGTGTGGGTATGTGGATGTGTGTGAATGTGTAAGTGTGTGGGGGATGGGGGGTGTGAATATATGTGAGATTGTGTGCATATGTGAGTGCATGTGTATGGTGAGTGAGCGAGTGTGTGTGTGTGTGTGTGTGTGTGTGTGTGTTGGACAACTTCTTTTTTGGTTTTGGTTGGGGCTTTGGGGATTCTGTTATTATTGTTTTGAGACAGGGTCTCCCTATAGTTCCAGCTGGCCTGGAACTCACTATGTAGACCAGGCTGGCCTTGATCTCAAAGAGATGCACCTGCCTCTATCTCTGTGTCTCAAGTACTGGGATTAAAGATGTTTACCATCACACAGAGTATGGACAATTTCTTAATAACTTCAGGAAGACTGTGGGAAGCTAAGACATACTGTATTTTAAAGATGGCTGCAGCATCACTTGCTCATACCCCACATGTTCTTCTGCAATGTGATGTGTGTTTGGTGTGTGTGTGTGTGTGTGTGTGTTGTATGTTTGAGACAGGGTCTCACTGTATACAGTCCAGGCTGGCCTCAGACTTGTAATCCTCCTGCCACAGAGATCCCGAGGGCTGGGATCATGGAAGTGTGTCACATGTGCAGCCTGCAGTGTAGTCTTGGTACACCCCAACTGGGAGATGGACTTTTTCCTCCATTCACATGGAATACAGGTGGATCCTGACCACCTTCATCAGTAGAACGTGGGAGAAGCAACATTAGGCTGGCTCCAGGCGTAGCTCTTTGCTGGTTGAACATCATCTCAGAACCCCAGTGTTAGGAATGCTCCCTCTCAGAACTCAGCCAACATACTGTGAGAAACACAAGTCACAGAGGAACCATTTGAGAGTAATCTGGCTGACTGTTCCAGCTGAACACCAAGCTCACCTCTAAGACAGACGGCTGCTCCTAAACAGGAGTCACCTTGAATTTCCAGCCGTCAGGTCTTAGATGCTTTCAGTCCCAATATGCCCTGTCTACTATCTCATAACAGATCTTGAGATGGAACCAGGTTGTTCAGTCCAATCAACCCACAGGACTGTGAGAGACAGCACTCCACATTGTACAGTCACTCTGTCTTAAGTAACTTGTTACACAGCAATAGATAATGAACACATGTGACTTGAGGGACAGGGTTGATGTGGGGTTTGAAGATAAAGAAGGAGTCTGTCCCCTTAAGGGGCTTCTAAATCCAAGCTGTCCTTATCTGCTTATAAGAACCCTTCAAAATCAAAGCCCCCAAGCTCCCTGAGACTACACAGAGACCCGGGCAGGGAAGGTACTCGAAGCCTACAGTGTGACAAACATCTCCCCAGCCACACCATTTCCAGGGTGTTAAAATCACTGCTCTGAGCCATATTGTGGGACAATCAAAGCAGAATTTTCAAGGTCTGAAATCTACAAAAAGCTTTTAAAGATGCAAACAATCTTATTCTCTCCAAGCCCCTATTTTAAAGTAATAAGGAATGCATTACTCAAATGCATTTGCCTCTAGCAGTAATCTAGAGAATGCTCACTTAAATCCTAGGACCAGTGCCAATGCCTGAAGTGGTCATACCTGTGCAGCTGCTGCGTGAGGCCACATCTTACCCAGCTCATGGTTTTTACTCTTCCTTCCCTTTCCTGTCCTATTCTCTGTTGTTTTTCTTACTCTCCAGAACTCATGAGCAAGACACAAGCAGTCTTGTGACCCATCACATCAACACAGAACAGGAAAGGGGTTAGAGTTGTTTATAAGGGAGGAAAAATAGAAACCAGACTGTGGTTGGAAGAAGCTTCCAGCACCAGCATGGATAAAAGGCCCATCACTCTTGCAGACGCTCCTAGGGAAAGCGCTGCATTCTAAACTTGCTAGATATAAGGGTAATAAATGTGCCTATGGCTCAGGAACCACAGGGCTCTACCAGCCACGCTTTGACCCTGAGCCGTCGCAGCCGATCTGACTTTGCGCCTGCCTTTGGTCCTTCCAGGCTTGAAATTTGCGATCTGGGAATTTTGTGTGTGTTCACTTTTTCATTCAATACTTATTTTCTTCTTACCATACTTGGGGCTGAGGATGTAGTGATGGAGAGGTCAGATGTGGTCCGTCCTTTCATTTGTGTGTGTGTTCAAGTGGAAAAGACAATAAACAACTCCCTCCCCACCAAACAGACTGGAAACAGACCTGGTAGGCCAATACTGGAAGAGAGACCAGGTAAGTAAGGCCAAATCTAGGTTAGACAAGCAAAGAAGACCTCACTACAGTGATCATAATTAAAGTAAGACCCGAGGGGCTGGAGAGATGGCTCAGCGGTTAAAACCACTGGCCGCTCTTGCAGAGGACCCGAGTTCGAGTCCCGGCACCCACATGGCGACTAACAACCATCTGTGACTCCAGTTGCAGGAGATCTAATGCCCTCTTCTGATGTCCACGGGCATTGCACAACACGGGTATACTTGCACACATACACATAAAATAAAAAAAATAATAATAGAATATTTTTTAAAAAATAAGATCTGAAATGACAAAGAGATTTGGAGAAGCAACACTCCAGGCAGAGGACCCAGCATGTGCCAAAGTCTTGGGGCCAAAAAACAAACTTGGTGTGTTCTGAGAAGTTTCAGGGTTACTAGCTAAGCTAAATAACAGGTGGTGGTACAAAGTGGCAGATGCCTTTGAACGAAAGCAAGGTTTCACACAGGATTATGAAAAGTTTCATTTTTTATCCCACAAACAATGGGAAGTTCTTGGGGGAAAGTAGGACAGAGAATAAAACTGGTCGATGAATTTAAAACTCACCCCCAGTTTAGTGCTAAGAGGTCACCTCTGGCAGGAAGAGTTGGAAAGAAAGATCTTTTAGAAGGAACCTGTGTGTCCACTTGTTTTGGTTCTTTCCTGTAGATCTGGGTTTTGATTTAAAGAATAGGGCTGGGGTTTTATCAACTAAAATTTAGTATGTGTATTTTGCAAATACATATTCTGTAGGACAACATATTTTAATTTATACAAGAGGAAAATAAAAAAAAATTCAGAACTGGGAATAGTAATTAAACACCAAGGCTAAAGGCCAACTTCATAGAGCTGTGCTGCTTACTTCTGTAGTCTACCCTCTGATGCTCCCCTCCAGCCTGTCCTCCCTCCCCCACACTACCCGTCCTCCCCTTTTCACTGTCTGTTTTCCCCATCTATTTTATTTGCTTTCATTCACCCAAATTAGACTTTTTTATTTTTCTGTCCTGTGCTTTTTCTCACTGTAATGCCTTCCTCTTCTTCCCACTCATTTATCCTTAGTCAAAATGCTTTCTTAATGTTAAGAGATAACAGGTCATGATAGTCTAGGAGCACTGGACAAACACCAAATGTGCCCTCCATATTTCCTAGAACAGCTAAGAACAGAGCAAGTTTTAAAAAGTAAAATAGTAATCTAGAGAGGAACAGAGGTACGAGAGCCTTCGTCCTCATTTGGAAAAGGGAAGAAAATAAGAAATCTCAAAAGAAATTTGTATACTTGATCACTCTGAGAATTGTTCACCTTTTGAGAAACAGGCCATGCTAATTATTCCTGGAGTGCGTAAACAGCTCTTAAATGAGTTACTACCCATCAGACTTTCACACTTGGCAGCCAACCACAGCTTCGGTTCAAAGATTTTTTAAAAAGCTTATTTGCATGCCATGGTTCAGTGCCCAGAGAGACATCATCTTATCAGTAGGCAGACATTTAACATGTTCCTAGAAAAGGCATCATAGATGTCCCACTGCCGGTGAGATGTCCCCAATGGGCTTCCATGGAACACAGCTTCCTATGCCTACAAAGGAACCCCAAAAGACACCTGCTGATTTAGCAAAAGCTAGGGTCTCATGAGAAGGGCTACTCTGCAAGGAACTGTGCATCCTGGTAGATAGCTAGGTGAACTGCTCCTTCAAATGCAGTGAGAACCCGTTTACATTTGACTGTGTAGAAAACAGTGGAAACACATGAAACCACACTTCGGTGAACACACCCACCCTGAAAGACAAATTCACAAGTCTATCCAAAGTGCCAAGAATATGCAAGAGACTGCCCTGTAGATAGATGCAGTGCACCTTGATGCTTGCAAAGAACCAAATGGAAGGTTCTCCTGTGGGATATTGAGAATGCCCTTGGCTTCAAAACCCTGAAGTGACTGAGTCCATTCCTTCCATTCTGTCCCATGTTATGTAATATAAAGGGCATCTAAGGGTCAGGAAACTAGATAAAGAAATAATGAAAACTGAGATTACATAGAAAGAAAGGGTAGAAGTGGGAAAGGAAACGAGGAAGATGGGAAAATGGAGCATCGCATCAGCTTCAAAGTGAGACCCCAGGACATCTGAAAGGAGAATGGATGGAGATAAAATCAACGTAGAGCACAACATAGTTCCGTGAGTTTGGAAGAATCTGCCCAGCTTCAAAAAGGTTTTGTTTCATCAGTGAATTGAACAACTCAAAAGCTGAACAGGGAGATTTGAGCACAATTTTCATTAACCCTATAGGGCCCAAAGAAGCTTTGAAGATGAGGAGAGTTGCTGCTTTCTCTAGCCAGGATGCTGCAGCTTTGGCACGTAACTCGTTCATGATATAAATGCATCTCCTGCTTTAATTAAACTCCTTCTCTCATCAAGGGAAGGAGAAATAATCCCAATCTAACGTCTCATCCGTGATGAACTTTGCTGTCTCTCTTCTGTTTCCAAATGAATTTGGCTTATTAAAAAAGTAATGAGCTATTAATTAACTCTACGCTCATACAAAGCTGTTTAATTCTCAATCTAATTAGCAGCAATCTGTTGAAGGATTCTAACGATTATTTTAAATTTGCGAACAGAAACATCTTTTCACTTTTCATAAGTTATTTATAGAAGAGCTTGCATTGGATCTTGCTTGGTTTAATTTGATAACACTTTTCCTAGGTACTTGGCTGGTCTGTCATCTCTGTATGACAGAATTTAGAACTGCCACCATCAGAAAGACTAGAAATAGTATCAAAGTTGGTGACATGGCCTGGACAGGACTTCTTTCTGTCTCTGACAGATCTTCCAATGCTGAGTTACAAGAGGAGGAGGAACCCTGTCCTAACATCATTCCCCAATTTGAGAAAACTCAGCTATGACCCAGGGGCAGACAGAAAGCAATGCAACGCTCAGAGTTATTGCTGGATCTGGGTTTGACAAGGAGGAAAGCATCCATGACTCCAATAGGAATGTCTCTTGCATAACAAAGAACATAGCAGAAACTCTTACTTAAGAAACAATATATGTTGGACTGGAAAGTACTTACTGTTCAAGTCTTAGGACCTGCGGCTGATCCCCAGAACCCACATCAAAGAGCTGGGCAGGGTGGGGCACATTTGTAATCCCAAAGCTAGAGCTGGGAAGGCAGAGACAGACAGATCCCTGAGGCTTGCTGCCAGCTAGCCTAGCCTTACTTGGCAAACTACAGGCCAGTGACAGACCCTGTCTCAAAAAAAAAAAAAAAAAAAAAAAAAAACCCTCTTTCGAACGTGCGTTTCAGTGCACGCTTACCTCTGCCCTACACACACACACACACACACACACACACACACACATAAACACACACGCACGCATGCACACACGCACACACAGGGACACACTTGTACACACACAAATAATATAAAGAATCACATTGCATTCATGTGAAGATTTTTTTGCTACACATACTACAATAAAATGTAAAAATATCCCATCACGTTTTACATGCATACTCTTCAGGATCTGCAGTTTATAGATATCACAAGCTTGTATGTATGTATTGATGCCAAGGGCCTTACACTCCAAACCATAGATTCAATAAATGCACACACACACACACACACACACACACACACACACACACACACTTGAGGATGAAATGCGTACTCAGAGGCATTTTTATTCTTCCTCTGTAATATAAGAGATTAGATTATTGCCAGTGTGACACTCTCTCCTTCCCCAAGATCTAATGTGAGATAATCCTATTTCATAGTTAGTGTCACTGCTGTCCTCTCACATCTAAGGACGGATGAGAAACCATTTTCTAGCCTAGCTCCGACCGCTCCTCCTTGGCCCATGAAGAGGCAACATGCATAACCATTGAGAAAACAGTAGAGTCAAAGCACCTAGGTTTGAATCTTGGTCTGTATTTCCCAGATGTGTGCCTCAGCACAAGTCCATAACCCCTCTGTGCCTCAGTCTCCCTACCTAAAAATCAGACTGATAATAGTAACCACCTCACAAGGGTACTACAAGGATTAATGGATTAACATCTTTAAAACCTTTAGACCCATACCCCACATAAAATACATGCTCTGTAATTTCTAAGTGAAGTGGATACTGGCTGAGCATTTCCCCCTGTAAGACATGGAGCTGGGGACACTATGAGGCTATTATCCCACTAATCACAAGGCCAGAAGCTCAAATTATAGAAAATGTTTGCACATGGTGTGGAGCTTTCTGTAGGCATTGTTTTTCCTGTTCCTGTTTTGAGAAAACATAGGTACAACATTAAATTTAATGGCACCGTTTTGAGCCTCAACAGTGTTATTATTTATTAAGCGTCATTAGTCATTAAAATGCTAATAATTCACTGGGCTTTTAAAAAATTAAACACAGGACCCTGAAAATATTAAATTTAAATAAATTGAGTACTAATGGTGTGGACGCCTGGGGGAGTGTTATTTCCGAATCCAGTCAATTTATTTATTTTACAAAAAAAAGAGTCATGGTTATAAATAGTATTAATAATAACGGTAATAATATCCAATGTTTGTTAAGCATTACCCACACACCAGGCACTCTGCTCTGCAGGTGATGAACAGAAGAGCATGTCACTGTGTGTGGTGACGCAGGATGCTGCATCCATACCGGGCGGTTGCTTCCTTTCTGGAGTATTTCTCCCCACACCTCCCTCCTGAATTTTACCCTGTGCAGCCAATGCCTGGAATAGGCTGCCTAGGAGGAGATGCCCAGTTCCACCTTCTCTACCCATCAAGGTCAACTATGAGCTGAGAAGGTGCCCTTCAAAGACAGAGGCTACTGAGCATGAATTAGACTTCCAGCTGGGGACCAAGGTCTTCCTTTTGTTCATCGCAGACAAGATCAGAAAACACCAAGGCATTTAAAACCAGTGTCGTATGGGAGGTGATCTGGGGGTTCCCAATCAATCTGCCTGAGTTTCCTATCATTGCTCTAACAACAGCACCATCAAGCATGGTCCTCACTCAGGATGCAATGTTGTCCCTTAGTGGACTCTTGCAATGTCTGGAGGCAGTTTGGTCCTCACAGCTGGAAAAGGAATTGTATCAAAAAACTGATTGTAGCAGCCATGGATGTTGCTGAGTGTCCTGTACAACACAGGACAGGCTCCCATAAAGAGGGACTGTCCAACCCAAAATGTCAATTCCATTTCCTGCTTAAGTCAAGAATATGCAGCTCAGCCCTAGAGTGACTGACGAGATAGCCTGTGG
Organism: Nannospalax galili; assembly: GCF_000622305.1. Taxonomy (NCBI): domain Eukaryota; kingdom Metazoa; phylum Chordata; class Mammalia; order Rodentia; family Spalacidae; genus Nannospalax; species Nannospalax galili. The sequence continues at coordinate 1,949,927 of NW_008353921.1, forward strand.
GTCCAGACAGGCCCAGCTACAGCTCTATCCTAAATGGCCGGGCAGCCCTGGGTGAGTGAATCACTGGGCCTTGCTATTTTCATCTAGAAAGGAGGAATGTGAGGAAGTCAGAACATCCCACAGCACAGCACAGCACAGCACAGCACAGCACAGCACACTCAGCCAAAAGCAGCCATGACCACCTCTGGCTTGTCCTCAAAGAAGTCCTTAAGTCACTCTGAATCTCTGGCTCTCATTTGGTACCCACTCTAGGTTCTGGCTGAGAACATTACCTTCGCGTAATGAGTTACAAACAGTGAACAGAATTGATCTTTGCAGGGGACAGAACTCACAATTTTGACCTCATTAGTGCCACAGACACAGCCACTGAGCTGGCTAAACAGAGCCACCAAAGAATCACTTTTCCACTTCAGAACATCTGGCAGATGGCTCCACACAAACAAAGCACATCAGCCTTAGGATGGGCCCTGAAGAATCCCAAGTCTCAGCATCCACACAGAGTCATCAGCTCTCAGATCTCCCTGGTGGAATGGAAGCCACTGTGTGTTAATGGGGATTCTAAACCAGAGCTCATGGGTGGGGGGATTAAATGAGATGAGGAGAGAACACCCAAGGCCTCACTTAGACAATGTTCATTAAACATTAATATCAATGTCACAAATTAATGGCATAATATAGGACTAGACCAAAACCCAACAACTGTGTACCAGAGCCAACTCTGTGAAAATAAATCTCATCAATATTCCCCACTTGCGTGTCATATTCTACTTCCTCTCAAAGACAGTCCACCACTTGGGGCTGGAGAGATGGCTCAGCAGCTAAGACCACTGGCTGTTCTTGCAAAAGACCTGGATTCAAATCCCAGCACCCACAAGGCAGCTAACAACTGTCCATAACTCCAGTTCCAAGGGATCCAACGCCCTCTTCTGTCCTCTGTAGGCACTGCATGACATGGATACACTTATATACATGCATGCAATACAAACATATACATAAAATAAAATAAAATTAAATTAAAATACTTAAAAGACTTAGTCAACCACTGTTGCCCCCAGGAAGTCTTACAGTATGGCTGCCACTGTGTCTTCCCACAATCCTCTGGACTTATTAGCATTGCTCCTACTTTCCCAACTTTCAGTATTTTTTTTTTCCATCCCAAGTCTACATGCTTCTAATGGTAAAGGAGATATTTTTTTTAATCTATGTTGTAACATGTGACACTGGACTAGAGCATACCATTGTTAAAACTGTAAAGTCCAGGTGGGTTGACATGGCTGTATCACGTAAACCTTGCCACACAAGGCACTGGCCTCACCCAATGGCTAAAGCATATCATTGTCTGTGCTCAGGTGTCTGTGGGTCGTCTGGAGGCTGCTGATCTGGATGTGGTACAGCTGGACTTCATGTGGGCTTCAAATCTGCTCCGCATGACTCTCATTCACCTTGGAATGACGAACTATATGTGTATGATCCTTTCAAGGCAATAACCAAATCAAAAGAGGCAAACAGAAACACCTGGGGCATCTTCATCGAGGGCACAGAGACTTTCACCCACAAGATACTGGTTTAAGTAAGTCACGTGGATGATGCCAACTCCCTGGATGAAGAAATGTGTTCCATCCCTCTCAAAGGAAAAAGTGCACAGCCATGTGGCTAAAGGGAGGGGGAAGGAACCGATGACGATCATCTACCATGAAGCCTAGGCTTCCATGAAAGCCCTCTTATCCAAAGCAGCTTGGCCTCTTTTACACAGTTTTGAAAACTGTGTGTGTATGGAATACGTCCCCCAAACCTCTACGACCAGCAGTCAGTGCTTACATGATTTGGTTATGACATCTAGCACTCTGTCTGGAAGTGCTGGTTATTAATTGTTCCAAGGTGGCACCATGGGAAACAGCAGTGATCTATATAAACCAAGATCTATCTATACCAAAGTCCACTGCACCTGCTCCTCCCCAGCACTCCAGATCAAGACAGAAACACAGTTCCTGAAGTCTTACTCCAAACATATTTTCCTTTCCAAAACATAATTTGGGGGACCGGAGAGATAGCTCAGCACTTAAGAATATATACAACTCTTACAGAGGACCAGGGTTCAAGTCCCACCACCTATGTCCGCTGGCTCGCAACCTCTTGTAACTGCCGCTCCAGGGGATCGAATGCCCTCTTCTGGACTCTGCAGGCACCTACACTCACACATACACAGAACCTCCCCCACCCCCTCCCCACACACAGACATACACACACATTGTTTAAAAAGAAATAAATTTTCAAAACATAACTTTGAAGCATTTTAGAATCAATGTGACAAGGACTAAATATGAAAGGGACTTGAGGAGATGTGGGAAGGAGAGGTGAGAGTCAGCCCCACCCACAACCCCAAGCCCCATCCGTACTCCTGCACCAAAGGGACTGAGTGATAGAACATTCTGTAAGTCAAGTCCAAGGTATTCTAACCCAAAACCAGTGGTAGGAAAATAGGTTTATTTCAGTAGCGAGAATCAGAAAGCGAGTCCTGCTCTTATGACAAATACCTCAAAAACATCCACACTGAAGCTTCAAACTGAACCATGTCAGGCTTCACACTAAAAGAAGATAGGATGGGTAAAAAGCGTTCCATTCTCACTTAGGATCAACCTGAGGATTTTCTCCAGGTACCTGAAATGATCAACGTGCCAATCAAAGTGTGAGAGCCAAGCTTCCCTTCTCCTCATGTCACAACAGTGTAGAACCCACATGTGACCAAGCCAACTCAGCCACACAGAGCTCGGGCTATCTTCTATCACAGAAAACTAAAGCAGTCTTAGAAGTGCAGTGTACTTATCTCTCATGAGTTCAGAAATAAGTATTTTGTAGTTGATCTGAAGCAGCAGTAAGAGTCAGCAAGCTTTCTTCCTGTAAAAGGCCATAAAATAAATATTTTTCAGCTTGCTGCTGTTGCAAGAAAGCAAGCAGCTACGGGCTATGTGTAAGCAGAAGCAAGGCTGTGCTCCAATAACATTTTATTCACAAAGGGAGGAGGTGAAATAGATTAGGCCCATGGGTTATATTTTGCTGATTCTTGATCTGAAATGATGAATATGTATCTAGCCAAAATTCGAGAATAATATCTGGCTGGGGAGCAGGGGGACCCTTAGGTTGGCCTTAAGTGTGAGTGGAATGCTTTCTACCAATGCTTTGTTTTATAGCAAAACTTGATAAGGTTCAGGTCAAAGCTTCACTGAAACTGTTTTTTAAGTATTTGTCATACTTACTTCTAAGAAACTCAAGAAAATATTTTTTTAAATATTTTATTTTTACTTTATGTGTATGAGAGTATTGCCTGCATGTATGTGGGTGCACCCATGTCGTGCAATGCCGCGGAGGTCAGAAGAGGGCTTCGGATTCCCCTGGAACTGGAGTTAAGCATGGTTTGTAGCCACCATGTGGGTGCTGGGAATTGAACCTGGGTCCTCTGCAAGAGCAGTTAGTGTTCCTAACCGCTGAGCCATCTCTCCAGCCCCAAGAAAATATTTTGTAAAAATAGGTAAAGGGCTGGAGAGATGGCTCAGTGGCTAAGAGCACTGGCTGCTCTTGCAGATGACTGGGGTTCCATTCCCAGCACCCACATGGCAGCTAACAACTTAACTCCAGTTCCAGGGGATTCAATGCCCTCTTCTGGCCTCCCATTGCATGACATGGGTGCACTTACACACATGTAGGCAATACATATAGTACACATAAAATAAAAATAATAAATAAGATATTTTAAGATAATAAGAATAAATAACTAGATAAAGTCAGATTGAAGTGATGCTTTTCAACCACTTAGTCCCTCATCTAATCCTCTTTATAGGTCAGTGAATTGGAAAATTATGTTTCCATTTTACAGACAAAGATACTGAGGCTTTTTGATCATAGTGCTTCATCCAAGATCGTATAACTAGTACATGACTGCAGGATTCCAACCAAGGTCTGTGTGGATTCCAATTTGGGAGGGTGGTAGCTCAAGTCTCATAACAGATGCTGGCCTATAAGTTATTAAAAATATTTCATTTGCCAGACATGGTGGAGCATGCCTTTAATCTCAGCACTCGGGAGGCAGGCGGATCTCTGTGAGTTCAAGGCCAGCTGGTCTATATAATGAGTTCCAGGCCAGCTGTGGCTATGGACAGACCCTCTCAAAAAGATCAAAAAAAATTTTCACTCATGAAATGTCAAAAACGCCAGTTTTAGTCTAAGAAAATCTTAATGACAAATTCAAATTTTCAAGTATGATGCTCATTAAAGTCCTTACCAAAATATCAGAAGCACTCTGAATGCCCAATATTAAAGGAAAGGCTGAACAAATTTTGACATAACTATCAAACAATGTTCAGGGACTGGGGAGGTGGGTCAGTGGATATAGTGTTTACCACACAGGCGAGAGGACAGGAGTTTAGATCCCCAGAACCATGTGAGACCAGCACAGCTGGGGCAGCTATCTGTAATCAAGAGGCAGAGACAGAGAATCCCAGCAAGCCAGCCAGCCAGATGAGACACAATGGACAAGCTCCAGGTTCAGCGAGAGACCCAGCCTCAACAAAAAAAGTGGAGAAAGATCATGACACCTAACATCAACCATGGGACTTTGCGCACACATGCATATACATGCACATGTGTGCACATACACATGTTCCCACACATGGAAACATGCATACATGTATGTATGCAACCACACAAATACATGCAAAATAAAAAAATAATATTCACACAAATTTACAATGATACTGGAAAATTTTCATACTAATGTTACTTTTCAAAACCCTGAAAAAAAAATGTCAAAACCTTGACCCTGTTTTACCGTGTATACTAAAAAAATGCTGCTTCTGCCGGGCATGGTGGTGCATGCCTTTAATCCCGGCACTCGGGAGGCAGAGGCAGGCGGATCTCTGTGAGTTCAAGGCCAGCCTGGTCTACATAGTGAGTTCCAGGCCAGCTGGGGCTACAGGGAGACCCT